>NW_022111373.1:119727174-119748375 GCF_000313985.2 Echinops telfairi
AATTAATTATGAGATCCCACCTTCAGCTGTTCCACATCCTCCTGACCTTCTGACTTCTGTCCTCTCCTCGCTCAACATGGACCCCACCAGCTCCTGCGCCCCTGGTGGCTCCCGGGTCTGCTCTGACTCCTGAAGTGCAAGACCGCCGATGCCCATCCTGCTACCCTGTGGGCTGTGCCAAGTGTGCCCCGGGCTGCATCTGCAAAGGGGCATTGGACAAGTGCACCTGCTGTGCCTGACAGGAGAGCCTTGCCTGGATGTGCCTAGAGCAACATGTCCAAAGCCAGCGATTCTCCCTCAAAGGACGCTCACTTCTTTGCTATCTCCTTTTTTCTCTGAAATGTATGAATTATAATAAAGTATAATGACTTAAAAAATGAATGATGAGGCAACACTGGCTGGCATATCATGCACTCATCATCATACACACACACACACACACACACACACACACACACACACACACACACGGAAAGCCCTTTAATGGAGCGGGAGGGGAGATGCAGGCCTGGTGCTGCTATGTGGTGGGGAAAGCAAGACAGGAACTGTCGGCGGAGCATGGTCTCACGTCAGACACATCTGTTTACCGGTTCACCTTGCTGTTGCTGCCTGTGGTCCTTAGGTAACCCCTGATCCTGGTGACCCCACGCACAATGGGACCGATTTACTGTGAGTCATGGGGTCTCACTGACTGAATTTGGTGAAGCAATCACCAGGCCTTGCTTCCTAGCCCTTCCCCATCTGGAAGTTGCCCTGAAATGCATCCGCCCTCTCAGCACCCACCAGCCTCCGCTGCACTGGCTGAGAGTCACATGTCACGGGGGTGACGTTACCCCTGGAGCCCCTGCCCCCCACATACGCACACCCACAAGACTGGGAGGGAATGCCTTGGAAATGAGTGGCGATCATCTATCTTGGGATGATGAATGGATGTGTTTGACAGCTACACAGATTGTGCTGAAAACTAAAGTTGCAGAATGACTTCTTTTTAGGCAAAAAAACAACCCTTTTTATTGGCGGTTGTGTGCAGGTGGACAGGGCAGAGGGTCCGTCTTCCATCAACAGTTCACACCCGGGTTCTCCGCCATGACCACCCCTCAACGCATCCAATCCGTCCTTGGGTAAGGGCTGCCTTTTGGTCTCACGTGGCTGTCTGTCCGGGGGATGCACTTTTCACTAGTGTTACTGTTCCTGCAAAAAACAACCACCGAACACACTGCCGTGGAGTGGATTCAGACTCGTGGTGACCCGAAAGGACACTGGGGGGCTGTCCCTGTGGGTTTCTGAGACTGGAACTCTTTACAGGAGTAGAAAGCCTCATCTCTCCCCGAGGAGCGACTTGTGGTTTCAAACTGCTGACTTGGGGGGGGTAGCAGCCCCATAGAGCCACTAGGCCATGAGGACTCCTATTGTTTCTCATACAGCCCCGGCTATTGTCTGGCTGCAAATTGAGCCACTGGGCTGAGTTCGGTTCAAGAGCTGAAGGGTGGCTAAGGGTCACAGTCTTGGGGCTTTGCACCCAACTAAAGAGGAATCCTCCTACGACGATGGGCACAGCGGCTGCAGCACTGGGCTCAAGGACAGGAAGCACCATGAGGGTGGCCCAGGCCTGGGCAGGGCTGCATTCTGTGAACAACAGCAACAAGTTCACTTTAGGAGCCCGTCTGGGGAACATGCAGGGTCAGGTCCTTGGCCCCGTCTAGTCCCCGGCCCGAGTGCTCAGACTGTACTCTTCTGAGTAGGAAGGGTTGCATTTCCTATAAAGCACCCTGTCAGTTGGGCTCTCCGCAAAATCCAGTAGCTATTCTGCAGGATCACGGCAAAGCTTCCCTGGGCATAACACCCGTTAGGGGTCCTTCCACTCGGAGGGGCCAGAGTCCCCTCCTGGCCAGCCCCAGGCCTGGTGGACAGGGCCCCCTGCCCAGTAAGAGCAGGGAGGAGGAGGCCACACTCCCAGCTCCTCCAGCTGACTGAGGAGGGAATTCAAAACCTAAAACCTCCCACCTCATTCCTCCAGCCAGCATCCATGTTGTTATTTTTACCAAGGCATAAAACTCGCAAGTCTATTAAAAACTCATGTCTCTCATTTCAAAGCACAGTTAGCAACAGTCGCTGATATTCGGTAAACACACTACCAGCCAGGGCAGCACACTCATTCAGCTCCAAGTCCCAAATCCTCTGTCTGTTATTTTGACACGGAAACACAGCATCTCTGGCTGGAACCGATTCCCAGATGATCTCCCGAGCCTTCTCTCGGGCATCTCCATCTTCACCAGCTTCAGATCACGAAGCTGGGTCTTCAAGCACATTTTGCGAAGAGAAGTTGAGCAGCCCAGTTGAGTCGGTTTGTATATGTTAAAGGGGGTGAGCAGGGGAGGGTGGGGCAAGCAGAAGCGGATGGCCGTGATGCTGGAAGCTGTGGCATTTATTTCAACGCCAGCAGGGTCACCCATGGTCAGCGGAGCTTCCACCTTCAGACGGGGTAGGAAGAAAGGCCTCGTGATTCTCCAAAGTAGCCCATGGAAATCCTCTGGGTCTCAGCAGAATATTGTCCAATACGGCGTGGCCGGCTGAGCCTCTGGGCTTGGACAACACTCAGAGGCCACAGCGACAGACACCAGCACACCTGTGGTTGTAAACTTTCTATTGCACGTGCCGACAATCAACACGTGATCTCAGTGCAGGTCCAGGGCGACCCAGACTTACACGGCTGGCCTGGGACCGGGTCCTCGGGAGCATCCTGTGAGGGTGCAGACTGCTCACCCCAATCAAATCAAAGCCTCGGCAGGCAAGTCATTTCCAGAGGAGAGCGAACTGTTGCGCGCCCTCCCTCCGATGGGTTTCTGAAGCGATCAGGTCTTTGTGGAAGTGGACTGCCTCATCGTTCTCCCGTGAAGCGGATGGAGGACTCGAACCCTTTACCTTTCGGTCGGCAGCTGGGGGCTTTACCCTCTGGGCACACCGGGGCTCCTACAGATTGCTTGCCCACCTTCCAAATGAAGGGAGGCTTGAACTGGCTGAGCGCTATGGTCCTTTCTAGACGTGGGCCCTGCGAATGGAGAAACACAACTGGAAATCTTTGCTCAGAGGACCACTCCAGTAGCTGCACGGGTCTCCTCCGGCGGCTGGTGCAGTCACACGCGCCGTACCACACACAGCATGGCTGAAAGCAACCCAGGGTTAGTCCTGGCAGCTCCAAGGCTAGATGTCCGAAACAAAGGCGTCTGCAGCCCAGACCCCCTCTGGGACTCGGGGGAGGCTCTGTCCTTGCCCCGGTCTAGGTTCGAGGGTTGGCCAGCCCTCCTCGGCCTCCCCCAGCTTCCAGCTACCCCACTACCATCTCCGTCTTCCCTCGGGCTCTCTCCCCGTCTTGTAAAGACATCACTCATACTGGCCCAGGGCCCACTCCCCTCCGGGATGACCTCATGGTGATTCGGCCAAGCACATCTGCAAAGATGCTATTTCCAAATAAGGTCCCATCCACAGGGACTGGGGGTCAGGACGTCAACATCCCTCTTCGTATGTCTTTCAATTCCATTCGTTTTGTCAACATCTCTTTTCGATGGACACATCCGATTCCTCATCCGGACATCAGGGCTCGCAAGGGCGTCTCCCTCAAGGATTGCTGTGCCGCGCATCAGAGACGAGGCACATGGAGTAGCAACTGCCAGAGAGCGAGGCCCTGGGGGCGGTGGGGGCGGGGGTGGAGGGGAAGGGGGAGCTAGTGGTTTACCAAATGAAGGTCATTTCACCTTCTGTGTTTCGGCAGGAAGCCCTGTCGATCTGCTTCTGCAAAGACTACTGATGGTTGTGGTTGCGTGCAAAGAACAGGCTATGGTGCGCACCTCTGCTCCGAGGTTGCCAAGAGTCAGTATCAACTCGAGATGCCACAGGCTTGGCCAAGACTGCTCAGCCCTCCCTTCCCTCTCCACCCAGTCTTGCACACATGACAAGCAGACAAGAAAGGAGTATGTATTGGAGCGGGGGCAGGGGGACAGTCAGCCTCCACATGATGGAGAACCGACTGCAAATGTGGGGGAGGAGGGGATAGATGGCACCTAGGAACACAGACCATTCGACTGCTTGGGAGCCAGCTCTGCACACAGAGGACCACGCACATCAACGCTTCCTCTTCCATAATCTTGACTCCCTCAGAGCAGAGGGGAAAAGAGGGCGGGACCTCCGGAGCCAGCATTTCAGACTCTGGGAGAAGAACCGGAAAGCTGCAGAGAGCTGGGCTCCCCAGCTTGCTAATTAACGTGGACAGGAAACCACTCTCATGAGTCCGTGCTGCGTCTTCTCATCATTAGAAAAACATCTGCTCGTCATCCCCATGGTTTCCAAGGGCGAGCCAGATTCAGGGGGTGCGTGGGGTGGGGGGAGGGCTGACAAAGCTGCCCGGTGCCCATGGTGCATGCAGCGGGGAGATTGGGGGAGAGCAGCACAGGCACTGGGTGGTCTACCTGATGCAGGAAGAGGGCCTTCGTGTCAGAATCTTCAGGGGGCGTGACCCCGCCCCCCATGTGGTTATCCAGAAGTCTGCTGCAGGATCCAGACCAAGACCAGGAAGAAAGGCTTAGTGATCCACTTCCGAACGTTGGACCACGGAACAGAACAGTATCTGACGCCCTGCTGGGCGATGAGCCCCGGGCTGGGAAGCACTATGCGATTGCCACAATCACTGGTCCCAAAAGATGGCACTGACCAGGCAGGCCCTCTGTGTGGCAACACGGAGCTACCTGATGGGGCAGGAGAGAGCTCTCACCCAGGCCTCCGCGGGGCTCCCTTTCCAAATCAAAGCTACTTTCGGTCGAAGGGCAGCATTGATGGACTAGCTATGGTGCGTGCAGTATCGGGACTAGACAACTGCCCCATCCCCAGGCCCGGGGACTGGGGTCTCAGGTGGCAGACAGCACTCACAGCTGAAGCATACCTGTCTCCCTGAAACACATCCTCATTCCACTGCTGCTCAGAGCCAGTACCACTGTTGTCCCCTTGGGAGATGGGGTCCCCATGATGGAGCTCACCTGGTCCCCTAACACCTCAAGAACACTCCCTCCCTGTGTCCCACCAGTCTCGGCTCACCAGCCCCCCCCCCCTAATCTTCTGGGGACTGGGGGGGGGTAGGGGACAGGGGGGGTGTCTTTGAGTTCCAAAACCAAGGCTCCAGCCAGCTGTGGTTCATTCACTTGATTTCAGCAGGTGGCCCCTCAAGTGAGGGAAGGAGGAACGATGCCCCTCCTTCCCTCACTTGCGGGGTTTTCAATGGCTGATTTTTCAAACGCCCAGGGCCTTTCTCCAGAGGTGTTGCTGGGTGGATTCAGATGGGCAGCCTGCCAGTCGACAGCCCAGTGCTTCACACTAGTGCCCCCGGGGCAGGCTTGGGAAACCAGCAGGAGCTGGGCACCCTAGAATGTGCCCTCCTCCCCGGGGCTCAGAAACCTCCTTCACCTTTCTGAACATTTGGGGGGCTTCAGTTACCCCATCTGTGAAATGGAAAGAATAAAATCTCTCCCTTCCCACTGGGGAGACTAGGAGGGGATGTGGTCACTCTGGCCCTGAGGGAGGAGTCAGGGAGACCAAACAAAAGGACACCTGCAGGCTGGGGGCAGGGGTTCAGGAAGAAGGGGTGTGGGGAGGGAGGCAAGTGGGAGGGGTTATGTAAGGGCCTCACAGCGGCATTTACAACCACCAGGAGCCACCTGTCTGACCCACAGGCACCTGAAGCTCATGTGCCTCTAACCTGTCCAATCCCTTCCGAGTTAGACCTCCTCCTCTCACACCTTCCTCCAAACTTCCTCTGCCAGAAGGTCCCACCGTCACCTGCAGCCCGAGCCAGAAACCCAACACTGATTTTGCTTCCTCCCTCCCCTTCGTCCTCTGGGAGGGCACCCGCCACCCCCATTCCATGGCACCTTCCCCTGAAATCTCAGCCGCGTCTTGTCCCCCTCCACCCATTCCCTCTGGTCAGCTGGTTGCCGTCTACAACCAAACACCAAGTTACTGAAATGACATCCTCATTCCTGTCGCCCCGCCTCTCCCAGCCACCCTCCTCTCAGAAGCCAAGCTGTGGTCTTTCTGGAAGACCCCCTTCCATCCCTTCAACCCTTCCACAGTCCCCTGAGCTTCTGAGATCACACGGAGACTCTGGTTTACCACGCAGCCTCCTCGCTGACCCGCTGCCTCTGATCTCTCTATCCAGGACACCGGGCACCACCTGCGGCTTCCCATCCACCTCTGCACGGCTTGCAATCCAGCTCCATTCTGCTCCCTGGGAAAGCCACCCCTTCACCCTCACCTCACCCTCTTAAGAGGGCTTTGAATTTAGACGCTGCCTTTCTTCCCACCCTCTGCCCTGGCCCCTATCACAAGGCCCAAGAAAAGAAACTCACTACTATCAAGCTGATTCGGACTCAAAGCAACCCTACAGGGCAGGGTAGATTCCTGTGAGATTCCAAGACTGTAACTGGTTACGAGAGTAAAAAGCCTCGTCTTTCTCCCTCAGAGCAGGTGGTGGTTTCGAACTGCTGACCTTGTGGTTAGCAGCCCAACGCATAACACTACAACACCAGCATTCCTTATGACAAGGTAAGCTGAAGTGACTTACCTGGCATTCTCCATTACCAGAAACCTCTCAAGCAGAGGTGTATTTTCCACACCCTACTCTCTAAGGCAGCTTCCAAAAATCTCACAGCCATTGAGTCAGTTTTGACTCATAGCAACCCTACAGGACAGGGTAGAATTGCCCCTGTGAATTTCCAAGACTGTAACTGTTTACAGGAGCAGAAAGCCTCATCTTCCTCCATCAGAGCAGCTGCTGGTTTTAAACTGCTGACCTTGCCGTTAGCAGCCCACCACATAATCACTATGCCAGAAAGGAAGTTTGGAGCCTATTTTACCACAATAAAACTCATGGTGACTCCGTAGGTTACAGATGGAACTGAGCTCCACATGGGTTTTCTTGTCTGTCATCTTTACAGAAACAGATCACTAGACCTGGCGCTATTAGGTGGGTTTGAACTGCCAACCTTTCCGTTGGTGGTGAAAGCACACCGTTAGTGTCATCAGGAGCCTGTGAACCAAATAGTGCAGTTAAAAATTTTTATACATGTGACCCTTAAGCAACATAGCGGCTAGGGTACCTGCCCCATTACATTTGAAAACTTGGGGTATAAATTTTGACTCCCTCAAAATTTAACCACTAATTGTCGACTGGATTGGAAATCTTACAGATAACATAAACAGCTAGCTAATACAGATTTTGTACATCGTAGGTATCATATCCTGCGCCCATATAATAGCTGTATTTTCAATATGAGATAAAAAGTGTATTAGTCTAGGTACTTTAGAGAAACAAATCCACAGCAACTCATGTATAAGAGAGTTTTATGTAAAGAAAGTGTGCATCATGAAAATATCCCAACCCAATGCCGCCCAAGCCCACAAGTCCAACATAATCCCATTAACCCAACACCAGTCCACAAAGTCCTCCACCTCACAAAACAGAGGCAATGATGCCGACTGCAGGAGGAAAGCTAAGTCAGTGAACAAATAAGCATCTCAACACTAGCAGGGGTCTCCATCGGGATAGGTCCATGTGGCTTCTCCTTGGGGATGTCTTGTAGGAAGTCAATCTTGCAAGCTGAAGCAGGGAACTGCTAAGGCAGCTGCACCCTGGTGCGACCATCACAAAGCAAGAGACCTGAGAACTAGAAAGGCAAAGCTCACCATCCATTTATCCCTCCACCTTTCAGTTAGCCCCACATGTGACTATCGGCCAGGTGGGCACAATAAACTAACTCAAAAGGTGTTTTGTACCTTTGCAGAAGGTTTCCAGGCCTGCTAATGTAGCTAGTGTTACTGAAGAGCGGACGTGTTTGAATTGCGGTGCTGGTAAGAATATCGACAGGACTGCCGAAAGAACAAACAAGCGCCCTTGGAAGAAGTACAGCCGGTATGCTCCTACGAGGCAAGGACAGTGAGACGTAGCAAAGGCCTCACATACTTTGCATCTGTGGTCAGGAGAGACCAGTCCCTGGAGAAGGGCATCTCATGGTGTAGAGGGCCAGTGAAAATGTGGAAGACCCTCCACGGGATGGGTTGCCACGGTGGCTGCCACCAGGTGATGGAGCATGAGAACGATTGTGTGGATGGCGCAGGACCGGGAGCCCCTTTGCTCTGTTGTATATGGTTGGGGGTGGGGTGGGGGGCGATGGAGGGGCCGTCTCTCTGAGTCAGAACCGGCCTGTCAGCATCCAACCACCAGGGGAGTTGCAGCAAGGCTTCCTGGATTCCCTTTCTGTTTCACAACGGTCCTTACACGGGATTCACTATCTTAACATGAACGACAACGGCGGCTCCAGACCTCAATCGAGCGGTCAGACTCCTTGTAATGTCAGGACTTTTCTCCGCTTCTTGGGACCATTGCCAGCATCACAAGGGGCATGCGTCCTATGGGTCCACGGCGTTATGCAGGGTGGACAGGAACATCGCACTGGGAGACCACGAAAGGAAGGAAGCCGTGAGGTCCGTGGGAGACCACATTTTACTGCAAAAGGTCATCTACTGGAGCGAGTGAGTGCTCCTGTGAAGGGGATTACAGTCACATGGCAGTAAAACAAACGAACAAACAAACTTCTTTGTGTAAAAGAACCCATGCAGTTCAAACCCGTCCTAAAGATCAGCTGTAAGGTGAACTACATTTGCAAACGTAAGTATTTGTTGAGTGAATCCACCCAGGCAGTAGTAATACCAAACCCCAAACAAAAAGGATGCTCTAGAATCCAGCCTTCTCCGCTGTCCACTGCTGAGAACACAGACCACTTCAAGCCAAGGTGGGGCCTCCCTCCACCCTCCCAGCCCCACTGCAAAAAAAAAAAGAAAGAAAGATAGGAGGAAGTTCTGGGTAACAAATCAGGCAGCTGAGCCTTGCCCCAATCTACGGGGCTTCCTGAGCCTGGCTTTCCTCGTCTGCAATATGGGAACAACAGCCCGTATCACCAGGTGGGTGTCAGGAGTAAGTAAAACTCTAGCCCTTGCCAAGCGGTGCAGGTTCCCACCAGCCCCTTGCTTTCACTCTGTTACCAAAACAGAGTCTGAACCAAATGAAATCTGTGACCACGACCCCCGGCGGCTCCGGCTGGATGCCGCTGACATTCAGGAAATGTGGACAGGGGCCAAAGACCGGCCTCCTGGATGTAAACCTGGAGGCACCAGGCCACACCCCAGACAGACCAGCCAGCCTCAGTGGTCACCAGGGCCCCGGGCCTGGTGCGTCTTTGTCCTTCTAGTTCACCGGCAGTGGGTTTCTCTCCAACACTCCCCCTGGAAGAGGCCCGCGTTCTGTAAGTAGAGGGTCCGTGAGAGAGGTAGGCCCTGAACCAGAGAGACTGACCCCGAGGCTGCAACCAGGGGTATGACCATAACTGGGAGCAAGATCAGATTAAAAAACCCCACTGCCGTCTAGTCGATGCTGGCTCATAGAGATCCTACAGGACAGGGTAGACCAGCCCCTGTGTGTTTTCAAGGTTGTAACTCTCTAAGGAATACAATGTCCCCTCTTTCTCCTGAGGAGCAGCTGCTGGAGGTTTTGAACTGCTGACCTTGAGGATGGTAGCCACTACACTACCAGGGCTCTTTTGGGCGAGAAGACTTGTTTTCATTGTGTCTCTATCTTGATGTATTTCCCAACCTCTCCACGGTGAGCGCATGTTGCTTTCATTGTCTGGAAGCATGTGCACTACCCATGTTCTACCGACCAAAGGGCCAGTTTGCCTGGTTTGTCTCAGCTGAGAGCAGGTCACCTCATCCCTGCATCCCGGGTGCAAACCAGTTGCAGGAGTTAAACCCTCAGCAAGAACTGGGAGCAAAGGTTCCGGTGTCTGAGGTAGGGGGGGGGGGCCGGGGGGCGGGGACCGAAGGGGCCTGTGATGGGAGGAGCCTGGGACGCCGAGCCCATCGAGCAGAATGACATGACTGTGGGAGCTGACCTGAGTGAAAGCCCTCCCTGCACACACCATCGGGCTCAGTCAGCGCAGCCACTGAGGTCAGTGCTCACGTAGGAGGACAGGTGAAGAGGAGAACGGGGCTGAAGCAGAAGGAGTCACGGTAAAGCCTCAGGAACGCTTCCGAGGGAAATGTAGCCCCTGTGAAACCGATGAAGTGACCGCCTAGTGGCAACCTGCCAAAGCCCCTCGGGCCTCTTAGGAAGGGTCTTTGGGCCCAGATGTGAAGAGCCGTGGACAATTTCTTTGCTTAGTAAACCCCTCTTTCCTACTCCAAGACGCATGGATCATCCATCTAGACGGCCACCTCTGGGGGCCAGGAACCGCACCTTTGAAAGCCGTATCGCCCGCTCATCCCATGGCCACCAGTGATCAGGGAAGAGCTTAAGGAAGACTAGAGGTTGGGTGTTTGTCTTGCTCAGTGGCTGTACAAGCGAAGGGGTGCTCTGGGAGGCTGGATTCTAGTAAGAGACCGTGGGGACCATGAAGAGATGGATAAAGAGGGATATCACAAGCTGGCCGGGAAGGAGGACCTTGTGGAAGAGAAGCAAAAGATGCCTCAAGTAAACTGGTACGATGCTGGAGGGTGGGGCTGTGACAGTTCAGGTTGTATGCCGGCGAGGCTGGGCGGTGATGATGCGGTCAGCCCCCACGATGAGACCGGCAGCTGGCAAGGGGTTCCTCAGGAGTGGGGCTTGGCTCAAACACACTAGCTGGATGTTCGGGCCAAGCTTCTTGGTCCGTCGGGATCCTACACCTGGCCTGTCAGCATCGGAGCGCTGGTCGTTTGGCCTGGAAGTGGTGGCCTGCTATACTACCTGCCATTTTACCTGCTGGCCTCCAGGGTCTCTACTTCCCTGTAGCTAAGTGAGCTAGAAGTCTCCAATGTGTGTTTAATCCATGGCCTTGGGGCTTGCTAGATTCGACACCAGCCTGAGCCACTGCCTTGAAACACACACACACACACACACACACCCCTCCTTTTGCTAAGACCGGGCCAAACCAAACTCACTGCCAGGGTGTCCATTCAGACTCATGGAGACCCTGTAGGGCAGAACAGAGCTTCCCCTGGGACTTACTGTGACTCTTTACAGGAGTAGAAAGCCCCATCTTTCTCCCTCTTAGCAGTCCACTACATCACCATGGCTCCTCTTGCTAAGACAGTCATGTATATTAAAATTCTCTCCTTTATCTCCCCCGCACACACGCTGGTCAAGAATACACCTTTCACCAAGTGCTTTTCAAGGTACAGCAGGGTCCAAGGAAGCGCTGGGTCAGTTCTCCAGGTGGGATGCAGGTGAGATCCGGGGCTGCCCAAGGAGACCCAGCCACATGCCCGCCATGAGCTGCAGCCACGCCAGGCCCCTCAGGGCAGAGTCACCTGGCAGGCCCAGGCACCATGGGGTCAGACCGTGGTGATCCACGGGGTCTTCCTGGGTGGGTTTGCAGAAGGACAACAATGTCTTAGTCCGGAGGCTCCACTGAAACCTGTTCCAAACCATACCACCACACCAGCCTCACTCAGACAAGTGGGGCTTTGCTAGAGGTGCACAGGTGTCGGGAATCAAACCCTGGTCTCCGAATACAAGGCAAGAATCTCACCTCTGAGCCACCAGTGAGCGCCCCTCCACCTCACTGGGACACCCAAGTAAGAAGATGCCGTATCTGTTCTTCAAGAGCTTCTGGTCTGGTGGCGGGGACTCGTTGCAAATACGTAAGCATGTAAAATGATAGGTGCCTGCAAGGGGGTTGCCAGTGCCTCAGATGCATAACCTAGGGTGGTGGTTCTCAACCTCTGGGTTGCGACCCCTTTGGGAGTCAAATGACCTTTACATAGGGGTTGCCCGATTCATAACAGTAGCAAACTTACAGTTATGAAGTAGCAATGAAAATAATTTTATGGTTGGGGCGTCGCCACAACATGAGGAACTGTATTAAAGGGTCAAGGCATTAGGAAGGTTGAGAACCAGTGATGTAGGGGGCACCTAACTATTCAGTGAGCAAGAGAGCTCATACTTGAACACAAATCCCCCAAAATAAAGATGCACGCAAGCATGCATGGTGACTGTGCACCTGGAGATGCGCTATGAACCTGAACTACAACAGTTCAGTGAAAAACAGATTAGTTCTAAAGTAAAGAATATCATGGCTGAGTAGTGTGCACCATGGAACAAATCATCTGTGTGTGCCCAGAAGGTCCACCAGCACTCTGAAGCCAGTAGGAAATGGTAAGGGGACAGGGACCCTCGGTACCTGGGACAGAGCATCTAGGACGGAAGTCACATGCCTGTGAGCCGGAAGGAGAGCCGGAAGAAACACCACTCGGTCCTACGCCAGCCTCACAATGGCTGTTAGGTCCAAGCCCATCACTGACGCCATGGTCAGCGCATCTCGATGAGGGCCTTCCCCTTCTTTACTGCCCCTCGACTTGGCCAAGCACGATGTCCCCTTCCGGGGACTGGTCTCTCCTCCATACATGTCCAAGTAAGAGACTAAGTCCCACTGTCCTTGCTTCTAAGGAGCATTCTGACTCTACTTCCCCCAAGACCCTTCTATTTGTCCATGTGGCAGTCTGAGGGGCTTTCAATAGTCTTCGCCGGCACCCTCATTTGAATGCATTGATTCTTCAATAATCTGGGTAGCGATCGTTCAATGGGAACCTCGCATACTGAGTCGATGTTCACCAAAAGCACAGTGAAACCTGGTGATTTTGGAAGGCATGATGGACAAAGTGTACACATTTCACATCGAGACAGGACCTGTGGGGGGGCTGGGAGGGCCGAGCACATGAAGAGGGAGGCCTGGCTGTGAAGGTTCAGTGCAGAGTCAGACTCTGTCTTGATTTAAAAGCTTGGAACTTTATTAAACTTTATTTAAACACGTTTCCCATGTTTAAACTTCTATGGTACAATATCACTTGTCTTGGTTACTGAGAGTTGGTTTGTGTTGGCCAACCCTTTAAACTCTGTGCCCATGGCGAGAGCTTCTGCTGCTTCCCAGGAAGGGAGGGACCAACGCAGCCAGAGAAGACAGCCTGAGAACCCCGCGTTCGAGGGGGTCCCTTAAAGGAGGAATGGAACTGGACAGAAGCAAAAGGAAAAGGCAGTCCAGGCGGAAGGAGAGCCTGTCCCGTGCAGGGGCATGGAACAGCCTGGGTGCCTGAGGGGAAGGGCGGCCAGCAGAGCACCAGGGCCGGTCCACATCGATGGCTCCTCAGGCGGGGTTCCAGCTCATACACACCCCAAGTGTGTCCCCAACAACGCATGCTGGACCGTGCTTCCGTGATCAGCAGGTGGCTGCAGACGAGTTCTCTCCGTCATGGACTTGTCTTCGTCTTGTTACGGGGCCTTCCAAAAATACGGTGGGGTCAGCACAATGACTTCCGAGGGGCTCTGCTGGGCCAGGCAGTTCAAGTCACAGAAGTCTGCTCGGACGGTTGGGAGACGGTTTAGGGGAGGGCGAGGCTCACAAAGGGGTAAACTTGACAGACTGTCCTAACGGAGGTGGGCACGCAGGGAGCATAGTTTGAAGAAGTTTTCGCTGCACCATTCAACGCACTGCAAGGATGAGGAAACGGCCAGGGACGTCCCGAGGAATGTCCCCCATCACCACCACCATGCACGTGCTCCTGACTCAAGAGGAGCTGGGCTGTCCTACAGGAACGTCTTTAGGAAACCTGCCGCCATCCTCCCTAGAGCCCTGATCTGGTCCCCTCAGGGTTCTTTTTGTTTCTGAAATTCAAAGAACGCTGCAAATAAACATGGTTCGAGACTCCTGAGTGCCTCTTCTAAGGTGACCAATCCGCTGTTGTGATGTGTAAATCAGAGGGCGGAATCCCTGGGCATGTGGGGCGATTAGAGAGCTGGAAACACTGCCTTCAGAAGTCTGTAGACCGAGATGGAAGACGTGTGGAG
This sequence comes from Echinops telfairi, assembly GCF_000313985.2. NCBI lineage: Eukaryota > Metazoa > Chordata > Mammalia > Afrosoricida > Tenrecidae > Echinops > Echinops telfairi. The sequence goes on from NW_022111373.1 coordinate 119,741,093, forward strand.
AAACAATAGCTTCCTTAGATATTCAAGGAGAATATCTATTCAAGGAATAGATATTCTCCTTGAATCAAGGCTTCGCTGGCTGTGCAGCACTTGCTGATACAGAGCAAGGACGGCATCTTTCAGTCCTGATGACAATTCTGCAAAGAAAACCCAAATCCTCCCACTGGAGCAGCAGACAGACAGCACGCTGGTAAACAGAGAAGACGGACGTTGTCAGGGATTCGACCGTGTTCGTATCCACATCCAATCCTCCCGAAGCAGCAGCCAAGAAACCGAAGGCTGTGTCCCATTGGGGAAATCTGCGGCACGAGCCTTGCTGAAAGGTCTGACGAGCAAGGGGGTCACTTGGAGCATGCAGGCGCCTAACCGAAGCCAGGGGGTTCTCAACTGCTTGATGTGCATGCGAAAGCTAGGCAATGACTAAGACTGAAGAGTGGATGCACTGGAGTTATGGTGTGGCAAAGACCACGGAAATGACAACGGAGTGTCAGAACAGACAAGTCTATCTTGGAAGATGTACAGCCAGAATGCTCCTTAGAATCGAGGATGGGAAGACTGCCACATGTGCTGTGGACCGGCCATCGTGCTCGATGAAATAGAACTCGACTCCCTGCCATTGAGTCGATGCCGCCTCATAGTGAGCCCAGAGCCCAGGGCAGAACTTCCCCTGTGCATTTCAGAGACTGGAACTCTTTACAGGAGGAGACAGCCCGGTCTTTCTCCAGCGGAGCCGCTGGTGGTTTCAAACTGCTGAGCACGTGATTAACAGTCCAATGTATATCCACGAGGCCACCAGGGCTCCTTCCGGTAAACCAGGGCTCAAATAAAACAACCCCGAGAGCAGTGTTTGCTTCCGGTCTTCAGAGGGCTGCTATGACTGAGAACCGATAGAAGGCACAACAAGAACAATCGTTTTGTAGCCACGCTTGTTGACTTACAAGTACCCCGTATCACAGGGGCGCCCAGACCATGGCATCTCTGAGGCCTGGCTGGTCGGAGGTAAACCTGGGTTGGACCAGGCGGGCGCTGATTCATTCAGCATTTACGCAGTCCCTCCCACATGCCACGTGGGCTGGGTTCACAGCTGAACGCAGAACAGGCAGCGGAGGCTGTCTCTGCCCCCAGGGAGCTCATGTCAAGCCAGTGACTGTTTCTAGCTGGGCACATTCTATCAGGCTGATTTTTGTTTCTGACATTTTAAATGCTACCATCATTACAACAGCCTTCTCTTTAAGGTGCCCACATTCTAGCGTTGCCTTTCAAAGCAATTGTCTGTGCCTGGCAGTTATAGATAGGGTGAAGGTCAGTTTCAAAAAGGCCTTCCCAAGCCAGGCGCAGCCATTCCCCTGAGCAGCAGGCTGGCACTATCCTCTCGTCAATAACGGGCAGGTGACGAATTTTAATCCCAGAGTCTTGAAGGAAGGTTTTCCTGACTCTGGAAATGGGACTGGAATCCAATCTCCCCCACTCCTGGGTCTCAGAGCCCCACTGCCTCCTCGTTGCTTTGCAGATGGGTGTGGTAGTTACAGAATCTGGTGTCAGTTTGGGACCCCAGAGGATTAAGAGTGAAGAAGTGGAGTCCAGTCTGTCAAGCGGGTCACAGCCAATGAGGCCTCTGTGGGCATGGCCTTCCCCTGAGGATTCTGGGAAAACTCTGGTATTTTCTCCTTGGAGGCAGGAGAGACTTGTTCTCACTACTTCACTCCCTTGGAGACACTCTACTGACGAGACACAAGGTTGACTCCCTGAGGAGAAGCCACATGGACCTACGCTGATGCAGCCAGACCACGGACCTGGAGAAGCCATGTGGAGACCCCTGCCAGCATGAGATGCTAACAATGCCACTGGATCCAAAGACTTTCTGTCCACGGGCCTGTGATCGTCCTGTATTCGACGTCATTGCATGTGTTTCGTGAGTCTGAAGAGGACTTTATAGATTGGTATCGGGCATACGGGTTAATATCAGACGTATGGGCTTGGACTGGACTAGGTTGAGCTGCTTTCTTAATGTAAAACTACCCTTTATACAAAAGGCTCTCTTATACACATATGAGTTTCTATGGATTTGTTTCTCGAGTCTACCCACACTAACAGAGTGGGGCCCCAGCGAGCATCCCCATTCCATCCAGACCTTGGCTAAGAACACGCCAAGCTACGCTGCACTCAGACTTGGGACTGTTCCGGGCTATCTAGTCAGCAGAGTGGGGACCACCCAACCCCACAGCTGCAAAGTTAAGGGGACCAAAGGAAGTGAGTTCCCTGCTCTGCCCCTCCTCCCCCTCCCTGGACGCCTCCATCCACTCATAAAGCCCACCAGAGACACCATCACCCCACATCCTCCCTGCTGGGGATTGCACTGGGTGCACCGAGGTCCCTACCAACTCCAAAAACAGCCTCTTCCCATCCTGAAGTGGCAAGCAAGCTGCCAAACCTATGCTAAGTGGTGTCCCTGAGACAGGAGCCTTCACACTGCATGGACAGCATCTCCCGACTCAGGGGCCAGGAGGACAGCGCCCCTCACTGGAACCTGGGGCACATCCCCCTGGAGGCCTAAGCCACAGCCCAGCCAAGAACACATGGGACGCGGTCACTGGACCATGCACAGCCCCCCAGCTCCACTCCAGTGCCAGCAGTGCACTCTGGCCCGGCCGGGATGCAGCTACAGGCTCTGTTGGAAACGGCATCACGACAGGGCCCTTACAACAGACACTCAGCATCCCTCCCAGACAAGCAGGCAGCCGGCCCATGGACCAGCAGGGTGCCTCTGGCTTGGCAGCCTAACAAGCATGGGCAGAAAGCCACGAAGGGCCACAGCTAAGGACACCAGGGCTGTTCATCATGCAAGTGGAGGAAGGTGCCATCCCTGAACATGTCCCAGAAGCCCCTAGACTCATCTGCCCTTCTTCCCTGCCTTGTGCTGCATCCCTATTACCACCATCATCAGCCTTGTCAACATCAACTTGGGTAGCAGTTAGTTGCTGAAGAGGGCGGGATGATAGCTCCCAAAAAGATATGACCATGTTCAAAGCCTGGGACCTGTGGATGCTACATTCTTCGGCTAAAAGGGGGCAGGAACTTGAGAAAACCAAACCAACCCAATTCCATTGATTCCCACTGATGCCGACTCCACGTGTTGAAGAGCAGAATGCTCCAGACAGGAGCTAGACAATCGTTTCTCAGCTAGAATCTGCTTTGGAAGGAGTACAGCCAGAATGCTCCTTCGAAGCGAGGACGGCAAGACTCTATCTCATGTATTAGGGGCATGCTATCAGGTGGGACCAGTCCCTGGAAAAGGACCTCATGCTTGCTACTACAGAGGGTCAGCGAACCAGAGGAAGACCCTCAAGGAGCTGGACCGACAGTGGCTGCAACAATGGGCTCAGACATGGTAATGATTGTGAAGATGGCATAACAAGAGGCAATGTTTCATAAGGCTAGAACGATTCAGAATGGATGCCACTTTGCCTAATTGCGAGAAGAACAGTCTTTATGGAAACAGTGTGCCAGCTCTTTTTGCCGTGGATCGGTGGGGCTAGCAGCCAATCACAAATTGCTTGTGACATCCTGGCTTCTACCTGGAGTTGTTGGGGGTGGGGTGGTAAGCGCCATCCAGTCGGTTCCAGGCCAGAGCAGCATGAAACACTACCTGGTCCTGAGCCTGCCTCACAGTTGTTTTCAGGTCTGAGCCCACTGTTGCAGCCACTACGTCAGTGCATGTCATCAAGGTCTTCCACTTTCCCGCTGCCCCTCTACTTTACCAAGCATGATGTCCGTCTCCAGGGACTGGTCTCGCCTGACAAGATGTCCAAAGTACTTAGGAGGAAGTCTCACCCTCCTTGCCTCTAAGGAGTATTTGGCTGTACTTCTTCCAAGATAGATTTGTGTGTCCTTTTGGCAGTTCACAGTACTGTCAATATTCTTCTCCAGCACCACAGTTCACATGCATTGCTTTTTCTCTGGTTCTCCTTACTCAATGCCCAAATTTCTCATGTCTCGGAGGTGACTGAAAATACCATGGTTTGAGTCAGGTGCACCTTATTCCTTAAAGTGACACCCATGCTTTTCGACACTTAAAAAAAAAAAAGTTGTGCAGCAGATTGACCCAACGCACTGCGAGGAGCTTGTTCTGGACTATTTGCCTGGGCCCCAGATGCCATCACATGTATTCTTACAAGATCGCTGACGGAGAAACCCAGAGCCGAGAAGGTAATGTGACTGCCGAGGAGGCAGAGACTGGAGTGATGTGGCCACAAGTCAAGGACCCGCAACCAGAAGCTGGGAGAGAATGGCAGTGGGCGGCACAGGGAGAATGTGGACAGAGGGCTCTTTTTTTCTATGCTGCCCTTTTGATTTCATATGGTTGATTTTTTCCCCTCTCCTTTTCTTTCTTTTTTAACCACAGGGGTGGGTTCAGTGCCAGACCTGAAGGGTAACGAAGAGCCATAGTCTCCAGGGACCCACTGGTCCCTTTCTGACCAGCAGGCCTAGTCACCTTTATGACTTTGAGTTTGATCCACATTTTCCCACCACTCTATCCAGCACCTTGAAACGTAACCCTTTTCAGATCAATTGGTAGTGGTAGCTGGGCACCATCTAGTTGTTTTGGTCTCAGAATTGTGGAGACTGATGTTTGGGTGGTCAATTAGCTCATCATACTAATTATTTTCCCGTGTCTTTCAATTTTCATTCTTCTTCTTTCCTCTACATGGGGAGAGACCCATGGTTGAATCTTAGGTAGCTGCTCATGAGCACTGAAGACCCTAGTCCACAGTTCTCAACCTGGGAGTCGCGACCCCTTTGGGGAGCAAATGACCCTTTCACAGGGGTTGCCCGATTCATAACAGTAGCAAAATTACAGGAAAGTTGAGAACCACTGCCCTAGCCCATACTCAACCAATGGACTGTAGAACCCCAAGTGAGAGTTCTCGTTGAACTGTTATACCAATAGACCTTGGTTTCCCGAGACTATGGTCTTGAACTCTTAGTTCATTTCCAAATTTCGTGCCACCCTTAAGTGAAACTCAGTACCCCTTAAGTATTATTTCCCCTTTTCCTGTTCCTACCCTCTCCTGGTAACAGCTAATAAACTTTGATGCTTATGCATTTGTCTGTTCTTTTTTTTATCATTTTATTGCGGGCTCATACAACTCTTACCATAATCCATACATACATCAATTGTGTAAAGTACATTTGTACATTCATTGTCCTCATCATTCTCAAAACATTTGCTTACCACTTAAGCCCCCGGCATCAGCTCCTCGTTTTCCCCCTCCCTCTCCACTCCCCTCTCCCTCATGTACCCTTGATAATTTATAAATTATTATATTGTCATATCTTACACTGTCTGACGTCTCCCTTCACCCACTTTTCTGTTGTCCATCCCCCAGGGAGGAGGTTATATGTAAATCCCTGTAATTGGTTCCCCCTTTCCACCCCACCCTCCCTCTATCCTCCCAATATCCCCACTCTCACCACTGGTCCTGAAGGGGTCATCTGTCCTGGATTCCCTGTGTTTCCAGTTCCTATCTGTACCAGTGTACATCCTCTGGTCTGGCCAGATTTGTAAGGTAGAACTGGGGTCATGATAGTTGGTAGTGTGTATCCAGAGAGAGGGAGCATTTAGGAACTAGAGGAAAGTTGTATGTTTCATTGTTGCTATACTGCACCCTGACTGGGGGCAGAGAGCTTTTATATCACAAGGATTGCAATCAGTGTCCCGAAACAAAATGTGTACAAATAGTTAAATGGAAAATCAATATGATTTGTAAAATTTCACCCAAACCACAACAAAAGCTTAAGGGCAGTGGGGATGGGGGGATTTTACTGGAAAAGTGAAAAGCCAAAGCTATCAACAGTAGATTATCTTCAGAAACTTTACACCTGGTAAAAGTTCAAATAGCCAAAATAAATATGAAATTTCAACAATGTAACAATAAAAACAGAGTCCTGGTGTCATAATGGTTATGCATTTGGCTGTTAACCAGCAGGTCAGCAGTTGCAAACCACCAGGGAGAACCACTCCATGGGAGAAAGCAGAGGCTTTCTACTCCTGTAAAGAGTGGCAGACTCAGAAACAGGGACAGTTCTACCCTGTCCTCTAGGGTCGCGGTAAGCCAAAATCACCTCGATGGCAATGAGTTCGGTTTTGATTTGGAACAACACGAACACAAATAACCCAATCATAAAGCAGCCTCGTATAGATGCTTCACCAGGAGGACATTCACACGCCTACCAAACACATGCTCACCACCATTATCTATCAAACAAGCGTAAGCCCAAACCCCAAGGAGCGAGCACATCACGCTGGTGGTGCTGTGGGAAAGGGTCGGGCTGCTGACTACAAGGTCCATAGCTCAAACCCACCTGTCACTCCATGGGGGAGAGATGAGGCTGTCTGCTCCCAGGGAGATCTACAGTCTGCGAAACCCTAGACAAGGGCACAGTAAGTGGGAATCAACTCAATAGCAGAGGGCTTGGATGTCAGTTTAGTTGAGATGATAAAAAGAAAACTGAAGGAAATAAATGTCGGCAAGGATGTAGGGCTAATCAGAACCCATCTCCATTGTGGTGGAAATGCACAATAGTATGGCCACTGTGGAAAACAATATGTCAGCCCCTCAAAAAAAATTGAAGCTAGACCCACCATCAGAGCCAGCAATTCCTCTTCTCCATGCACCAGGGGGCTTCAGCAGCTTTATGGGGAAATGGAATGTAGAGCTAACAGGCCTTTCCCACAGACTTTCTGAGGCCCCCTCATACAGTAAACTCAAAAGCCGAAAAAGCAGAGACTCAAACACAGGCTGAACACCAATATGCATTACACCACTATCCACCACCCACAAACGGCAAACCCAACTGAAATGCGCTTCAACGGATGGATGCAACATGTGGTTCCCATGTTCCATGGGCTGCTAGAAAGAAGAGTTTCAATATCCATACAGGCTACTAGATGGATGGGGCCTGAAGACATTATGCTGCGGGAAATAAATCAATGATGAAAGGACCCTGCTTATTTAAAGAGACAAGAAAAGAGGAGGGTATAGAAAATAAAGTCCACAATGAAGTCCCCAGGGAATACCAAAAATAGACTCTGGGGCCAGGATTTGGAACCCGATCAGACTCTACCGGAAAACAATCCTTAAGGCCAACAAACAGTCCTTGAACTAACTACAAGCTTTTCTTTTTTGTTGCTGTTATGTTGTGGGTTTTTTTGTATTGTCGGTGGCTTTTGTTGTTGTTGTTTTGTTTTCTTTTGTTGCCTGGTTTTGCTCTGTCTTGTTTTT
>NW_022111373.1:119749294-119750312 GCF_000313985.2 Echinops telfairi
ACCTTACAAATCTGGCTAGACCAGAGGATGTACACTGGTACAGATAGGAACTGGAAACACAGGGAATCCAGGACAGATGATCCCTTCAGAACCAGGGGTGAGAGTGGCGATACTGGGAGGGTGGAGGGAGGGTGGGGTGGAAAGAGGGAACCGATTACAGGGATCTACATATAACATCTTCCTGGGGGGTGGATGACAGAAAAGTGGGTGAAGGGAGACGTCGGACAGTTTAAGATATGACAAAATAATAATTTATAAATGATCAAGGGTTCATGAGGGAGTAGGGAGGGAGGGGGGTGATGAGGAGCTGATGCCAGGGGCTTAAGCGGAGAGCAAATGTTTTGAGAATGATGGGGGAAACGAATGTACAAATGTGCTTTATACAAGTGATGTATGTATGGGTTGTGATAAGAGTTGTATGAGCCCCCAATAAAATGATTAAAAATAATAATAATAATAAAATAAAACCAGAAGAAAACAAAGTCCATTAGTGGTTACCAGGGATGAGAGGAGGGGGTGGGAAAAGGGGGTGAATCACTAGTGATGGGAAAATCACATTGACTAAGGGAGGGGTGCACAGCTAATTATTGCAATTGCTGTCGGTATGTGGTACACCCACAGAAAGCTGCATGGGCAAAAGTTGAGCACTAGATGTATGTGCAAAGACAGAAAAAGAAAGCGTCATTTTTGAGATTAAGTATGTACAACCAGTCACCATGGAAGTCTGGATCCTGGGTTTGGGGGTTTAGTGTCATGGTTTCTTAGGACCTCAGGGTGAATTGGCCTCTAATGGCATGTTTAGTGCTTCTGTTCTACATTGTCGATTTTTGCATAGTGACTGGGCTCTTAAAAGCCGGCCAGAGGCCCATCCAGGGCATAACCGTGGATCTCCAGTCTCCTGGAGCAGAAGAGAGTCCAGAAGAAGAGGGTACAGAAAGTAGCGAGGCAACGAGAAAGAGGAAGATGCTCCGAGAAGAGGAAGGTGCTCCCAGAGATGGCCTGAGGGTGGCTGCACCGC
>NW_022111373.1:119750663-119751314 GCF_000313985.2 Echinops telfairi
GAGGCCTTCTTTAAAAGTGAACAACAACTGAGCGCAGACTAGTGAAGGCCATGAGTGTCAGGCTCTTCTCAGACTTCTCTAGGGTAAGGTGGCCAGATTTTAACATTGGTAAAGCGGGACAAAAGCGGGATACCATTGATAAAACTCATATCCTGGCGAAATAGCCACATGGCGGCCGAAAACTGTATAGCCTAGCTTGTCGTGCATTCTTTCCAAAATCAAGACTTTTTTAAAACGCCGTGGGACGTGGGAAACATTGTTAAAAATCGGGACTCTCCCGCCAAAAGCGGGACGTCTGGTCCCCTTACTCTAGGGGATCCAAATGATGGAGCAATCTGAGAGATCACCCAGACACCCTAGGGGCAGTGGGGCTCTGTGAGCAGGGCAGGGGGAGCAGCGCTGCTGGACTGCACTGGTGTGAACACTGGAGGATGCTTTGCTGCGTGTTCTCAAGGACAGCAAGGACAAAATAGACGAAATAAAAGCAATTAGACAACAAAGAAGACACAATGGGGGGGGGGAAGACGGACATGGGAAAGGTGGCCATGGAACACAGGGTCAGTGAGGCCGAAGACCTTCTCCCAGAACCCAGAGTGGGAGAAAGCCTCCCCGGCCTCCTGCACTGAGAATGCGAATGTCCTTGGAAGCCCC
>NW_022111373.1:119752549-119778614 GCF_000313985.2 Echinops telfairi
TCCTCCTGGGGAACCCAAACATAAGCTAACCCAGAGAACCCATCACTCAACACAAGCTGCTGAAAGGGTAGTTTCACCCTGCTGGGAGCTGGCTGATTGCCTCTGCTCTGCTCCGAGGAAACCTAATTCCCTCAAGCGGAGTAAATGCAGAGTAGAATGGCCTATATTAATTTGATCTTCATTGAAAATAAAAAGGAAGTGGACCCTGGGAACCAATCAACACCTCAGGAGCAGTGACCTGCTTTTAGAAGTGAGAAGACAGCCTGTCGGGCGTCACCTCGACACCCCAGGGCTCAGCGTGTAGCCTGGACTATTTCCAGCACCTGTCCTGAGTCACCTGGTAAGAAAATGCGGGCAAGACACCAAACACCCAAGCCCTGGTGTTTTGCCACAAGAGGGACGGGACAGTGAGGAGCTTGAGGCGTGAGGAGTTAAGGAGAAACTCTGGGGAAGCCTAAGATCTCCATGTGTTCGGTGTGAAAATCTAGGAGCCCTGGTAGCATAGCAATTACACACTGGGCTATGATCCTCTAGGTCAGCGGTTCTAAACCATCAGCTGTTCCCAGGGAGAAAGATGAGGCTTTCTACTTCCGGAAACAGTTACAGTCTCAGAAACTCTGCCCTGCCCTATAAGGTCACTATGGGTCGGCATAGACTCAAGGGCAGTGAGTTTGGTTTGGTTTTAGATATGGGCACCGCAGATTGTTAATTTGTCCACCCAAGGTAGCTTCCATGTTGCTATGTTGCTGCGAGCTACACCACGACCAGGATTTCAAATACCAGTGGAATCACCCAAAGTGGGCAGGTTTAGTGGAGTTTCCAGACTCAGATGACTGGTGATGTAGTTCTGAAAATGAGCCAACAGGGACCCATGTGCCACAAAAGCATGTGGTCCCACAGAGTGCTGGAAGGTGACCTTCTCGGGTAAGACAGGACTCCAAATACTCGTACACCGTGAGTGTAGCAATGGGCTTAAGCCTTCCAATGACCACAGAGAAAATGACCCAGGACCGGGCAACCTTTTGTTCTGTTCCACATCCGGTCGCCATGGGTTGCCAATGACTATTTATCAACAGCATGTGGGATTGGAAACTCATCGAGCTGGGGGCCTTGGGTCAACGGATTCAACAGAAACCAGCCCACCAGGCAGGGGACCAAGCCTGCTATTTCTTTATTGTGCCCCCCACCCGGGAGCTTGTTTCGTCTCACCAGGGCCTTTGCAGACAGGACCGCGGTGCCTCTCTGCAATTTCCAACTCCAAAAAGTTTTGCCAACTCAGGCCCTTTGGAGTCCGTATCCATCTTACTCTTAGATCCATCCGACTCTTATGTATCCCGCTATGTTGATGCTGGAACTTTATTTCATTTGCTTATGCGATGCTACTAGGTCTTACTGAAAGCGCTAATACAGTATGTGCACCAGGTGCTCTCTAGGAGAAAGTTGAATTCCTACACACATCTGGCCTGGAGGATCTATGGACTTGTACAGCCCTGGTGACTCAGAGGTTAGGTGATCAGCTGAACTTGCTTGAAGCTTTGTGGGTTGGGTTTCCATGGCCATATGCTTCTGTTAAGATCAGAGTCTTGGAAACCCTGTGGGGCAGATCTACTCTGTCCTACACTCTCACCAGGAATTGGAATTGGTCAACGACACACACCAGCACGCAGTGCTCAGGTTGAATATGAATATCTATTTTTTTAGGCCACGCCTGGTCCATCACCTATTGGAGGTCTTTACTGTTAAACCTGATCTTTCTGTGAGCATTCTTGTCTGAAGTCCTTCCCGGAAACCTGGTCACTCATCTGGACTTAAATGGTTGACACTGGTGGGAATTTGTCATTTCATCTATTTCCATGGCTCACCCTATGTCAATCAAATTCCATCTAGGAAAGACGAGAGGCCAGCAGTTCGAAACCACCAGCCACTATGTAGAAGACAGACCAGGCTTTCTACTTCCATAATGAGTTACAATCTTGGAAACCCACAAGGCAGTTGTATCCTACCCTATGAGTCGGCATCAACTGGATGGCTGTGGGTGGTTTGGTGTGGTTACTATACGGAGAGGCCATTATAAAAACAAGAATGAAAGGGGCAATTTCTGTTTCCCATACAATCATCTACACAAGGGGGGATAGTGGTATAATGCAGGTGGAAGTGAGTGGTGGATGTGGTGACACACAGTCTGCTTTGGGATCAGAATTTGCTCCAGTGCCAGTCTGTTGTCGGGTTAAAGGTGGAAGAGGAGAAAAAAGAAGGAATCCAGGATGGGGTGTAGTGTTTTGCTCTGAGAAACCATTAGCTGGCGATGGGCAGGTCTTCAGTCCAGGAGCAGGATTGGTGGTGGGGTATGAAATCAAGACCCCGATTTGGGATATGTCCATTTGAGATGCACATCAGACATCCCAGTAGCGTGGTCAATGAGCAGGTGGATGGTGACATGAGAATGGAGCTCAGAGGAGAATCGGGGCATGGTCATGGACATCTGGGAATCACCCACAAAACGGCACAATGAGGGGAACAGTTCCAATCTGTGCGGAAAACCGAGCTTGCTGTATAACCAGCATTGAGCAATGGATGGTTTTGAACACAAAAACGAAACAACTGGATTCCAAACTCAAAGAATTCCCAATGGATCAAAATATTAGGAAAAAACCCCAAACAAAAAGAAACTGGTGAATGCACACGGACAATGGCCCCTCTGTGTGCCCGTGTTGGGATGGCAATTGCGTGCACACTTTCTTAGGATCATTTGGCATCACTTATTAAATTTTAAATGCATGTGCTATTTTGGTCCAGTAACCCAAGCGTTGGTCTTCACTTAGTGAACAGAGATGCAGGGAAGGGTTTCCCGGGCCACATGTACAAGGATACCCGTGGCAGTGGCTCTGCCCGTAGGCAACATGAAACAGCCAGGCCAGTGAATGAACGCCGACGGGCAGGCGTTAAAGAAACGCTCGGTGTCTCTCGGATGGGCTTCTTTGTGGCTGACACAAACGTGTGCTACTCGGGAACTTCAGCAGACATTAAATGGGGAAAAAGAGACCCACAGACAGACGTCTCTGTGCAGCACTGGCCTTGTGTGTTAACACGCATGTGCGTAAAGGCTTTCCATTTCTTCTTTATCATTCTGCACAATTTGCATGCCATAACCAGGTCTGGATTTTCCCTTCACGAGCACCAAGTGGGATGCTCTGAAGAGTGAAATTACCGGTAACTTTTTCCTTCTTCATTAGACGTTGTTGTGCTTTTTATTTGCGTCTTTCTAGCCTAACAAATGAGATTACGAAGAGAAGAAAACAGAAACCTTCGGAGACACTCGGTCCACACCCCACGCCCCAAGACTGGACAGACTCATTTAAATCTGCACACAAATCATTTGACCTTTTCCCCAATTCTTCCCTTTTGTTCCCTCTCAGATCTAACTAAGGTGGTGTCCCTTCCAGCTCTGCTGGAAGCAGTCTGTCTGTGCCCAGTGCCAAGCTGTAAAAGTCGCAGGGGGCCCCAGAGCTGCCAAAGAGGGGGTTTAATGAGCGGAACCTAGGGGCGAGTGCAAATTGCGAGCAGGCACCAGATGGCAGGGGTGAAGTCAGAGAAATGATCAGGTCCCAAGGAAGAGAAATGGTTCCCATCTGATTTAGGGGTGGGGAGAGTGTGGCAGGGTCTCACACTGCTGTAGGGGTGCACTCGTGCCAGCTGACGAGGAGGGCTCTTTCGACGTGTGCTCAAGGAGGTAAACCGCGAGTTGGGGGTTGCAGAAGCAGGGGACTCTAACAGAAGGAGCCACGGACGGTGGGAAGAGTGTCCTGCCTGGCCCCTGTGAAAACGCACTGATGGAGTTTGCGGCACACATGCTGTGGTGTGGTGTGGAGTCCCATCTGGTGCCCAGAGTTCCCGTGAGACAACAGAACTGCCCCGCGGGGTTTTGTTGGCTGGAGTCCTGGCAGGAGGAGACCGCCAGCTCTTTCCTCCCACAGAGGCTCTGCAGGGCTTGGACCCCCGGCCTCTAGGTTCACGACTGTGCGCCCAGAGCTCCTTCTTGAGATTGCTGCAGTTGCTGTGTGGCAGCAGGTGGATTCTGGCTCGCAGCAACCTCGTGGATCAGAGTGGAAATGCTCCCTACGGCTTCCCGGGCGGCGCAGAATGAATGCACGCCGGAATGGGCTCGATGGCACTGAGGTCTGGCGCGGTGTGAGCAGACCATCGGGTCTTTTCCCCATGAAGCCACTGGTGGGTGCACACCACTGAGCGCGCACTCAATCCCCGTATGCCAGGGCTCCTCTCCTGGGGCACTGACTCGGAGCCCTTGAGTCAAGTGCTGCTCATTGCGACCACGTAGGGCAGGTAGAACCGCCCCTGTGGTGGCCAGTGGTTTCGAATTGCTGGTCTTGTGGTTAGCAACCAATGCATAACCGCCACGCCACCAGTTCGAAACCAACAGCCGCCCCACAGGAGACAGATAAGGCTTTCTACTCCCAGAGTTAGTCTCAGAACCCACAAGGGCAGTTCTACTCTACTGTGTATAGTCGCGTGAGTCAGATTTAACTACATGGCAGTGAGTTTTATTTTGTTTTGTTGTGCTGTCCTGAAATCTGAACTGTACACACACACACACACACACACACACAAAAGCATAGGATTCATAATGTGCCAATTCTATTTAACCTTGAAGGAGGAAAACAAACAAAATGCAGAATTCAATTAAGTGATTAGGAAGAATCCCTTCTGAAGATAGACCAGGGATGAGAACAGCCTTGCTATCACAGAGTGCACTGGACGGTGGATTATGGCAGATGTAGCTAGGTTCAAATTTAACACCTTATCATTTGATCTCCCTTTTGACCCATTTTAAAGTTGGTCTGGTTTTTAATATTTTCTGCTTTATTTTCTATTGAGGTTTTCCTCTATTTTAGCTTGTTATTGTTGTTAGTTTTTAGTTTCTTTGGTTTCGTATATTTTTCGGTACACGAGGGGGTAGCCCCCCAAAAGTGTTTAGTGTTCTTCTCATTTCAAAAAAGGTAAAATGACGAATGATGACAACCCTTGTTCTGGATATCCGCCACCTTCCCAGACAGATGCGAATGTCACCTCATAGTGCATTTGGAGTTCATTCCACCAGGTAAGACTGTTATTCAAGCTTTCTATTTAGAGGTTCTGGAAAGATAGCATAACAGTATGTGGCAAAAAAGGCCTGATTTGTCAGACAGGGGTCTGGTTTTGCAACCACGACAATGCACCTGGTCACACAGCCATCTTAGTATGCCAGTTTTTGGCAAAAAACAGCATGTGTCTTTGACTATGCCCCTTACTCACCTGACCTCATTCTGGGCAACTTCCTTTTTGTTTCTATGAATGAAGAGGGACATGAAGGACAATGATTTGATGACATAGAAGAGGTGAAGAAAAAAGAGGGAGCTGCTGTCAGCCATCCAAACAGATGAGATTGAAAAATATTTCCAAGATTGGAATTGCAGATTTGACAAATGTATTGAGTGTAATGGAGAGTACCTTGTAGAAAAAATTTTAAGACATGGCTTTGAAAAAAAATCAGTTTTTTGGGAGGGTACCCCCTTCATATGAAATCCAAGATGGGTGAACCCATAGCGACAATAACTGGATTAATGGTTTCTTGGGGGTACGGCAGGGGAGGGGGGCGAGAGAAATGGGAAGATAAACCTAAGGAATAAAGAAAGACCAAAATGTTCTAAAATTGATTGTACAACTCTTATTGATATGATCGAACTATTGAATTGCATGGTATGTGGATTATGTCCCAATAAAACTGTCTTTAAAAAAAAAAGAATTTCCAATGGTGCAGGAAAGTACCCAATGAACTCTCCTGTTGACATGGTCTTACCCTTGAACATGACACCCCCTCGGTGAAAGACCAGGTTAAGAGTATCAGTTCAGGGCAGCCTATTGTCCTCAAGCCACTGTGCTCACAGGAAACAAGAGCCTTTGGTCCCAGCTTCCCAATTAAGTCCCTTGATAGAAAACTGAACCACAGTCTCTGGAGGAGAGTCTGCCCTAAGTGTGGACACAGTCTCTTGGAAGAAATCAACTAAGTGGCATTGGCCCTGCATTCCCAAGCTTCAATCCACCATGGACTTCAGAGCATCCCACTGAAGGATGGACGCCCTCCCATCGCCAAGTCTATCCAAGTCCCAGGAGGCCTTGCCCACCAGAGCCGGGCAGGAAATGCCCTTCAGTTGCTCTAGCCCATCAGCATTCCCTGGCACTCTCACCACCTCTCCTTTAACCAGCCCCCACCCCCGGAAATTTGCCTCTTGGGCCTAATTTTCCAATCATATCAGTAGCTTTGTGGTCTTAAGGAGGAGAAAGACTGCAGTGCTCTGAAACCAGTCACTCAATCAATCAATCATGCCCTTCCTTTGGTCCTTGACTCTGCCCTTGAAAGGAATCTGAACTGTGTCCTTGCAAGATCCTGAGTCGGGGCAAGCAGGGCACCAGCCTGTTTTCTTGCGAGCCCCCCTTCGGATTCCCTTCTTTGCAGAAACCGTGGTGCAAGGGCACTGGGTTTATAAAAGGGAGCTTCTAGATCCTCCAAAGCATCATGTACCCTGAGAATAAGAGTGGAGAAGGGCCTGTCAGCAGGCAGGTGGGGGTTCTGATGGGACTGGTGGCCACACGGGGGTTGATGTGGAGGGGTCCTGGACTGGGGCTGCCATTACCAAGAGACTTGTCCAAGAACCAAACAGCTAATGCTTCTCCAAACTGACCACAACCAGGAAGCAAGGCTTCAATATTTAAGGACATCAAATTGGCCAGTGAAGGAAATACACACTCCTAGTTTCAAACAGTCGCTAAAATCAAGTTGGACAAGCCTTAAGGCCTAATTGAACGTTTTTAAGGTCAACGTTTGATTCTGCGGAGCCCTGATGGTGTAGTTACGGGCTGGGCTCCTGATCTCAAGCTCGGTTTGGAACCACCCAGCTGTTCCTCAAGGGAAAGATCGGGCTTTCTCCTACTGTAAAGAGTGACAGCGTTGCACCTCAAGGAGCAGTTCGACCCTGTCCTACAGGGTCGCTATGAGTTGGAATCGACTCGATGGCAGAGAGGTTTTGAGTTTGGGATTCTAATAACTACCTTCTGAAAAGAGTATGATTCTTTTTGAAACTCTTCCACCTAGCCTCGTGTGACCCCTGAATGAGCCAGTATGGGAAGCCAAGGCAGGTGTGGTTAACATACACATAGCAGCCCTGTTAGCTCAGTGGTGAAAGCATCCAGTTGCTAACAGGAAGGACTGAGGTTCCAACCCAACGTCACTCCAGAGGAGAACAGGGCGGTCACTTCTGTAAAGGTTACAGCCTTGGAAACTCTACAGGGGGCTGTTCTCCTCTGTCCTGCAGGAGGGTGGGTTTTGGTTTGAACCCACACAACACGTACTTTATGCGGACACTGAAATTCTGGTTCAGTTTCTTGAGATGACCCAAGGAATGGACAGTAGACCCTGGACTCAACCCCAATCTGAACTGTGCGGCAGACTAGGCAGGATCGATCTCAATGATGAGTCCCCACCGCGTCCTGTTCACTAGGTGGGATGGCGGACGAGAGTCGCGTCCCAGTCGTGCCTGCAGAGGTAGAAGGTCACCTGTGAAAAGAACTCCACGGTCAGTGCAAGTCCCTCGGCCTTGTGTTGACCGCGCGGGGCTTCGGGACTTTTAAGGCAAGACAGGTTAAGCAGATGATAGGCGGGGAGCCTGGGTTGAATGCTGGAAGAGATAAGGAATCTGAGCAAAATCGGACTGGAGTATGGGATGTAGGTCACAGAACTGTCTTTGCTTTAACAGAAGAATGAACCACGCAGTCTTTGAGGAAGCGCATCCTAGGCCTTCAGCAGGTCACCAACAAAGACCAAGGACTAGAGAGGACCTCCTGCTGGGTAAAGCAGACAGACAGACAGACAGACAGGGAAAAGCTCAACGGGACAAACACACACAGGAACTCACTGCCATGGAGCCAGTGCCGACTCACAGCGAGGCAATCAGATGGCATAGAACTGCCCCGTGGATTTCTGAGACTGGAACTGTTGGAGAGAGTTTCCGGAGAAGCGGCTGGGTGGTTTCGAACTGCTGGCTTGTGGTTAGCAGCCCAACGAGGACCCACTACAGCACGAGGATTCTCAGGGACACAAGAGCTACAACAAAGGGCTCACATACCAACGCATAACAAGGATGGGGCAGGATGGGCACTGGTTCATTCTGCTGAACACGAGGTTACCGTGAGTCGGTGTGGACTGGCCAGCAACCACAGTAGCACCCGGGCACACGTGAGGGGTTAGCAACGGGAAACTGGATGAAGGGCCTGGAGAAACAGCCCACCTTTACAACTTTTTTGTAAATCAGAAATGATCTCCATATTCAAAGCGCATTCAAAATAAAACGGAGATGTTGCAAGTATCAATAGACCAACAGATGGCCTGAAGTCGTTCATGGTGATCCCATTAAAGGAAGTAAGTTTCCACCTGTGTGTGGCTCCAGATGTAGAAACATCTGACCATGTAGTCTCCACCCACGGAAAAAGCAAAGCCAACAACATCACCGGTCATCATTATTCTGCAGGTGTTGACTTGGAGAGCAAGAAGGTTGGGGGAGCCCAGGGAAGGAGTTTACAGGTGGCTGGTCCCTCAGAATGGACATCAAGAGCCGACTATTGTCTGAGAAGCATAAACAAGACCAGTCGCTCTGGTGCCCCCAAACTGCAGGAGGCAAGCTACCAGACTGGGCAAAGGCCTGCTGCGCCCACAACAGGAGGTGTTTACAAAACATGCAGGGCCTGGCACCTGGTCTGGGATTTCAAGGACAAGCTGCATCGTTTCCAGAGAGCAGCTGAGTAATTAAGTGTGTGCATTCAGATGAGAGCTCTGCAGGCCTGTGCCTGGCTGCCTTCTCGAAACCACTACCAGGCTCTGGCCACTTAAGAGGGGCCAGGCCAACCAGCAGGCCCATTCTAGGCTGAAGAGCAGCACAGGGAAACGTGCACTTCCCGGGGCCACATGGAATTGAACCTATTAAGGCTCTGTGGGGTATCGGAGGATTTGATACAATTCCACCCACCCTCGTGCGATACAATTCCACCCACCCTCATGCAGCAGTAAGATTTTATATCAACGTGCACCTGTGTGAAAGTGCACGAATGGAGTCCAGTCTCCCTGGAGGAGTGGCCTTCTCATAAGAGAGTCACTGGCAATTTCCCTCCTCTCTAGCCCTCTGACTTCCTCCTGGCTGGGATTCTGCATCTGCCTCCAAGGGCGGCCCCCGCCATGTCTCCAGTGACCTTGGATCCACCCACCAGCCTGTGGCCTCCTTGCGGCCCACTTCAACGTTCGTTCGGGGTCATCATCCTGCAGCTATGTGAGTCCACAGAAGGCCCTGGCAAGCATCCAGCGGCTCCTGGGCTAGGATGTCTTTTTGATGTAAAATGACTTCCTGATAGAAAGTTCTTTCTTATGCAAAGTTGAGTGCTCCTGGTTTGGCTTCTCTAGAGAACCCAGCTTAGCACTCCTGGCCTTCCAGGTAAGCTTCCAGAGCCCTGGAAGGTGATTGTAATAATTCTTGGTTTCCATAATCTCAATACAGGATCTAAGAAGCTTAGAAAGGGAACCTTCAAATATCTGATCCTGGTTCCTAAGAGGGCATAGATTTAAAGGAATACAGTACTCAGACAGAAGTAAACACATCCCACACAAACGCACTCACTCACTGCCATCGAGTCAATTCTGACCCACAGCGACCCTGGTGGCGCCGTGAGTTACACCTTGGACTGGAGCTGGAAACCACCAGTCGTTCCAAGGGAGAAAGATGAGGCTTCTGAGTCCCATCAAGATTTGCCCAGAGGCACATCCCCTCTGACCTATAGGGCTGCTATGGGATGAGTCGCTTAGCTGTTTCCAACTCACGGTGACCGCCTGTGTCTCTCGGAACAGCACCGTGCTCAGAGTTGTCAAGGGCTGGGTTTGGGGAAGGTCTTCCAAGGTGGTTCTGGGTAGACTTGAACCATCCACCTTTCCGTTAGCAGTCAAACGTGTTAAACGCTGCACCAGAGACTTCCCAGCCCATTCGCAGGAGATGAAGTTAGCCTTGGCTTCCTCATCTGTAAGAAGGTACGAGAGCCCTGGTGGTGAAGTGGTTGGCCGTCCACACCCACCAGCCGCTCTGTGGGAGAAAAATGAGGCTCCCTGATCCTGTAAAGACTGACAGCGGTGGACACCCACAGGGGCAGTTCTCCTCTGCCCTCCAAGTTCGCTGTCAGTCAGCGTCAACTGGATGGCATGAGTCTGCTGTTGTTTTGAAGAAGGTACCACGTCATGGGGTTGCTAAAGCGAATGAAACGAGCCATTATTTGTGAAGCTGGCAAAACGATGCTGGGCATACAGTAAGTACTGCTCATGACATAAAAATATAACACAACACAAAAAGTGCCTTCGCTGGTCACAACACTCCCCTCGCAAGCTGTCCCTGAGGAGCTGCAAGGTCATTCCCAGGGAAAGCCTCTTCCAAGGGGATGGAGCAGGGGTCTCCACCCACTTTTCAAAACCTTCCGCTTTCGAGAAGGAAATCCCTCAGCGTGTCCTCCACTGGAAAAATCTTTCAACATAAGCTGCTTTGCAGAAGTGAAGAAAAAATATTTTGCTTTCCATAAGGAAAGTTGGCACCTGTGCCGATTCACCAGGGATTAGTTCACTCGCAAGGAAGAACAGAAGCACCCACGGAGTCGTCACACAGGGAGCAGTGCACTTGACCCTGGACGGACACAGAGTGATGAACCCCCTTCTCCTCAAGGCTTTGGGGGGCTCCCACCCCGAACCGTGTGACTAGGTGAGTGTTCCTGCCATCGCCACATACGTTTAAAAAAGACCTCACCTGAACAGGCAGGCAGGTCCCTGGTGGACACAAGTGGTTTGCGCTCAGTTCAAAGGTTGGTGCCACCAGCCCACCCAGCGTGGCACAGAAGAAAGGCCTGGCTGCCTGCCTCCATGAAGATAGGGGCCTGGGAGGCGTCTGCAGCAGCTGCGCCCTGTCCCACGGGCCACGCTGAGTGGGAGTCCCCACCGCGCGGTGCTTTGTGCTTTGGCTGCTTTGTTTTGTCAACCAAGCGGGAAGACCGTTGCTAATTCCCTCTTGGATATCCTTTAAACCCCAAAATACGAAATCTCTTGAAACGGAGGGAAGATGGAAATTAGCAAGGATTTCGTTTTGCTCAAATCTGCAATCAGAAGAAGCTCCTGGCAGCGGCGGTCGAGGTCGAGACGCATTGCATTAGGCAAGCCTGCTGCACAAGAGCTCGCTGAGGTGTTGCGAGCCAGACGGGAGCCCTGGGAACTAGGGCACACCTAACCCAAGCCGTGGCAGCTCCCACTGCCTCTCATGGGCCTGTGAAAATTGGACACTGAATACGGAGGATGAGTAAGAGTAATCGATACGTTTGAATGATGATGCTGGTGAACACTGTCTATCCAAAGGACCGTGGGCTGCCAAAAGAACACACAAATCTGTCTTGGAAGAAGCACAGTCAGAATGCTCCTTGGAGGCAAGGGTGGCGAGACTTCAGCTTCCACACTCTGGCCATGTGGCAGGTGAGATTGGTCCCTGGAGAAGAACATCATGCTTCCTCGGGGAACTGCCCCCAGCAGCTCTTGCCTAGAAAGCCCGCTCCCCTTATCACGACTCAGGGCGACCCTTTTATTTTACATGATATTTTATTGTGCTTTTGGTGAAGGTCTTAGGTTCTCATTCAACAATGTCCTCACAAATTGCTTGGGTGGCAAGGATGTCACATTGGCGACATTCTTCATAGCCCATGAACAGCCTCTTTATTTCCAGTTCTCGCTGTCCCTTTGCATTACACAATTCCCTACCTCCTTACAGTCTCGCCTTTTTAAAGGAATTGCGGGTGCTTTGGTCTCAGGAGATTTCTTAAAGGAGCCCAGCCCTTAGGGGTGATAGACATTAATATGGGAGCCAATATGTTATTTAGCTAAAAGGTGGCCTCGGGGTCAGTTTCCATTTAAGATTTGCAGAGAAACTCAGGGAAGTGGTCTTGGGAAATCCCTCAGTGTCCGTCCAATAAGTCTGGAGTTTAGGGGGCTTTTTTAAAAAAGGAATTTGAGATTCTGTTCCCCATTTTTTCCTCCCACTCTGCCAGATCTGGAAGATCCATCTAGTGTGGCCCTGGGGCCTCTCAGAGCCTCAGAGGTCCCCCAGGGGCTGGCTGAGCCCTTGGCTGCCAACCCAATCCCTCACCATTGTTCACCCATACTTTCCAGAAACTTCTCCAGGGTTCTTCCCACTTGAGAGTCTGTCCCCAGTGAATCCAATAACACAGACCCGCGCCCATTCATGATCTCTTCTATGGTTGTGTCTGTTCTTTTTTTAACAGCTTTATTATGGTACAATTAAGATACAATAAACTGCCCCGATTTAAAGCATTCCTTTTGGGAGGTTTATCCATGACATGTAGCCATAAAACCATCACCACAATTAAGACGATGAGCATATCCATCCACCTCCAAAAGTTTCTTGAGCCCCTTAGTATTAAGAAACCTAATTACAATGGCAGATTCTTTCGAAGTACATCTCCAGGCCTTTCCAGGTGGACTCAAACATCCAAACTTTCAGGTGTCAGTTGAGCAAATTAACGGTTTGCAGCACCCAAGGCCTCTACCCACCGCCCTGGATGGCCCTCACCTTGAAAAACAAAATCAAACTCACTGCCGTAGTATTGATTCAGGCTCAAATTGATCCTCTAAAGGTCTCCTCCAGGGAGACCCATGCTGAAAGGAACTGACAGAACTGGGGCCCTCGGCCACAGTGGGTGACTGCTCTCCAGGGCTTTTGGTAAACTATTTGTATTAGGGTAAAGAGCTGGGCACAGTGCGTTGCTCTTTCTGTTATTATAATTCCTCTGGTGTGCCTGGGGAGCCAGCAGGGAGGGGAGCAAGAAGGCCCGAGCTTGCCAGTCGAGACCAAACCAAACTCCCTGCCAGTGTCAACTCACGGCGGCCGGCGGAGCCAAGTAGCCCTGCCCCTGGGAGTTTCCGAGACTGTAACTCTTTTCTGGAGTAGAAAGCTCCCTGTTTCTTCCTACGAGCTGTTGTGGATTAGAGATGCAGTTAGCAGCCAAACTCATAAGCACTGTGCCTCCAGGGCTGTTCAGGGACCAGGCCGGGCCTGCTAAAGCATTACCTCTGCATAGTAATATAGTAACACGCGCCTTCCTTGTGGGGTGGGGGGCAGGCATTTCCCCCCACTGATCAGTAAGATCCAAAATTCTGGGGACCGCCCACCTGCTTCGATTCTGCACCTTGGCTGCCTCCAGCCAATGGGAATTGGGGGGAGGGGGGGGAGACGCTCAAACAAATCAAAGGGTCCTCAAGGTCAGCAGTTTGAATCCAGCAGCCGCTCCGCGGGAGAAGGGTGAGGCTTTCTACTCCCGTGAAGCGTCAGTCTCAGAAGCCCACAGGGGGCTGTTCTACTCTGTCCTACTGGGGCGCTGTGTATCAGAACTGCTGGATGGTCCCAGAACCCCCTGTGTGAGTGAGCCCGGCCTTCCCCCGCCCCTCAACATTTCCTAGCTCAGCGATGCAGGGCAGCGCCCCTTTGCCTCTGGTGTGCACTGCGGATGGAGCATGGAGCAGCGGCGCATCCCTGGGTCGCAGTAGCGATCAATAACCCAGAGTTCTGGCTGGGAGCTGCTGCCAGAATGGTTCAGGCCTGCGTGGGCCCCGCGGGGACAGTGTAGAACTGGTCCGGGTTTGGGCGACCACCTTTGGAAGCAGATTGGCAGGGCTTTCTCTGGCAGCGCCTTGAGGTTGGCAACCAAGGCCCACCACCCTTAGCTAAGCGTGGGCAGACATCAATGGACTGCGCACTGGGGAAGCGCAGTCAGGGAGGGAGCTCACTGCAAGCACAGTGAGCCCTGAAAGCCTGACCACGGGGCACCCAAATGTTTCCTCTCTTCCCCTCTGTCCCTCCTTCTGTCTGTGACACGTGACATCTTGAAGTCAGAGTGGCCCTGCTTCAAAGGCGCCCAGTCAGCCAGCCCCCTCCCCACCTGGCCCCTCGCCCTCCGACGTCCAGAGGGCCCTGGTCTCTGGCCTTCACTCTCATAATAACCCAATTCAGTGCGGTTCAGACATCTGGATTTCACAAGCCAGTAAAAATTTCACAAATTATTTTTGGAACCAAAGTACTTCTAACCCTCTTTCTGGGGGTTGGGTGCAGGCAGGCGGCAGGGAGGAGAGGGGTGGGGAGTCTAGTCAAGATATTAAGTAAACACATAAATCTTGAGCAACACCACGCAGTCCCATGAATGACAAGCCTTTGCAGGCGGGAAGGCCATCCGTGCCGGAGAAAGCTCTGTCCTTGAAAATAACGAAGCTCGGTTTGAAGGCTAACTCGGCGGCGCCTCCATCTGATTGTCCTCACCACCACTGACCAGTCCCTGTCCTGTCACCGACAGCTCTTGGGAGCTGGCTGGCCATAGTCATTCTTTTCCCAGCTCATCATTCTCCTCCGGGTCTCCCGCCCGTCCTCCCCACACTGATGAGCTCATGCAGCCTGCCTGCGGGGTTGGGGGGGTCCCCTACCAGTGTCAGGCCTCCGGGATCGGGCCTCAGCCAAAGGGAGTCCCCTGGATTTGATTGAGAACTTGGTCAATGTCCTCCCCAAGAATCCTGGTCACCTGGAGCGGGGACATGGTCCACCCTGTGCCTTACTGTACGGAGCTCAGTCCTGTCCCCACCGCCCTTCAGAAGCAGCCTGCGGCCACAGGGAAACAGCCTGCCCCAGGACTTCAGGTCTTCCCACCCACCAGAGTTGTTCCTGTGGGCGCCGACACCTCCCACTTTAGAGCCCAGGCTGCAGCGCCTCCTGCCCCCACCGCCCCCCAACGTGCCTCTCCCACCACACACCTCAGGGTCAGTCTGCCTTCCCCACATAGTCACACAGCTTCTCCCTAAAGCATGCAGAAAAAGCATGCAATTCCTACCAGTCACCAACAATAGGAAACAGACAATGGCTAAAAATAACAATGGATCAAGTGACAGCATTTCTAGAAGTCTGCATAGAGGCTCATGAGCAGATTCATTCCTGGGGTCCAGCGGTCTGTAAAGGGAGCTGCTCTTGCCCTCCCCTTCTGCCCCTCCTCTCCCCCCCCCACGCCCCCACCCCATTTGCCTTATACCGTTGCGGCAAGGCCACATTTTCATAAGTCTATCTATTGTCCTTTCTTCTAAGGCGCCTGTGGGTGGACCTGAACACCCCACCTTTAGGTCAGCAACTAGTGCATTATGCTTTTGCACCATCCAGGGTCTGTCTCCCTAAAGCCTGGAGTCCTCCCTCCAGCTTCTTTGTTTTCTGAGACACAACCCCCCCTCCCCACTCCCACCCCCTAACTCTCCTGTTCCCAGAGGGTGTCTCTGCTCTGGGCCTGCTAGAATTCCAGGCTGGCAAGCCTGCCCTTCTTACCTTCCTCCACCCAAGCACCCTCCACCTCTTTCCGGCTTTGAAAATTTACACTTTAAAAGAGTGCCAACATGCAAAGAGGGCTCTTTGGGAACAAAGAGGGCCTTAGTGGATCCACAGACACACCAAAGCCTGTTCCGAACTAGGAAATGGAGCTTCTCCTGGGCTGGCAGAACTGGAGGCTACTGGGGATGTGGTGGATTGGATTGGAGGGGGGAGTGTGGGGGGACAACCACAGGTGCAGACAGCCTGGGGGAACAAGAGGGATGACCACGGTTACCAGTATTTGCAGGGATACCCTTTAGCCTTTGGGGCCCAGGGTCACTCGTCTCCTGGTATGGCTCTCAGCTGGGGGCATCCAGGTGCTGAAGGGAAGTGCAGGCTCAAGCCCCACCCCAGATGGCCTAAATCGGCCTTTTAACTCGTAAGTGCACTTATTTGCGAGGAGCAGCTGTGGAGAAGATCTAGGTCAGTGGTTCTTCATCGGGGTGATTTGGCCTCTCAGGAGCCATTTCCCAATGTAGGGAGACATTTTGGGGGTATTGGGCTGCTAACCGCAAAGTCGGCAGTTCGATGTCACACCAGGCCAGGAAGTGGTCACCTGATTGAAAAAGAGCAAATCCTGGTGGGAGCACAGGGCAGTGAGGCCGGCATCCACCCCTTTGCTACACAACTTTCAGTCCAGTGCTTCTGGGGCTTGTACTTCTGAGGGCGCCTTGTGCGCTGACCAAGAGCACTCTTCTCAGGCAGGACCAACACGGGGTGGAGGCACTGCCTCCTAGCGAGCAGAACGGGGAAGATACCCTCAGTGGGGCCAGCGTAGGTTCTCAGCCCAGTCAGATTGCCTCCTGGAAAGCTTCCAGTCCCTGGACTCCCTCCCTCCCCACCCCGTGGAGTCCAACATCTCCTGTTGTCCTGCCACACAAGACTGGAGGCTGCACTTGGGGCAGCACCGGACTGCAATGAAGCACATGCTGTGGTCAGAGCCCTCTGCCCCCACCCCCTTGGAGACCCTCTCTGTACATTCCTGGACTGGCTCCGGGTTCTGCCTCTGCCTGAGGAAGCGTGCTCTGGTGGCCACACTGGGGTAGAAGTGCCTGGGCGTTAACTCCTCGGAAGCAGCCTGCACCAGGGAATGGAGACAGGAGTGAGCCAGTCAGTGACCAGCTGTCCAATGGTCCCTGTGGTGATTCTGAGCCATGCTCTCCTCTGTAGGCTCTCCACGCTCGCGCTTCAGTGGGAGGGACGTCACTGGCCCCCTTCTGCCATCTTCTCGTCCCTCCCCAAGCTTCCTGAAATCACCTTCCAGAATCCTGCACCCGACCCTGCGCCTCAGGCTCGGCTTTCAGGGGACCCCAAACTAAGCTAGTATTTTGCTCACTACCAAATTCCCAGGATTTAGCCCCCTCCTTGACAGGAGCCCTGCTGGAGTAATGGTTACACATTGGGCTGTGGCGGGACGCACGGTCGGCAGTTCGAAACCACCGGCAGCTCTGTGGATGTAAGGCTGGGCTTTCTACTCCCATCCAGTTACAGTTTCAGAAACCCACAAAGGGGGCGGGGACCGCTCTGAGCCAGCATTGGCTCGATGGCAGTGAGTTAGGTTTCTGAGTTTTGACGGGAGCCCTGTTGGCATCGTGGGTACACACTGGGCTGTGACCTGTAAGGACCAGGCTTTCCATTCCTGTGAAGAGGTACAGTCTCATGAACTCACAGGGGCAGATCTCCAGGGTCGCTGCGAGTCCGAATCAACTCGATGGCAGTGCGTTTGGTTCCGGTGAGTTGACAGAGCAGGCCCTTAGAAAGGACCTCCCTGAAAAGCCCAAAGCCACTGCAACCACAAAACTAGCCCCGATCCCCATGGAGGCGAGGGTGGGGTAGACCAGAAGAAAGTACCTACATTTCTTGTCCCTGAATTATGCTCAAAATACTCTAGAAGCATCTCCCAACCACCACCACCACCAAATTTAAAACCTCACTGGCATCGAGTCAATGCCTACTCATAATGACCCTATAGGGCGGGCAGGACTCATTGGCTCTGTGAATTTCTGCCCACAACTGTGACTGTTCATGGGAGTAGAGAGCCCCGTCTTTCTCCCAAGAAGTAGCGAGTGGTTGTGAAAGGCCAACCTTGTGGGTCACAGCCCAGTGAGTACCTGTTAGAGTTCTCAAGTGGGTCACACCACGGTTCTTGGCTTCATACGAGCAAAGAACTCCCGCCGAAGCCCGTTTTGTATGGGTTTTTATGAAGGACAGGACAAGTTTCAGGGTCTACAGTTTCAAAGGGGTTCACTGTGGGGTTAAAGGGATGAGGGAACTCCACAAAACATCACAGGTTCGGTAGGCGCAATTGTACAGCGATAATAAGTAGAGATTATAGTAAAGTCATAGAGAGCATGAGAGTTAAAGGATGGAGTCAAGTAATGGAGTCAGACGCAATTCATGGTAGCATTGCTCACCTCAGCTCCGCTTGATGGTCCTCGTGGAGGGGGCTTAGCCGTCAGAGAAGAAGCCGCTGCTTCGTCCTCCTTAGCCACCTTCCCCAGCCACCCTCCTCTCGAGAACCAGGGAGTCTCATTATTTATTGCTAACCACACATCATATCACTTTAGGGGGATCTGATTACAGAGTCATACATCACAGAAAGGGACAATACATTTCATTATTGAACAAGTTTGATCATTCTGGTGTCTCATACAATAAAGCAGACAATTACTATTCTGGGAGGCATGCAAGTCCCCTGATGGCAGACAATAACCTACGTCTCAGGGAGGGGTAGCGACATAGGCAATACAATCAATAGGAGGGGGATGACCTAGGGGTGTGCCCACATTTGTTGTGGGATAAACAGTGGTGTCTGCTTGATCGAGACAGCTGATAATGGCTACCTAACCTTGGTCACCCTTGGGCGGGTTTGCCCTCTCTGGTATCTCCTACAAGTAAACAGACCACCACTATCCTTATCAGAAGGGAGTGGGTCTTATTTAGGGTGAGTCAGACTAATAGTCTAGCCACTATAGATGGCTGATGTTAAGGAGAATAACCTCTGACCTACTTTTGCTGATCACCTATTGTACAGTCATTTTATACAGTCATTCTTAAGCTAAGTCTGGCATATATTTTGGGGAGACAACTTAAGAGAAATCCTTCTGTTCCCCACAGTTCACAACTGGACATGAGCAACCTCGTGGAAAAGAGCACTCACATGCGTGGAACTGAAGGGGCGGAGCCCAGGGACCGAGGGGTCAGGCAGCAAGGGGCAGGAGGGCGCA
Source organism: Echinops telfairi (assembly GCF_000313985.2). Classification (NCBI taxonomy): domain Eukaryota; kingdom Metazoa; phylum Chordata; class Mammalia; order Afrosoricida; family Tenrecidae; genus Echinops; species Echinops telfairi. Next base: position 119,771,304 of record NW_022111373.1, read on the forward strand.
GAGGCCAGACAGCGAGGGGGCAAGAGAAACCCCAGAGCATGCTCCATGAATTTCGTCTAGCCCATTCCCTGGCTGGGGGAAGGTGTGAGTGACCCCACTGACTGGGTTGAGCCCAGCTGGGTAAAGTCATGAGCCTGGGCCTAGTCTGGACCACCCAGGTGTGACTCCCACCTGACTGGGGGTTGAGTATGAGCATGCTCAGTGTGGGATCTTCATAGGAGTCTAATGGTCGCCTGATTTCCTTCCAACCTCCTTTATGGGGGCCTTCGCAGGCATGGGAAGGACAACTCCCCGTCCCTAAATCTAGCTACCTAACACTATGCCACCAAGGCTCCACTCTCCCACCCGCAGTAACAATGTGATTTCCAACATCGCAGACAGGAAAAGGAGATGGGGCAGGAATGGGGCAGAGCAAGGCTCAAGTCCTGCCCTGCTACACCTCTGCCCCTGGAGCCTCAGAGCCATCCCTTACACACACTGTGATTCCATTGGCAGCAGGCTGGTGGGGACTTGTGGAGGCTCCGTGTGTGACAGGGCTTTCTGGGCTGTACTCATGACCAAAACAGATTGCCAGGGGTTTCCTCCAGGGTGCAACTGGGCGCGTTTACACTGCCAAGTTTAAGGTGAGCGCATGCCATTTGCATCAGCCAAGCCCACTGCCATCCAGTCATAGTGACCCTACCTGGGATTTCAGAGGCTGTCAATTTTTAAGGGAGCAGACAGCCTCATTTCTCTCCCACAGAGCAGCTGGTGGGTTTGAACCACAGACCTTGTGGTGAGCAGCCCGCCTTTACAGGACCAAGCCGACAAGACTCCGTTCCCTGTAAAGTGGGGATAAAAACGGAACCTGGTTGCAGGGCTGCGGGGAAGGTTTAATGAGATAATTTAGTTCAGTCGGGCTGTAGAGTAAACCAAGGAGCCCTGGTGGCGTAATAGTGAGGCACTGGGCTGTTAACCACAAGATCAGCAGTTCAAAATCACTAGCAGCGCCACAGGTGAAAAGATGAGGCTTTAGATTCCCCCAAAAAGAAGCTAGTCTCAGAAACACACAGGGGTAGTTCTACCCTGCTCCACAGGGTCACTTGGGAGTCGGGAACAACTTGCAGGCAGTGAGTTTGTTTATTTTTTGAGAGCAAACCCTCAATCCATGTTCTCAACCTTATATTAGCACTTCAGTTCAGTATTACTACCACTATTACTTCCAGGCCGGCTCGGTGTTTATTCAGGTGGCATGTGGTAGCGCAGTACCGCATCCAGAACAGACGCTCAGCTCTGAGTGGCTGCTGCGTGGATGGGTGACATCATCACCCAGGAGCAGAATGCAAAAAAACCAAAAACCCTCAAAACCTCCTTTATTTTTTTTGCAAAGGCTCAAGATGTCATTAATCTTACCCTTGTCACTATCAGGCTATGTGCCTTCAGGAGAGTGCAGTTCCCTCAAGTCCTGACGGTCCGTGCAACCCGTGAAATTGGATTAGTATCCGGTCATCTCCGAGCCTCTTCCAGGCCTTCATGGGAAGGGGGCACCACCGCTGGACTGGGGGGCTAGACCAAACTGCCCTGTTGTGGGGGCGGACCTGTGCATTGCAGGACACTGAGGCAGCATCCCTGCTCTCTGCCCAGCAGGCCCAGTGAGGAGCCCCGGGGGGCACCGAGAGGCTGGCAGTTCAAATCCACCAGCTGCTCTGAGAAGACAGGGGAAGCTATCTGCTTCTGCAAAGACTTACCGCCTCGGAGACCCAATGGGGCAGTTCTACGTTGTCCTATACGATCGCTATCCCAGTGGACCCCACATCTGCAGTCAACAGGATGACAATAAGTTTTGATTTATCCCCACAACCCCAAATGCCTCCAGACATAGCCAAATGTCCCCTAGGGTGAAATGTTCCCCATGGGAGGGCCACACACCCACACGGGTCCCCCAGCTCAGTCCGTCGCTCTGGGGTCAACACTGCTCTGTGGCAGGCCCATCTACACCCTGGTCGGCCCATTTTTATTTTTCACTAAAGGCCAACGGCACACCAGAAACCTCCCTGGAAGCTGTTTCAACCTTCCCCTCTCATCCTTCACCCTCCACTGCGCTCCACCGAAACAGAGGTCCGCTGGAGCCAGCCAAGTCCTCGTGGCTGCTTTTGAATTACCGTGTGTTCCCTGGTCTATCATTAGCCATATTTGCCTGCAAACAAGATGGATGTTTTCAAAGCTCATCTCCTCAAAACCCCAGAACAAAATCCCTCCCCGGATCATTACTATCTGTTCATGACACATTAGCGGCAGCAGTAGGAGAGCTCCACTCCAGAGCCCAAATGATCCTGACATGCAAATGTGCCATAAAAGCCCAGAAAGGTTGAAGATTTCAAAGGATTTATTAGCAACAGAGCTGCCTTTAACTAGACGGATCTGAGGCATTTTCCAGGCAATGGTCAAAGTTCTTAAGAGTGGGGCAATTAGACCCAAAGTTCTTGGCTGGAAGTCAGAACACGCTCACTACCCAGTATCCTTCCCTGGCGGTGGGCAACACCAGGATGCCAGGAGTCAGACAGGGATTATTTGGTACCCTACTGAATAAACCTGCTGCTCAAGGCCCCTTGAAAGTGTCGAGAAACAGGGATGTTATTTTCTCAGATGCTAAAGTGCGCCTGGCGAAAGTCAGGCTATTTTCAATCGCATCCTATGCATGTGAAAGCTAACACTGAATATGGAAGAGAGAAGAAGACTATGCATTTGAACGCCGGTGCCGGTGAGGATTATTCAAAGTACCAGGGACTGAGAAAAAAGAACCAGCAGATCTGTCTTGGAAAGTACAGCCAGAATGCTTCTTAGAAGCAAGGCTGGTGAGACGGCCTCTCACGTTTTTTTGGTGATCAGAAGAGACCAGTCCCCGGAAAGGGCTATCATGCTTCGTAAACCAGCTCTCTCTTTGCCATCAAGGTAATCTGGATTCATAGGGACCCTCTGGGGCAGGGCAGAACTGCCCCTGTGAGTTTCTGAGACGGTACATAACTCTTTACAGGAATAAAAAGCTTCGTCTTTCGCCAGAGTTATGGCTGGTGGTTTCGAACTGCTGGCCTTTGCAATTAGCAGCCCAACTGGTAAGGACTATGCCGCCAGGGTAGTGAACAAAATTCAGTTAGTTAGTTAGAAAACTCCACTTTCTTTCCAGACTTCCCTTCCAAGTACAGGACCCACTGCCTCCTCGCGGCGCTCGGGGTCGGGAAGGCCTGGCTGCTCCCGGGCGAGGAGATGAAGGGGATGCTTTGGTCCTAACTGCCCTTCCACTGGTGCTCCTCCTGGGTGAACAGCCCTTCCCTGCAGGGAGCCGGCAGCTCTGCCCATTAGCCCCCCTGTCCACACTGCCTAACACAGCCTGGCCCTACCACCACGCAGCCACTTAATCTGCCGTGTTCTCTCCAAGAAGCACTTAGCTCTGCTGGGAGTTGTACGGCCACGCCATTGGTTTCTTTGCTCTGTGCCGGTCCTGCCCATCAAACCTGTAGCCAGCTGCTGTCGAGTGGCCTGTGACTGGCCACCCGCTCTCCATGCAACAGGGCAGAACTGCACTCCACACGTCTGCCAGGCCTTTCTCCCAAGGTGCTCCTGGTGGCCTTGAACCTCTAAACTTTCTATCAGTGTGTGAACCATTTACACCCTGCAGAACACACACACACACACACACACACACACACACGCCCCAAACTAAAAGCCCATGCCACCGAGTCAAGGCCTACTCACAGTGACTCTCCAGGACAGTTTTGAGTAGAACTGGGCCTGAGGAATTCTGGGACTTCAAGATTTTTGTGGAACCAGGTAGCCTCATCTTTCTCCCAAGGAGTGTCTGACAGCCCTTCCCTCACCCACTACTCCTAGGACAGCCACTATGCGCCCTGCGCTCTTCTAGGCAGAGGGCTGGCTGCTAATGGCAAGGTCCCTGGTTCAAACCCACCAGACACTCCTTAGGAGAAAGAGGAGGCTACCTCTAGCACGAGAAGGACCCCGGGAGGCTTGGAGGTGCGGGCTTACGACAGCTCAACCGAAACTGCTCGCTCTGACCTCAGAGACTGATCCAAACGTCTCCCCGTCGACTTTGGGGGTTCACCTTCAGTCCCCGTCCTAAGCTGCCCGGCCAAGCTGTCTTGCTGGCTGGGGTTTATTTTCTGAGCACCCAGTTCCCGGGGCTATTCTTAGGCCCTTCTACTGGTAAGCTAAACAGTGAGCAGTGCAGCTGCCCCTCAGAGACTGCGGCTCAGCGAGGCCCTGGCATGTACAGACCTGTCAGAGGGCTCTCCAGAGGCCATGCTGCTCGGGATCATTAAAAATAATTAGTAAGAGAATCGTTTTCAAATAAGGAGATGAATCCAGCAGCAGTAGGAGCACACCCATTTCTTACAGGTCAGACGAGACCAGGGGCTTTCTCTCTCGGGACCAGGAGGGTCTTCAGATGGCCTCGACCCCAGAGGCTACCGCACTGCCTTGCAACTCAGCGTGGACATTGAGGCAGCCGGACAGCCATCTCCTCCCATTCCTTGCCCCAGGAGGCGCTCGCCCCAGGGAGAGCTCCTGACCCAAGTCAGCTGTGGTGCTTCTCTGCCCACATCACAATTCAGCACTTGTGAAATGCGCTTGTGTTTCCCTCCAGAAAGGAATCTTTAGAAACAACTCCTGAAACACAACGAGACTCACTATGGATGCCGTGGCCCTGACTCATGCCAACCCCACAGCCGGCAGAAGCCAATGCTGCCCGCGCCTGCACCTGCTCTGGGATCGGTGTCCCTTGTTACAGTGCAGTTGGACTAGATTAATACAGCCTTTCTAAGTCACCATGCCTCAGGTGGTATGTTGTAATGCTGCACTCTGTGCCTGCAGCTAGAATCCCACTTTGGAGGGCGAGCTCTGCGATATGAAGGGGCAGGATGGGGATGGGATTAAGACCTGGCTTTAGTCCTGGGTGTGAACCAAGCCACGGCCTTTTCCTTGAGGGGCATCTGCAGGACAGTGTCTTAGGAGGCAGTGTGGCTTAGGACGCCATCCTTTGTTTTCCTCGGATGGGGAATTTGGACCGGTACCGTCATCTGGTTCGAGCACACCTCACCTCACCTGGAGAGCCAGACCTCTCTTTCCTGACTGAGCTGTGGTAGAAGCAAGAAGACCCACAGTGACTTCTGGGCGTGGCCAGCTTCTGGCTCTGGACCCTGCATTTGGCTCACCTCTGCCTGACCTTTGGATGTGGAATTGAACTGCACCTACCACCACGTGAGACATTTCCTCAAAATTTTGTGAGCTTCTGGTGGATGCTGTGTCACACAAGGCAGGGATGGGAGGGAATAGATAGACTCAAGGGAGGAGTCGGGGGTGAAGTGGAGCAGACTAGCATCTGGGGAGAGCTAGGCACAAGGGACACCTTCAATCTCCAGCTCCTTCACACCAATCAGGCATTAATTCTTCTAGAAGACATGATTACCACCGGGCCATTGGGTAGTACCTCCCAACCTGGGGGCTTCCCCTGCCAGCACTACATCCCACAAGGTCCCACTCTTATCTATATGGTTTTCATGGGCCTTTTTCTTTTCTCAGAAGCTCGACCGGTCCTTCCCCCCAGTCTCTCTGAGTCGAGAAGCTCCACTGGTATTTGAAACAGCGCAGGCATACCTTCCAGCATCACAGCAAAGCACATGCCCCCGCAGTGCAAGTGATGACAGGAAGGGAGCTAGAAGTATAGGTTCTTGAATTGAAGTGGTCAGGACACCTCAGGCCCCCTCTCTGTCCCCCAAGGGCTGACGCTTGTCTCCCAGCTCTCTGGAAGTTGCCCAGGTCCCTCCCTCTTACATGTACCTTAGCTCTCTCTTCTCCTTCACTTCTGTTGGAACCCCTGGAGTTGGTGCCAGGTAAAACTTCCATCCAACTAACAGAGAGGCCTGCTCCTCTCAAATCCCAATAAAGAAAATTCTCCTCATCCCCCTTTCCCACCAGAAAACTCAGAAAACTCATATGCAAACTGAATTTGTGGACCCAGGAAAGGTTTCCTGTGGGGAAATGCCTGCTGGACCATGGAGTGAACCAGCAGAGGGACTCGGTAAGGTGGGGCGAGTCTCAGTGAGAAGGAAGAGGGTGGGCAGGGCACGGAGGGAGCGGCATGTTGGAAAATCCAGCGCAGGAGTAAGAAGGGATGCGGGAAGGACTCCCAGTTCAGGGTGGGTGCCCCTTACACTTGTGTTGCATCCCAAGATTGCCATCAAGTGCATATCAGACTATCGCAAAAATGGCCAACCAAACACCACAATCCCACACCCCTTTCCATGGCAGAGGCTCAGCACAGCCTACATCCCCCAGTTTCCTTTGCCCCTGAGTCAGACTCTGTGGTTTGTTCTTACCCATACAATGTGACAGGTGATGTGTGGCATTTCCCAACCAAGGCATTTCACAAGTGGATGCATTCTCTCTCTCTCTCTCTCTCTCTCTCTCTCTCAGAGAACAATTCCTAAGTCACCAAATGATCATCCGCTGACCAGGAGCACCTGTTACATGAACATGAAATATAACCTTTACTTGAACATTCGCTGCCATCAAGCCGATGCAGAGTCATAGGGGCCCAATAGGACAGGGCAGAACTACACCTGGGAGGTTCCAAGACTGTAAACTCTTTACCTGAGTAGAAAGCCCATCTTTCTCCCTTGGAGCAGTTGGCGGTTTCGAACTGCCGACCTTGTGAAGGCAGCCCAATTCATAACCACTGTGCCACCAGATCTCCTTAAGTTAAAGCCACTAAAATACAGAGTTTATCTTAACATCTCATGTACAATCTAAGTAAGAGTCCTTACTTAGCTGGTAAGAGTCCTGCTGCTGCTGCTGGGGATGGTAGATGCCATCACGTTCTTCTAACGCACGGTGAGCCACTGACAACAGAAGGAAGCCCTGCCGTCTCCTTGAACATCTTCTTGCTTGCTGACCCTCGACCACATACGATGTCCTTTTCCAAGGACTGGTCTTGGAAGCAGTACAGCTGAATGCTCGTTAGAAAGGAGGAGGGTGAGACTTGCAGATTCCCTCTGTCACTGCGTGGAGTCAATAGAGGGCAGGGTTGAAGTGGCCCTGTGGGTTTCCGAGACTGTAACTCTTTACGGGAATAGGAAACCTCATCTTTCTCCTTCAGAGCAGCTGTTGTTTTCCAACGCTGACCTTGAGGTTAGCAGCCTAGTCCATAACCCACTGTGCCACTAATTAGAAGGTAGATACCGGCATTCATTGCATGAGAATAGTCACTTTGACTATTAGGGCCTTCCGAGAGCCCCTCAAATCCCAATAAACAGAAATCTT
>NW_022111373.1:119779524-119785315 GCF_000313985.2 Echinops telfairi
CAGAAGGAGGAGTTTTTAACGTTCCAAGGATTTTTACTCACAGAGCACAGAACACGAAGTCCCAAGTGTCGTGAGGGGAGGGTGGCGGGGAAGGGAGGCTGCCTAGAATCTCTCTCAGCACCCAGAGGTCCCTGTACTGCCAACGGTTGGTGTTCAGGTGGCAACCGAAGGCTGGCGGTTAGGAGCCCCCCCCGCCCCCCCAGTGGCACTGAGGAACAAAAGGCCTGGCCGTCCGCTTGCTGGGAGACTTGTGGCGTGTGGCCAAGTTCATTCTCAGCAGAAGGTCCCTCCCTCCACCAGGCCGACTGCCCCCAAAGCCAGGTAAGCACGGGTTGATTGTGCTTCCTTACCGACTCAGAGATCCTGCTATTAGGACAGCACCTGCCTCTCTCCCAACCCCACAGCACCTTCCTGCAGAACCAAAGCCTCTTTTCCAATTTACAAGGGACCCCGGTGGCACAGCGGTGAAAGTACTTGGCTGCCACCCAGAAGGCAGGTGGTTCAAAACCACTAGCGGCTCCATGAGAGAAAGATGAGGCAGTCTGCTTCCGGAAAGATACACAGCCTGAGAAACCCTAAGGAGCAGCTTCGCAAAAGCGACTGATGGCAGTGCAGTCTTTTCTCCTGGAAGGGCACTGGTTGGGTTTGGACAGCCATCCCATTGCCCACAGGGGCTCCTGTCCATAGAGGTCACTGCCAAGAAAACCCTGTGGAGCAGTTCTACGTTGCCCCCGCCCCCCACCCATGGGTCACCCTCAGTCAGAGGTACAAGACAATGATGATAATACCAGGCCTCTTCCTTCTTTGGCAGCTCGGAGAGACTTTAACGATCATTAAGAACAAGTGCTTCAGTCTCTGTCTGAGGGTCCTCCTTTGGCCGGAGTCCCACAGCTAGTGAGTGCCGGTGTCCGGGTTACAGCCTGGACTGCTGAGTGCTGGTCTACGGCTTGTTTCACTTCGCTGCCCACTCCAGTTTCCAGAGAGGAGCTGATTTCCCCCATCTTAGCCCCGGTGGCACAGTGGGTTACAAGTGAGGCACTAAAACTTCAAGGTCAGCAGTTCAAAACCACCCTCCACTCCATGGGAGAAAGACGAAGCTTTCTACTCCTATAAAGAGTCACAGTCTTGGAAGCTGCAGGGGCAGTTCTGCTCTGTCCTGTGGGGTCACGATGCAGTGAGATTGGAGGGTTTGTGGCCATCGGCGTCGGGCTGGCTCTGACTTGTCTGCTGGCCCCACAAACAACAGAAGGAAACACTGCCCGGTCCTGCACCCCCTTTGTGTCTGTTGGAGTCCACTGTTGCCTCTCTCTCGGATCCATCTAGCACCCGGGGGCTTCCCTCTTTCTCCTGGGGCCTCTCTCTTTCAAGGGGCATGTCCATTACCCTCACCCTCACAGAACGAGCTCGCTCTCTGAGAAGTCCACCCGCAAGGTTAGGATCAGGTGAACGACAGAGAAGCAATGATACACCTTCGAGCTGGCCGGAGGGCAAGCGTCCCAGCGTCCTGAGCATGGCAGCGAGTGAAGGCTATAAAAATAGCCACTCCCAGGTTACAGAGGCGCGTAGAGGCTGCAGCTTGAATTTCACAGCTTGGTTCAACTGTCCACTTGAACCCCTTTCTCTGCCAGGCGACTGCCCCAGGCTGACTGCTTTGCCATTTGGATGCTTATCTGCTCTTTCCATCAGACCTCAGGTTCTTCTAGGACAATGTGTGAGAGACAGCAATGAACATGAGGCGAATGATCGGTTTACCAGTTCTGTACTGCACACCGGTTGCCCTGAGTACAGGGCACCTCCCTGTCCTTCCAGGGTAGAAAAGCAAACCCGGGACACCCCCAGCCCCTGCACCCGGCACAGCAGGTGGAGCCAGTGGCTCAGGACCGCTGAAGCTGAGACCTGTATTCAATTAAAAGCTGTGCAGATTTTAAGGGAAGAGTTAACCCTTTGCTCACTCTCTTCTTTCCAAGTCCCTGGGAGCTAGGGTGGGCGCCACTTGATTATCAGGATTACCTGTGGTCTGTAAGGCACCCTGGGGGCACAGTGATTATGCACTGGGCTTGCATATCACCAAGTTAGCAGTTCGAAACCACCAGTCACACCTTGGGAGAACGATGTGGCTTTCTACTCCCGTAAATCAGAAACTCACAGGGGCAGCCCTGCCCTGTCCTATAGGGTGGCGTTGTGCCAGCCTGGACTCGATGCCAATGAGTCTTTTTGGATTTGTGATCTAGGACCAATGGGACAGGGGCAATAGGCCAACAAATAGAGGATGTACTCCCGGAGCAGTGAGGTTCTGCATGTATTGATGTAAACTCTGCATCTGAGAACTGCTCCTTTGTCTTGTCCTCACGGGCCTATCCATACCAAGGACAGGCGACTGCACTCCACTGGACTGAAGGCAGCGGCTTCACAGAGACAGTGGCCTTTGGGGACACCAGGGTTCCCTGGGAGCCCCAGCCCCGACACTCACAGAGCAGCTGTGCAAAATGACTCGTCCCTCGGGCTTCTGGCTCCTCATCCAGAAAACGGGTGAACCGCCTACAAAAACCCAGTCTTCTGCTGTGGTTGGTTCTGACTCTTGGGGACGTCCTGGGTCCTGAAGTCGACCTGCTCGGTGAGGTGTTCATGGCTGTAATCTTTACCGAAGCGGATCACCTGGCTTTTCTTCCACGATCCTGCAGGGTGGAGTTAAACCATCAACCTGGAGGGTTGGTCACCGAGGGCAAATCACCCAGGAATCTATGGGAATTCCTTACGAAGCTGAGATGAGGTACTATCCCCAAGGTGCATGGAGGGTGTGCGTCAGCTGCAGAGCCGCTACGGCAGCACAAGACACAGCCCAATCCTGCACCCCGAGTCCTCCTGCCTGGCTTGACGGCTCCACTTTCGAGACCCTCATGATCGCCCTGTCACTTTGAAGCAGGCACAGGGGTGAGAAGGAATGTCCCAACCGACAGCTGCATCCCTCCCCCTGGAATTCACTGCTTTGGTCCTTATTCTGGTTTCAGGACTCAAAATGGGACAAAGTGATCCCGCAAAAAAAAGCCATGGAAACCTGATGTGTGCATCCAAAGGCTTTGCCAACCCCGGTGTCCAGATGCACAGGGATGGAGAGAGGTGGGGCAGGAAGGGCAGCTGCCTCAGTCCTCCAGTGCTGCTGCCCCACAAGCACCCCTGCTGGTAGCTCTAATACACAGACCCCTCTCTGCTCACTGTGGAGGAGTCGAGAAGAATAACTCCAGGGCCCTGGCTGCGTGGGGAGGCTCTCTCTGCGGCTCTGGGGAAAGGTCCCCGGCCGTCTCTGTGGGTCGTGTACACCATGAGCCCTGGTGACTTCCTGCTCCACAGGTGCTCGCTCCTCAGTCCACCTCTCAAACACCAGAGCAGGTTTCAGACACACGGGACGCAGATATGGGCTCACTGACTTCACAAGGAAGCCCCCACGCCCAAATGGGATCACACTCACAGGTTTAGGGATTCCTAGTCCAGCACGTGCAGCCCCAACCGCAAAGTGGGCTGCACTGGACAAAGCCAGCTCTTCCAAACCACGTCCACTCCACTGGAGAAAGATGAGGTTCCCTACTCCTGTGAAGAGTCGGCATCTCAGAAACCCAGCGGGGCAGTTCTACACTGTCCTGCAGGGTCGTGATGAGTCAGAACTGGCTCCACAGACGTGGGGTTGTTGTTGGTTGTTGAGAGTCTAACACCAAGTGGGATCTGTTGGAGTGGGTGAGGGGGACCCCACTCCAGTATGAAGGGGCTCCCCAACGTAGATGGGAAAATGGAAGGAAAAGATCATAAAAAGTTCTCGGCAGCTTTTATGAAGCCCCTTGAACCTAACATCAGCTTTCTTGTTTGGGGGGCTGGTGGGGTACAGTTGGCCGGGACAGGGAGCAGAGGAGCCAGTTCGGGTGGGCAGGGTGGGAAGTGATGGCCTGGGTGGAGCTGCTGTGGAGGAGCTCAGGGAGGACCGGGTGAGGGAGTGGGGAAACACTGAGCCTCTGAGCCTGCAGCTCAGGGACAGATTTGGGAGCGATCGGCACAAGAGAGGCATCTGGCCTTGAGGACGTGGTGGGACTCTCCCAGGGACATCAAGGAGAAGAGGACCCGGAACTTACCAGGCAGAGTAAAACATAGACTAAACAAGAGAGTGCAGCGCGGGGGTCCTTTCCACTGGAGAGGAGCTCCATTGGGCTGGACCTTATATAAGAGGGGGGCCAACCAGGACAGCAGTGGAGTGAGAGGAGCCACAGGCCAGGGTTTCATAGGGCGAGTTAGTCTGCCAGTGCCAGAGAGATCCCCTTGGGCGTGGATGCAGAGGCCCACTGGAGAAGGGACAGGGCATCGGACTGCACAGCCCACGGAGGAGTGAATGAGAGATTAAAGTGCAAACAGCCCTGGGAGAGACCAGGGTTTCTAGTAATTAGGTTGTTAAGGAAAGAAGAGCAACAAGGTCTTAATTAGAGGGAGGTAAGAGGTCTGAAACTGAGAAAGAGTCTACTGAGCAAGTGTGACATTAGAAGAAGGAAAGGGGGTGCCTCGTGAGCTCAGAGGGGGGTCTCGGAGGAAAGGGGGGATGTTTGCTCAGAGGCAGAAGGGGAAGAGCACGGGTTACATGTCCATGAGGGAGCAGGGTTGGTGGGTGTTTCCACAGCTTCTGTCCCTGTGAGGAAAACAGGAAGGTCCCTTGCTGAGAGGGAGGGAGAAGGGAGAGGGCTGGGAATAACGGGTATAGAAGAGAAGTGGCCGGGATGGTGACTGGGGTCCCAGTGCACCAGCCTTTGGGATCTGACACACTGAGAGACCCTCTGCGGCTACTTCCTTCAAAGTGGGCAGCCAAGTCATTCGTTGTTGTCTGTTCTTAGTCCGGAGTATCTGCTGAACCTGTTCACTTTGGGTGAATGGCTGGCATTTGAAATATCAGTGACATGAGCTCCCAGCAACACACGAGCCACCCCAGGACGACAAACTGGCAGACAGGCGGTGGAATTGCAGAATAATGGTCTGTCGTGGAAGAAGTCCAGCCGAGCGCTCCTTAGAGGCAGGGATGATGAGACTTTGTCTTACATACTTTGGACACGTTGTCAGGAGAGACCAGTCCCAAGAGAAGGACATCATGCTCGGTAAAGTCGAGGGGCAGTAAAAAAGAGGAAGGTCCTCAAGGAGATGGATGGACACGGTGGCTGCAACCATGGACTCCAACATGAGAGGAAACAGGTGTGAGGATGACGCGGGGCCAGGCAGTGTTTCCTTGTGCACAGGGTCACCTGAGTTGGAGCAGCCTCGACGGCACCTTTCCATAACAGTTCTTCAATTGCATCGGTCCAAGACCCCGGGTAGCATTTTTGTTCTTCTAATGCCTAGCAGTCAAGATATAGAGGTAGGGAATATAAATGGCTCAACTTCTTTGGGGTTGGCACTCAAGAAAGTGGGAGCAACAAACAGGGGGAATGATGATGAGGTTAACATCCAGCACAATCGTTAAAGACAAAATGGGTGTATAAGCAAATATGGTGAAAAAAGCGGATTGCCCGGCTATCGAAAGATATAGTCTCTGGGGTCTTAAAGGCTTGAAGTTAAACAAGTGGCCATCCAACAGTGAAGCAACAAGCCCATATAGGAGAAACACACCAGCCTGTGTGATCGTGAGGTGTCAACGGTATTGGGTAATAGGACATCAGAAGATCCCAAACAAACTAACAAAACATGTTGCTGAGAACAAGGGAGGGGGTCAGAGCAGAGACCCAAAACCCACCTGTAGACAATGGGTCATCCCCTCACAGAAGAGTCA
>NW_022111373.1:119785782-119788115 GCF_000313985.2 Echinops telfairi
AAAGAGCTTATACCAAACAGAAAATAAATGTTTAGAAAATAATAATGGTAACATATACAAATATGCTTGATACAATCGATCTATGGATTATTATAAGAGCTGTAAGAGCTCCCAATAAGATGATCTTTTAATTAAAAATAATAATAATAATGACGTTAGATAAAGTGATGGCCCAGAGGGTGTGGGCTGGGAAGGGAAAGAATGTCAGCCTGCAAATCTCTTGCCACCACCTCCCCCATCTGTGCCCTGTGCCCTGCATGCTGCCCACAGCAGCACACGCCAGTCTGCGGGTGGTTAACTAGTGCTGTGGCTTACTAGCAGACTGATGGTCAACTCCATCCGTCCTCTGGCTGTAGACCCGTCGTGGCTGGGATGTACTCTTTTTAAACAGTCCCATGTTAACACTGACTTCCATTACCCACGCGATCACATGAGATGTCTCAATCGTGCACAAAGCTGTTCACACAGCTTCCTGGCCATGCTGGAAGAAGGCAGTTGGGTAATTTTCTCAGCCAGAAATTTGGGACCTTCACTGCACCTCTGTTTGCCTCTTGCAAGACTTGGCATCTGCTCTTGGTCTATTTCGACTCTGACTCTGGTGTGAAATGAGGTCACTATGCTTTCCAGATCTGGGTCAGAAGCAAATGGGACAAGGATGTCATCTCAGGCTGTATTCAGGTCAGCAATAAAAAGGCTGAGCGGAGGCACAGGGCGAAGCCATTGGCAGAGCAGTGCTGACTCTTACTGCTAAGGCTGTCTCTCTGGACCCAGCGCATCCCATCACCCTCTTGGTACAGGTATTTCTCGGGTCAGCAACAAAGCCCCAGACTGGTTCTACCCAGATCACATTTCTCCATGTGGTCACCCACCTCGAGATCACAAGAGACCATCAAGTCCCCTTGCTGCCAAGTCCAGGGTCACCATGTCACCCGTTTTCCCACGATGCACTGGACCTATGGACGCAAACGCAGCACACTTGTCTTTGCTGGGTCCTGTGACCCCTCCATCCAGGTGGAACTGGATTTATGGTACTTTGTAGCTCTAGAGCATTTCCTGTCCGCGTGGTGACATCGCCATATTCCCCCAGGCCACGGTGGTGTTGGGGACTTTCTCCTACTCCAGTGGACCTGGTTATGGAAATGAAGAATGTCAGCTTGATGCTGAGCTGGTACCGGGAAAGCCATTGTTTCAGATAAAGAGAGGGAGCCTCCTGGGCCTCTTGCTCGGCTCCGCTCATCCTGTCTCATCTTGGGGCATCCTGGAAGCAGCCCTGGGAGATGGCATCAAGCCCGGTGCTGAAAATAAAGCACCAAGGGTGACAGCAGCCCGGTGTTCGTGAGCTCCTCGTCATCAAACAGGGCGGTACGAGCGTGGGAGTTTCACACGTCACTCTGCACTCAGTCACTTAAGAGCGAGAGAAACAGCGTGAATGGGAAGACACAGAGGAACGAGAAGCCAGGGAAGAAAACGCCTGGTGGTTTGAGGGGAGAATCCCCAATTCCGCTGAGCACGGCAGCCTGCCACTCGGCAAGACTTCTCGGAATTGGTGAACGCATTCAACCTCACCTTGAGGTCAGCAGTTTGAAATCACCAGTCGCTCTGTGGGAGAAAGATGAGGCGTTCTACTCCCATAAAGAGTCCCGATCTCAAAAAGCCACAGGGGCAATTCCACCCTGTCCTGTAGCATCGCTGTGAGTCGGACTCAATGCAATGTCAGGGAGTGAACACTGGGAGCAGACAGTCCACACGTGCTGGACAGCAAGGAGCTGGGACGCTGGCTGAATGGAAACGGAGCAGAGAGTGTGGCTACGGTGTGTAACGATCAAACCCACTGCTGTCAATTCCCACTCATGGCAGCCCTCGGACGGCTACCAAAGCTGTAAGTCTTTAGACACAAGCAGAGAGACTCATTGTTCGCCCATGAGCAACATGTATTAAGAAAAACCCAAAAACGTGTGGCCACTGAGTCAACTCCGACTCACAGGGGCCCTGAAGAGCAGAGAAGAAGGGCTCCGGGTGAGTGTCTCAGGCTGTCAGTCTTTGAGCAGAAAACCTCATCCTTTTCGGGCAGAGCAGCTGGTGGCTTCAAAGTGCTGACCTCGAGGTCTGCTCCCCAACACTTCACTACACCCCCAGAGCTCCTGTGAACAATATAAATAGAAATCACTCCATAGAAACCTTAATTAGCAGGAACAATGTCACCAAAAAGCACAACAGAATACTTAAAGGGAGGAAAAGGAAAAAAAGGAAGGGATACACAGGGAAAGAGGGGCCAGACTTCAACCCTGTGCTCCAAGATGTGAATGCAACATACCGGCATGAAGCAGGGAACC
>NW_022111373.1:119790010-119800366 GCF_000313985.2 Echinops telfairi
GATAGATTTTGATAAGAAATGTACGATCCCCCATAAAATGATTTAAAAAAAAAAAAAAGGAGGAAAGAAGGAATAGTTGAACCAATCACCAACAGGCTGCTTACCGCTGGAGATACAAAGGTAAGAGAGTGTCAGATGACTCAACAAACAAGGTAAGCAAGGGCTTGCTTACTAATCAATAGCGAGCCATCTCACATTCTTTTTCACCACATCAAAGACTCTGCTTCTAGGCCTGGCTCTTTTCCACCCCCACAGCCCCTCCTTCGGATTCAAAGCCTCCTTTCAAAATTGCAAGGAGCAGGTGGCCTGGTGGTGCAGTGCTTACACCCACTGCCAGCGTGTCGATGACTCACAGAGGCACGTGGGAGAGGGCAGAGCTGCTCCTGTGAGTTCCCGAGGCTGCAGCTCTTTACAGGAGTAGAAAACCTCATCTGTCTTCCTCGGAGCAGCTGGTAGTTTTGAACTGCTGACCTTGTGGTTAGCAGCCCAGTGTGTAATCTCTATGTCACCGGGGTTCCTCCTTGCCAAACACAAGGTGGGCAGTTTGAAGCCGCCAGCTGCTCCAGGGGAGAAAGATGTCGCAGTTTGCTTCTGCAGATTTACATCTCTGGGAACCCTCTGGGGCAGCTCTACCTGTGGGGTCACCATGCATTAGAACAGATTCATCACCAGTGGGCTGGGCTGGGTTTCCACATGTATAATCCCCAACAGGGACGGGGTGCCCAGGAAACAAGATGAGCATGGGTTTTCGCGGTGCTTACTTACCACCCGTGCACAGTTTCATGCTCCGGCAGATATGAAACCCCACGTGTATGGCTCACTCCAGACAGAACAGAGAACCAGACCGCGTCCTTATTCTGACAGAGTTTACGTCCCAGCACGTGAGATGGGCGATGTAACAAACAGGAGAGGAAGTCAAGAAAGATCGCTACGAGACGCCATAGAAACCTTGACGGAACCGAAATATCAGTGTAAAGCTATTATTTCTCGGCGCGTACTCCAAGGTGGGTCGACACACTTTCTAAGCCTTCCCCGGGAGTCTGCGCTCCTCGATGTGCACCACCACATCCAAGCAGCACTGGGGTGCTCAAGGGACTCAAGTGGGACTCCTTTGGAGTGCTCTTTACGTTTGGAGCACAAGAAGAAGTCTGAAGGGGCAGGGGCAGGGCTGCAGGATGGGCGCGGGAAGTTTTTCCCAGGAAAATTCTGAAATTCCTGGAGGGCAGACCTTGCTATCTTCAAAGAACGAGCGAGTTGCATTTCCTGATAGACATTTAAAAAAATCTCCCATGCAAATGTCCTGACCTTTCTCTCACGGATGCAGTTTTCAATTTTCTCAAAATTCCTTTATAATAAGCCTCCGTGACTGTCCTGGGTCCTTCGAGAAGACCCTATCATGACTCCCCCTTTAGAGTCCCCTAAAATAGTCTCCGTCACCTTCTGAGCTGACCTCTGCCCTGAATTCAATTGACCCATAGAACCCCACAGAAGCTGCTGCTTGGGTTGGATGCCTTTCAAAGGCACCCTACAGAATCCAGGACCATCCATGCCACAGGGGATAGGCCTGCAGTTATCTACTGAGGGCAGAGGTATGTTTAAACAACACACGTTGTTGAGAAGAAGCCTGCGCCCCTCAGATCGGGAACTCTAGTAGCACCCTTTCTGTGACCTGCCCCATCATTCCTTTCATCGCAGGACAGCACAACGGGACAGGACGAGTGCCTTGGGCAGCCTTTTTAGATGTGATGGTCCTGGAATTCGAGGAGCTGTTAAATCTGTGAGAAGAGGCTTCTGGGGCCGAGGAAGAGCCCTGCTGGTGTGTGTTGCAGAACCGACCGAAGGCGGGTGTGTCTGTGCTCCGGGTGAGGGCAACCAGTGGTAACAGAGGGAGTCCTGCGAGAGGCGGGTCAGGTCAGGGGCTGTGCTGCAGTCAATCACGTGGAGAAATCCTTGTGTGAGGAAAAAGGATGAGGAGTCAAGTCGTCAGGAGAGCCGGGTAGCAGCCACCCGCAGCACAGGAAACAAGGAGGCAGCTGGAGGAGGGCGGTGGTCATGGAGCAGGGGGTGGGTCTGGAGGAAAGATCAGTGGGGATTACTCAGGAATTTGGTTGTCGGATGTGAGCCAAAGCGGAAAAGGAATAGTCGCTTCCAGGTGTTTGCAAGGTGCCTGTGGGTGAATGGCAGTGAGACCGCAAGGGCAGAGGGAACCGGCAGCCTGAAGCAGAGAGATCAAGGGTTGCAGCTGGGTGGGGCACCTTCCGGTTGTGCTGCCCCATCCAACACACCTGTGGAGATGCCACGTCGGCAGTGGGGGACCTGAGTCTGGAATCAATACAGAGACCAGGGCTGGAGAAATAAATTAAGGCACCTGATTCTCTTCTAACTCAGGGCCACTTTGTGTGTGTCCACAGGGGCCTCAGGGGACGATTTGGGGGCCCCTTTTCTCCAGTGTCCTTGGATGTACTCAAACCCATTATCCACTTGCTGTGCCCAGAGACACCCAACAATGTATAAACCAGTTGATGTCAATGCAATTCCAAATTGGGTGCCTGGGTAAAATCGGCAGATTCATTCCAAAGAGTTTTCCAAACCCAAACTCACTGCCATCAAGCCAATACCTAATCATTTCGACCTTGTAGGAGAGGGTAGAACAGCCCCTGTGAGTTTCTGGGACTAACCCTTTACAGGGGTAGAAAGCTCCACCTTTCTCCCTTGGGGTGGCTGGTGACTTTGAACTGCTGACCTTGCAGATCTCAGCTCGACACCCAGACGCTACACCACCAGGGCTCCACAAAGCGTTTTCAGGGGCTGTTTTTTCAGAAGAGCTCGCCAGGACTTTCTTCTGAGGTCACTTTGGCTGGGTGAGAACTCCCAACCTTTCAGTTAGCAGCAAAGCACAGCAGTTGTTTGCACCTCCCAGGCACATCCCGACAGCTAGCGATGGTGTGGACAGTCTTGAGATAGGTAAGCTCTCCCAGAAATAGACAGATGGCCAGAGAGGAGGCCCCCAAGTCTGGTCCCGGCACGGGTCATCACACAAGGAGCATTCGGGGTTGGGATTCCCAGCGGGCCACGGAGACTCTTGACCAGCCAGATCACGAACTGCATTTTATCTGCACCTCCACTCCGCCATGGTCACTGGGCACACTGTCTGAAGAGCCCTGGGGGCGTAGTGGGTTGCATGTTGGGCTGTTTGAAACCACCAGCTGTTCCGTGAGACAAAGATGAAGCTTTCTGATCCCACAAAACGTCTCAGAAACCCACCGGAGGCATTACCCTCTCCTACAAGGTGCCTATGAGTCGGAATCGAGTCGATGACAGTGATTTGGTTTGTACTTGGGGGGACATGCTTTCTGAGAGGCAGTAGAGAGCCATGGTCAGGGATGTAGGCCTGGGTTCAAATCCAGCTCCCACAATCGGGGACCTGCACAAGGTGCCATTTCCCCGTGTGGATAGGGGAGCAATGGGGAGGAGGGGGTCTCAAGGAGATATGTCCATGCTTTGGAACCTATGGATGACCAGATCTTTGCAGATGTCATAAAATTAAGGATCTCAGCATGAGATCATCCTGGGTTATCAGATGGCCCTAATTCCAATGACAAGTCTTCTTGTAACCCATGCTGGGAAGAAAGAGAGGCACTCTTGAGTTGAGGACAAAGCGAGGTGACCATGGTGGACAGCCAGCGGTGCTGGAGCAGGCGGGGGCCACTGAGTCCCTGCAGCCTTCAGAGGGTGGCAGCCCAGCCACACCTCGGCGTCTGAGCAGGCAGGCAGGCCTCTGGGAGACCTGGGGCTTGGGTCCAGACCACTTCAAGAAAGCAAATCGCACCATAAAGCCAGTCACATGAGTTTTGAATCCCCCAGTGCATAGAAAGGGAGAAAGACGAAGCTTGCTATCCCCATAAAGAGTTACAGTCTTGGAAACCCACAGGAGCAGTTCTATCTTGTCCTAGAAGGTCACTGTGGGCCGATAGCCGTGAGTCTGGTTTGGTTTTAGTGCACATCGAAGCTGTGTTTGCACTAGACTCCATTCTATTTTCTATGTAAGTGTTCAGCAGCATCGTAGAAACGATGAAACTGCTGTAAGAATGCCCTGAATTTCACAGCGAGCACATGGTGTTAGACATCAGCGCTGACAGACCTGCTGGATGCGGGGAGGGGGGAGGGGGGAAGACACACCTTCAGTGTGCTAGATATTGTGCTGGAGACGCAGTATTTGTGAAACCCAACAAAGCGAAGGGCACGCAAAGCTGGGTGTGCCTGTGGCCGCCAAAGGAGCACGCCATCGCTGGGCAAAAACCCGCTGCTATAGCTGGAAGCCGTCCCGGGTATGCAGTCATTTGTGATGGCGACTGGAGGAAACAATTCGGGTCAGCATGGCCATCCTCAGGACCCTCACCAGGGTTAGGACACACAAAGAAGCGCCTGCAGTTTCTATCCCACCACGAACAGGAAAATAAAGCGGCACTGTCAGCATCACTGGAAACCACCTGAGCTATGCGGGTGACACAACCTTGGACTTGAAGCACTTGCTGAGGAAGATCAAGGACGGCAGCCCTGATTACAGATTGCAAGTGGATGTGAAGAAACAAAACCCTCCCACAGCTGGACTGACAGGCGATATTATGATAAATGGAGAAGAGAATGCAGTTGCCAAGGATTGTTTTGTCTTGCTTGTCTCCAGTATCAACACTGGTGGAAGCAGCAGGCAAGCGGTCAGACAACACTTTGCAACAGGTAGAGCTGCTGCACGAGGCCTCTTTAAAGCGTCGACCAGCAGGGATGTCACTGTGAGGACCAAGAAGCACCCGACCCAACCAGCGTCTTTTCGATCGCCTCGGACACTGAATAAGGAAGACCAAAGATGATGGATTCATGTTGAATTATGGTGCTGGTGAAGAATATTCAAAGTACTGTACTGCGGACTGCCTTTACAAGAACCAAAAAATCTGTCTTGGAAGAAGTACAGCCAGAATGTGGTCCATAGAAGTGAGGATGGCACAACTTAATCTGTTATCAGGAGTGACCGATCCCTGAAGAAAGACACCATGATCGGTCAAGTCGAGGGGCAGTGAGGAGGAGGAAGGCCCTTGAGAAGATGGATGGACACTGTGGCTGCAACAAGGGGCTCAAACAGAAGAAGAGTGAGACTGGAGCAGGGCCGGGCAGGGTCCGGTTCTGTAGTTCACATAACCGACTCGATGGCACATCACAACAGCGACACTGGCGACCACCAGCGTCAGAGCAGGCAAGGCATCATTCTTCCCACGAGCCAGGCGTGGGGATCTGAAGAGGCGGAGTGCTTCTAGGGCGCTTCGCTTTCTCAGGTTCTCAAGCTAAAGATGGAGCCCAGGAAGCTGAGCAGCAGGTGAGGGACCAGAAGCATGGGAGGGGGCTCAGGTAACACAGGCATCTGCTCCTCAGCCATCCCCAAAAGGTGGATAAATAAGCTGGCATCTGCTCCGGTTCTAGAGACCAGGAGTGGGTCCATAGAGAGGTGAATACCTCCTGCCTCCCATCCTCTAGGGCATGAAGGGCACATTTTCCGGGGACAGCTGTCTGTTCTCTGAGACTAATGATGTGGGGAATCACGAGGATCAGGGCGGGGTGTGGGTGGTCCAGTGGGCACTGGACAACTGTGGAGGGAAGCTGTGCCAATTCTGCATCGGGATGAGTTTATAATAGTATTTGCACGGCTGTTTTAGCCCTGGAAGTTAATTTTCTTCAGTCAATCTCCCTGCCATCTATTTGATGCTGATTCAAAGCGACCCTGAAGGACAGAGTAGAATTGCCCTTGTGTGTTTCTGAGACTGTAACTCATTAAGGGAGTAGAAAGCCCCATCTCTCTGGCTGGCGGCTTCGAACTGCTGACCTTGTGGATCACAGCACAACTCGTAACCAGTATGCCACAATGGCTCCTTATTTTCTTCAGGAGCCTGGAATCTAGTTTTGCCCTGTTGTTGTTTTTGTTCTCAGGTGCCTTCAAATCCATTCTGAATTAGTGCCCCTACATGTAACAGAAGAAAGCACCACCTGACCTGCGCCATCCTCCCAATTTTCCTATGTTGGAGCCCACGGTTGCATCCATGTGTCGATCCATCTCCCTAAGGGTCTTCTTCTCTTTTGCTGACTCTCTGCTTGACTGGTCCCACACTCTACCAAAGGTGATGTCCTTCCCTGGTCCTGGGCCCTCCTGACAATACATGTTCAGAGTCTGTGAGATGAAGTCCGCCATCCTTGTTTCTAAGGAGCAATGTAACTTCCCCCAAGACACTTGCTCACTCTTCTGGCAGAATAGTGAATTTTCCTCACCAACATCATGATTCAAAGGCATAATCTCCCTTAAGCATGGTTCAGCTTTCACATACTGAAAAGAAAATATCATGGCATCTTAGGCATCAAAGTCACATCTTTGCTTTTTAATATGTTAACAAGGTCTTTTGCAGCACATTAGCCCAATAAAATACATTGCTCAATTTCCTGACTGCTGTTTCCATGGGCAAAATGAAATCCTTGACAACTTTAATTTCTCCGTATGGATATCGGTCCAGTTGCTGAGGATGTTTATTGTATGTTGCGGAGTCGGCCACGTGGAACTGCGGTCTTTGACCTTCATCAGCAAGTGCTTCAAGTCCTCTTCACTTCCACCAGCAAGGTGGTGTCATCTGCATATCACAGGTTGCTCATGAGCCTTCCTCCAAACCGGATGTCAACTTCTGTTTCATAGAGCCCATCTTCTCCGATCGTTTGCCCTGCATGCATACTGTATAAGTAAAGGGATACAACCCTAATGGGCACTTTTCCTGGTTCTAAGCCACACACCATCTAACCCCTTAGATCACTCAAACAACTGCCTCTTTTTCTGTGGACAGGTTCTACCTGAGCACAATGAAGTGTTCTGGAAGTCCCATGCTTTGCCCCGTTATCCATAACTTATAACGATCCGCACAGCTGGGTACCTTTGCATCATCAATAAAACTCAGGGAAACCACTTTCTGGTCTCCTCTACTTTCCCTCAAGACCCAGCTGACATCATCAATGACATCCTTTGTCCCATGACCTCTTCTGAATCAGACCTCTTGTACGATCTGGCGGTTCCCTGTTGATGTGATGCTGCAACCATTCTTAAAGTTATCTTCAACCAAAGTTTCCTTGGATTTCCACAGCACCAAGTACACCCCTGCTTCTGGCATCGGGCCCTGCTGTGTGATGAGCATCTTTATTGTTAGCAAAGGAGAATGGGCGTTCTTTCTGGGGCCAGGACAACACAGGTATGGGTTTTCACTTGAAAAGTGCCCAGATGGTGATAAAGATGAGCCCCAAAGGGACTCGGCTCAATCCCGCTTCCCCTCCTGCTCAAGTTTCTCTAAGGGCCCAGACTAGGGCATCGTTCTATTAAGGGCCAAACATCCCATGCCATCTCCTCCTTAGGATGCCCTGAAAGCAAAAGAGACCCCATTCTGAATGAGCTAAATATGCTTCAACCAGAGGCAAGGGAAGGTGGCGTGGTGGTTAAGCACTGGGCTGTGCTCAAGGTCAGCAGTTCATAACCACCAGCCGCTCCAAGGGGGAGACAGGGCTTTCTCCTCTCAGAAAGAAGTACAGTCTGGGGAGCTCACAGAGTTGCAGCTCTAGAAGAATCGATCGCAAGAAAGTGTGGGAAGTGTTATTGTCTGAAGCGGCCTGCAGTGCTTAGATAGCCTTATGAGAATATAAAAACAAACAACACCAAACCATGAATTACTAAGGATTTGCAAGTTCTTGAAAGAACATAGTCCAATCTCTTCCCTTTCAAAAAAACAAAACCAACTCACTGTGTTTGAGTCGATGCCGACTCATAGCAACCCTATAAGACAGGGTAGAGCTGCCCCTATGAGCTTTGGAGACTGTAACTCTTTACGGGAGAACAAAGATGAGCTACAATGTCCAATCCTTAGGTTCGTCAAATCCAAAAATCCAACCCATATCCATCAGGTCGCTTCTGACTCACGGTGAGCCTCTATCAGTTTTCTGAGACTGTAACTCTCTGCAGGAACAGACAGCCTCCCCTTTCTCCTTCAGAGCAGCTGGTGGGTTTGAACCACTGGCCTTGTGGGTGAACAGCCTGACGCCCAACCCACAGTACCACCTCAGCTCCTGTTCAGTAGTCAAGCACAATCCATGTGGCTATAAACTCAGTTCCCCCAGCTCTGTTCTCCAAACCTCTTCACAAGTGTTTCATGAGCCACAAAGCTACTTTATAACCCCAAACCCCCCAAACAAGCAATCCAAGGGTAACTTAAGCTGCCAGATGTTCGGTGCTATCCGGTTTCGTGAGATTGCTTCATCAAGAGGGCTAGTTGAAAGGCTCCTGCTTTTCTGCCCCCTCACAGCCCAGATCGTGTTCTCTGGGACACATTTCTGTCGCTTGTGCGTGCATAGCCAGGCCTTGCCTGGCCCCTTGGAGAGGGTGTGGTGGAGGGGACGCTGCTGGCATCAGAGAGAGGCCCCGGCCGGGGCGAAGCTCTTCCCAGAGCTCGAGACACTTCAAAGACAAATGTGTCTTCTGCGCACACTTACTACCTGAACAAGCCGATTCCCGGTGCTGCCGCCGGATTGGACCGCAACGGGGCTCTTCAGCCGGTGAGTGTTTGCACCATCAATGCGGCCAGAGGTTGCCTGAACACATTTGTAAATAGATGGCAGAGCCCTCCACAGTGCAGACAGCTCGAGTCTGCAGCCACAGGACCTACCTGGCTTTAAGCATCGCCGCTGCCCAGAACCACGGGACCCACCATGTGGACCCTTACCCTGCTCCATCTGTCCCCGTTCCTAGAATATGGCTCTTAAGGGATGAAGAAGTAAAGATTTTCAAATGCTCTGAAGGGGCCCATCGTTTTAAAGGTAATCTATACTTCAGCCCCCAAGGACCACAAAACACCCCGCCATCCAGCCCAACCAAGGCGGAAAAATGAACTACTAATTATTCGAGGGCGGTGGGGGAGTGTGAGGGGGAAGGCATCCACGCTTTCATTTCCTTAGGAAAGGCTTCTGCACACGAGCCCCGGCTGAGCTGACCCTGGCACCCATCCACAGAGGACTGAGTAAATCAAGGGGAGCGCTCGTTTTCTTTTTTTAACCAATTAGTGCAGAATGGGGGATTCTTTGCTAATAAGTGAGAATATTTATTTCAGCTAAGTGGGAGCAGAGGCCATTCATCAAACCAAAGGGGGCACTCAGATTTCTGATGATCCCTCGTGCGCCTGCACGGTGCACAGTGGCCACTGAAAGACGGCGGTTCCCAGAGCGGGTCATTCTGGTCAGGGTTCTTGCTCCAGTTTTGCTGGACTGGGCCAAAGTCTTGCATTTCTGGACTTCCGCTTCCTCCCTCGCAGGAACATGATAAGGAGGAGACCATCATCCCTCCCACACCCCCATGGAAGGGGCGAGCGGAGGTGAGGGGACAAAGGCAGACCCCCCTGAAACAAGCCCACAGATCAAAAGGCAGGGAGGGGCTTGGGTCTACAAGGGGCGGCCTCCGATCAGACAGCAAGGCTCGTCAGGATTCCTGCCTGCACTACGCGGCCAGGCCCTCGCTGACCTCAAGGAGTGGGTTTTTCAGTCCTGCCCACACACAAGCAAAGACCCCCGAGGCACTAGGCTCTGCCACGGAGGGGAATCTCCGCGTCTCTTTCTCAGAATCTCTCCCAAGAGCAACCCCACGATCCCAAGAAGTAGTGCACCAATTTTACAAGGAAACCGAGGCACCATGATTTCAAAGGCGCTTCTCAGCACCACCGGGATTCTCTGCACGGCTAGGATGCCACGCCAAGTTTCCTGCTCCAATTCCAAAAGGCCTCCTTTCCCTCGGGGCTGCTTCGGACCCACAGGTGATGGACTCAAGCCCCCTGGCCTGCGACAGCTCATGGTCAGTGTCCCCACCCCTACTACCACGCCCACCCCACCCCAGCCTGTTCTCACCGACCTCTCTCCCTTCCTGGAAGATGCTCCTTTTCCCATTTTACTGAGAACAGACATCACTCAAACAACCGAACCATTTCCAACACAGCACGAACTCGCGAGTAAAATGGTGCTTCACGGGGTTTCAGCGGCTGCTGCTGTCTATCCTAAGCAGACCTCCAGGGCTTTCTTCTGAGGAACTTCTGAGTGGATTCGAACTGCCAACCTTTTGGTTAGCAGTCGAGCACTTCCCGTTGATGTCGCTTTTACTGAGAAGACCCTCTGTCTCCCCCCCATTGCAGCCTCTGTCTCTCTCTCTCCCCACCACCCCGTCCCCCTTGGCCAACCTCTGGCTCCCTCCTGCCACGCAGAGGCAGCGCTTTCCACACACACACACACACACACACACACACACAC
>NW_022111373.1:119800466-119804632 GCF_000313985.2 Echinops telfairi
CACACACACACACACACACACACACACACACCCCAATCCGGATCTTCTGAACTCTTCCCTCCCAAACACCTGCTCTAGGGCGCTGCCATTCCTCCTATCTCTCTCTTGTTTACCAAACGCCTGGGCAGTAGGAGGCTCTCCTGAATAAACCTCCCCTCAAAGTACGTGTGTACAGAATACATTTGTAACAAAGCATCTGCCCTTTCAATTCTCTCCATAGGGACCCAACCACGAGCCTACAGACATCTCGTCAATTCTGACATATAGGGTCCAGGCAAAAAAGAACTGAACTGCCCCGTAGGGTTTCCGAGGCTGTACATCTTTACAGAAGCAGACTGCTCTACCTTTCTCTCCCAGAGCAGTTGGTGGGTTTGAACTGATGACCTTGTGTTTAGCAGTACAGCTCTTAACCCACTGCACCACCAGGCCCACTTTTCACATAGACAGTTGAGTGATGTTAATGATGTCCATCCGTTCAGCCATCAACCTTATCTGTTCCTGCCATTCCCCTCACCCTTCACAGAAGCTCGGGGTGCACTAAGCAGAGTCCCCTCTCCCCATCCTTTCTTCTCACCCCCTGGTAACCACCAACACACTGCAGTCTCTACACCGAGCTTCTTCTAGAGAGCTCACCTACAGTGGGGTCACAGGATGTGTCCTCGTGGGACTGACGCAGTCCACGCAACGAGATCCGCTCCGCAAGGTGCACCCACCCTGCACAGGGACCAGCTTGCTTTCTCTGAGATGATTTTTAACTGGCCAACTGCCGCATCTACCACCACCACTGCACACACCACCACACACACCACCACAACACACACCAACAGAGACACCCACACAACACACACACCAACACCAACACAAACACAGACACATACACCACCACACCACACACCACACACATACAACACAACACACATACCAACAACACAACACACAACACACGCACACCACCACAACACAGCACACACCACAAGTCACATACCAACACAACACAAACACACACCCCAACACCAACACAAACACACACAACACCCAAACACACACAACACACACCAACACAACACACACATACCACAACACACACCGCCACACAGCACACACACACACCACACACAAACACACGCAACACACACATGCAACCCAACACACACAAACATACACACCACCACACACACAAACATACACACCACCACACACACAAATACACAGCAACACACATACCACCACCAAAACACACAAACATTCATACACACTACCACCAAAACACACAAACATACACTACCACCAACACACACATACACACCACCAACACACACAAACATATATACTACCAACACATATACAAACACACACATACAACACTAACACCACCAACATACACACACACACAAACGCATAGCATCACCAACACACACACACACACACACACACACACACAGTGTGGGCCACCATGCCCTCCTGCATTCCCACCATTCTTCTCTGCAACCAGCCCCCAGGACCCCTCCTTCACACGAGGTTCCCAGTCATGGTCGGGGCCTTTCCCCTCGTCCTCCTGGGCTCCATCATCTGGACTCCGGCCTCCCTCGCTGCCTGCCCCCTCCCCTCAGGGGCTCATCTGCGCAGCACAGCTGTCCTCAGTGTCCTCCTGATGCCGTGGGGACACGGGTGAGGGCAAAAGGACGTCTCCAAATCCATCCTCAGAAGGGTCAGCCTCTCTTGGTCCTGACCTTTTTGTGGGGTTTTTTTCCAGTGGGATTTCCCCCCAACCTTTGTGGTTGGTTGATGCAGTCAGAGGGGCCTGGGCCTCCTTCCAACTAAGACCCCACCTCACCTCCATGGTCTGGGTAGCTCAGCTCATAGGAGCTAGGCCACAGCTCCACACCACTGGGCCTGAAACATCCAAGTCAATGTTGGGACAATACTCTAGTACTGTCAGGGGGTCTGGAATGCTTCCTCTAACCCCGCCCTGTCTAACCTGAGGAAATTGGAAGACCATTGGTCAAGACATGGATAAGGGGTGGTCCTAGAGGCCCAGGTCCCCTGTATGACTGGAACCTTCTCACGAAGCTCTTCCCTTTTCACCTCTCCCCATGTCTCACTCTTTCTGCAAGAATGGTCATCCTCAACCACTGACTCCAAAGCTGGGTTTCTCCAGCCCCTTGTCCCCTGTGGCTCCCGTAAGGTCAGTGTGTCCCGAACTCTGGATTAACACAGGCATCTTCTGTCCACAACCCCCTCTAGTATCCTCAAATGTGATTTCTTTCTCCATTTGAATCCCAAAATATTGTCGTTAGGCCCCTCTTCAGGTACTTTTTCATTGGCCCATCGTCATTTGATGCAGGCGCCCAGGGCATGTCAGATAGGCCCAGTTTGCCCAGCAGCCCCAGCCCCAGCACACTCCTGTCAGGCCTACCTCTACCTCGCAAGAGATGGGAACTCCAGGGGGGTGGGGGGCTCTCCTATGCCTGCACCCCCAAGACACTCAGCCCCGGTTCCCAGCGAACCCCAGGTACTCCAAAAACCAAACGATTGTAACGAATACAGAAATTATCGTAAATTTCTTTAAATAGCAAACTATCTTAAGCGCATGCCAAATCAATGGTAATGACTGAGGTTTCAAGTATAATTCAATACTTCGCCAAGAACAGAATGGTGTCAAGGGAGGTGCGTTTACATACTTGACAGGATTCTGAGTCTTCCTCTCCCAACACCTGCCCACCGACTCCTGGCCCCAGGACACACACACACACACACACACACACACACACACACACACCCCACACCACCCAGCGCAGCAGTCCTGGGCCTATCCTCGCCAAAGAGGAACTGATAAAGAACCAGAGCAGCCACCTACATTGAGAGGTGTGCGCGGAGACATTCTAATCCCCACCCACAAGCCACCTCCTACACCAAACCGCCCAGCCTGCACCTACTTGACCCCTACCCAGCGTCACGACCAGAAAAGCCAGCCCAGTGGAAACATCTGGCCTGAAAAATCTCACCCGCAGACCAGGTTGAGTCGTGGGGGAGGGGCCTACCCAGTGTGGGGGCCGCAGGGACGCTCTCTGGGGGGGCACACGCAGGTCCCAGTCTTTCCTGCCGCCACCTCCATGCGCTTCAGCTAGATTTGTCAGGGGAAACTCGGGCCAGCCCAGGTCCCCTCCCTCCTGCCGGGTGCAGGGGACAGACAACTCATCCCCCCCACCCCACCCTCACCCCAACGCCGCGGTCTCCAGCTCTGGACTGCCCTCGTGCCTGTCATTCCAGTCTGGGCGACTAGTCTATGCCAGACCTCGTCCTCTTCACACTGGAGTGTCCCTTATCAAGGTCCCTGCACGGATCAAAGCTGCTGAAGACAGGCTTCTGGCAAACTCCAGCCGGAGGCCCTCCGCCCGCCCTCTACACAACACAACCTTGCGTGTCCCTGGAATTCCCAAAGAGCGGGGACACCAGGAGCCCAAAGACCTAACATGCCAGTCCCTTAGGGCAGAGACAGAGACACAGAGAGACATCGGGTTTTAGGAAGAGATCAACTTCACAGGGAGAGCAGGGTTTCTCCATAGGCGCGTTTCCCCACCTCCCTCCCCATGCCAACCACCCCGAGATGCCCCTCCTCTCCTCCGCCCCGGGCAGGAAAGGGTGAGGGTCGAGGAACCGCAGGACCGCGGAGGACCGACCCCAAGGCAGTACCTGAGGCCCGAGCCCCAGGCGGGGTCTCGCGGGAAGAGGGGAGGGAGGCAGCCCAGGAGCAGGGACCGGGGCGCGCGCTCGAGTCCCGCAGGTCCCCAGCAGTGCGCCTGGGTTGTTCCCGGCCCCGGCCTCGGCCCAGCTCTGGGAGGCCCTCTCCCGGGCGCCGCGCCCTTCCCGCCCCCGGCCGGATGCACGGAGTTCGCACCGCCCAACCTGGGACCCCCGGCTCGGCGCCCCAACCCACCGCCTCGCCCCAGCTGGGATGCCCGCACCGGGGTTTGCCACCAAACTTTCCCGGGCGCACGCAGTCCCGGGGGTGCCCAGTCTCACCCCTCCGCAAACACACGCCCGCCCCGTACCCCGCGTCTCGGCCGCAGCGGGACCCGGGTCTCCTCACCTGGCCGAGGCTCCCGCGTTCCTCGTGCGTCTGGACCAGGCAGCGCCCTTCCCGCCCCCGGCCGGATGCACGGAGT
>NW_022111373.1:119805097-119811785 GCF_000313985.2 Echinops telfairi
GCAGCCCTGGCGCGCCGCTGCCTCCGGAACCTGGGGATCCTGGGAGGGAAGAATCGGGGAGGTGGCAGCTCAGAATTCCTGTACTGCGAGGTTTGGGGCGCCATCTAGGTGGAAGAGAGTGAGCCAGGGGACTGGTCTGGAAGTTACATTTGCAGGCAACAAACGAAACCATCCCCATTGCAGGCAAGTGCATTCGGCCTTACAGGGACCCCACTGGGCAGAGAACCGCCCCATAGAGCTTCCAGGAGGTGAATCTTGACCCTTTTAGCCCAGCGCATAACCCACTCCTCCGCCAGGGCTCCTGGCCTTTGCATAACCAGGTAACACACCGCCATGGAGCCTGTGCCAACTCATAACGACCCTAAAGGACAGGGTGGACCTGCCCCTGTGAGTTACCAAGAATATAACTCTTTAAGGGAATGGAAAGCATTGCCTTTCTCCCATGAAGCAGCTGGTGGGGTCGCACCACAGGGGGCGGGGCAGGAGTCCATTATTCTATAAAAGCCCGGAGTGGAGGAAAGTAGAAGAAGGGCTTACCCACCCACGCACCTAAGGCACCCTTTGCCCCTCCCAGACCAGTGTTACAACGTGAAACAGTGTTTTCTTGGCTGTCACCAATCCTTATGCCACGGCCAATCTTCCGTCAGTTGAAGATTGGCAGTCTCAGAAACCCACAGGGGCAGTTCTACTCCGTGGGCAGGAGTCACAATCAACTCAGGGCAGTGAGTGAGTGGTAAGGCAATGGAACTGACATCTTTATGGCGGGTTCAAACCACTGAACGGTCTGTTTGCAGTCGAGCGCTTTAACCACGGCGCCACCATGGCTACTTGTTGGTTAACAGGGTCTCAAGCCATCTGTCCCACCTAGTGACCTCTTGGCACCTCCCAGTGGTAGGTTTCTGGAGTGGGTAATACTTTGGATCTTGGCTTCGTACACTGAAAGAATTCACACCGAAGCCTGTTTTGTAACCCAAGTGGGTTTTTACAAAGGGCAGGACAAGTTTCAGGTTTTACAGTCTCCAAGAGGTTCACAACTGGGCCCGAGCAATCTCATGGAAAAGAGCACTCACACACACAGAACATGGTGGGGCTGGGGGTGGGATCCTGGGAGGCCAGAACCCTAAGAACCCTAGAGGCTAAGAGCATATGGGCCCAGAGGCTGTGGGCCCCAGGGCAGGCCTAGAGCAGGCACATGTGCGCCTGCACAGGGGAGGGAGACGCACGCGCACGCATGCACGCACGCACGCACGCACGCACCTGCCTCTGACCAGGAGCAGGATAAGGGAGAGCCAAGCCTTCTCACAGCCAGGATATTTCAAGCCTCTGGCTGGGGAGGGATGGTTGATGGTATTGGTTGACCCCATTGGGCTGTTAAGCCCACGTGGGTGATGTCATGAGCCTGGGCCTAGTTTGGGCGCCCAGGTGTACCTCCCACCTGGCTGGGGACTTGAGTATGAGCGTGCTCAGTTTGGGGTCTTCATTGGCGTCTAATGGTTTCCTGATGTTTTTCCAACCTCCTTTAGGGGGGCCTTTGCAGGCATGGAAGGAAGAACCCCCCTGTCCCTAAGCTAGCTACTTAACACCAGCTGCTTCTCCCCCCCACACACACACACCCAAGTCCCCTCTCTGACAGGAACTCCTCAAAAGAAAGACCCCACAGCTTGGGGTGATAGTTTGGAGACAGCACGCTCCTGCTGACTGGCCTGTTAGCTAATGGCAGCTGCCCTTGGTCATTCAGCAAACAGGAGCCCCCGGCTCTGTGGAGCCATCATCCTTGTGGATTTTCAGGAAGACCTTCAAATATTTGGGGGCCCTGATTTTTTTGATTTTTTTGTTATCCTTGTCACTCTGCCTACCACAGGGGAAGGATGATCAGAACATAATAGGGAGACTGCACAGATCTGCAAATTAAGCTTTCTGAAGAGGAAAAAGCTGGCCTTTTTCAAGTGCTAGCAGATAAGAGTAAAAACATATGGAAAATTACAAAACCTGGGATAATGAATAGTTGAATAATGCTTTTGACATTTTCTGCAGAGCAGTAATTGGAAATCTTTGCTTTGGGGGGATGTGACTGGGGTGGGACAGGGGGAATTTGCAGCTCAGCCCAGCAAGGCAATAGGCTTCTGGTCTCCAAGAAGAGCAGCCGGACATCAATCACTTGCCCAGACGCAACAGCGCTGTCCCAGCCTCAGAGCCCGGGTGGTCCCCAGGCATTTCAAGATAGTCTTTTCTGCAGGAGATGGGGTGGGGACGTGCTTCAGAGGCAGCTGTTTTGTTTTTATCATTCCCTGGCCTCTGAGATCAATGCCTGCACCAGGCCAAGTGGCATGTCTTACAAGCCTTGCCTGCCCAGACACAAGGAGCTTGGCCTTTCAGATCTGTAGATGGGGCAAGTACCTACCATGCAGGAAGGTGACCAGTAGCCACAGCCTAACTCCGAAGTGGAGCCACAGTGGAAAAAAGAAGTTGTCAAGTTGATTTCCACTGATCGCGACCCACCACGACAGAGTGGACCTGTCCCACAGAGTTCCTGTCTTTACAGAAGTAGACTGCCACACCTTTCTACAGCGAAGAGCCTCCTCCTTCCTCACTGCCATGAGTCAACTGCCTCTCTGATTTTTCGAGTTTGGGAGTAGACAGCCCCGTTTTTCTCCTGCAGAGTGGCAAGTAGTTTCGAACGGCTATTGGTTCCTTTGTGGTTTTTTGTATATTAAATTGCAATCCATAGTAAAGCCGGCAGTTTTTTATTATCATCACCCAGTGCTTCACATCCTCCTTGCTTTCAGCAAGCAAGATTGTGACACCTGCAAACTGCAAGGTCTTAATAAGCCTTCTTCCCATCCTTAGCCTGCGTTCTTCTGTCTGAAGTCTAGCTTCTCGTGTTATAAAAGGACCCCTGGTGGTATAGTAGACTTCAAGTAGGACTGTTAACCACAAGCTTGGCAGTTCAAAACCAGCAGCCACTATCTGGGAGAGAGATGAGGCTTTCTGTTCCCATAAGAATTTACAGCCTCAGAAACCCCAACGGGGCAATTCTACTCTGTCCTATATAGACAGAGTCACTAATGAGTCAGAATTAATTCCAATGACCATGGATTTTCTTATTTTTCTCATATTCTCTGTTCATCTCTCAGCTTGTGGGGGCTTGCATGCTGCTCTGACAGTGGAAGCCATGTCCTTGATATTTCAAATTCCAGTAGGTTTGCTCATGGGGAAGAGGTTTCAGTATAGCTTCCAGACCAAGCACAGACTAGGAAGAACAAATAGGCAGTCTACTTCTGAGGATTTAGATACTGAGAATGATATATATATCTGTATCTATATATGTGTGTGTATATATACACACAGATATGTTTACGCACACAAGGGACTTCAAGAAGTTCATGGAAAAATTCCATTATCTTTTCACTGTATTTTTCCATGAACTTTGAAGGCTGCTCATATGCCTATGAATATGGATTTGGATACGGATGGAATGAATACATGGAGTCACTGTACCAAAAAGAAATCAACAGTCCACCATACCAGGAGGTAGCATGTGAGTGAGAACCAGTGGTGCTGAAGGAAGAAGTTCAAACTGCACTGTAAGCATTAGCCAAAAACAGCGCTCCAGGAATTGATGGAATGCCCATTGAAATGCTTCAACCAGCTGAAGAACCACTGGAAGCACTCACTCGTCTACGCCAGGAAATTTGGAAGACAGATACTGACTGACTGGAAGAGATCCATATTTGTATCCATTCCGAAGAAAGGTGGCCCAACAGAATGCTCAAACTACAGAATGGTATTGATATCACATGCAAGTAAAATGTTGCTTAAGGTCATCCAACAGCGGTTGCAGCAGCACATTGATACAGAAATGCCAGAAGTTCAGGCTGGATTCAGAAGAAAGCAAAGGACATCATTGCTGATGTCAATTTGGATCTTGGCTCACAGTAGAAAATACAAGAAAGCTTTTTACTTGTGTTTCATAGACTCTGCAAAGGCATTTGACTCTGTAGACCATAAAAAAGGTGGATCACCTTGAGAAGAATGGGAATTCCAGAATGTTTCATTGTGCTCATGCAGAACTTGTGCTTGGCTCAAGAGGCAATTGGATGAACAGAACAAGGGAATCCTGCATGGTTTAGAATTAGGAAAGGGTCAGGGCCATATCTTCTCAACATATATATTCAATCTATATGCTGAGTAAACCATCAGAGAAGCTGGATTATAGGAAGAAGAGTGCGGCATCAGAATTGGAGGAAGGTTTACTAACAACCTGCAATATGCAAATGACACACCTTGCGTGCTGAAAGTGAGGAGGAATTGAATCACCTGCTGAAGACAAGCAAGGACTGCAGCCTTTGGTGTGAATTACAATTCAATGTAAGGAAGCCCGAAATCCTCACTACTGGCCCAAGAGATAAATACGATAAATAGAGAAAGGTTGAAGTTGTCAGGGATTTTTGTCTTGCTTAAATCCACAATCAGTGCTCATGGAAGCAGCAGTTAAGAGATCAAATGATGCATTGCATTGGGTAAATCTGCTGCACAAGACCTCGTTGGAGTGTTGAAGAACAAGGATGTTCCTTTGAGGATTGGGGTGCACCTGACCAACGCCATGGTATTCGCCATTGCATCATAAGCATGTGAAAATTGGACAATGAATAAGGAAGATTATAGAAGAGTTAATGCATTTGGATTGTGGTGCTGAAGAAGACCATTGAACGTACCATGGACTGTGCTGTGGACATATTTTCAGGTGAGACCAGTGCCTGGACAATGACATCATGTTTGGTGAAGTGGAGGAGGAGTGTAAAAGAGGAAGGCCCTGAAGTGGATGGATTGACACTGGGCTCTGGCATCGGAACAATAGTGAGGATGATGCAAGACAATCCAGTGTTTCCGGCTATTGTGCATAGAAAGAAGGTCGCTATGGGTCGGAGCTGACAGTATATGCATATTGTTGTTGTTAGGTGCCATTGAGCCAGTTCTTTTTCACAGCAATGCCATGTGCAGTAGAACAAAACACTGCCCGGTCCTACGCCATCCTCACAAGCATTCCTGTGTGGAGCCCGCTGTATCAATCCATCTTGTTGAGGGCCTTCCTCGTTTTCACTGCCCCTCGACTTTACCAAACACAATGTCCTTCTCCAGGGAGTCGTCTCTGGTTGTACTTTTCCCAAGACGGCTTTGTTTGTCTTTTGGCAGTCCACAGTACTTTCGATATTCTTTGCCAGCACCATAATTCAAATGCATCTACTTCCCTGTGGTCTTCCTTATTCAATGTCCAACTTTCACATGCATATGAGGCAACTGCAAATACCATGGCTTGGGTCAGGCTCACCTTAGCCTTCAAAGCAACATCCTTGCTTTTCAACTCTGTAAAGAGCTCTTGTGCAGCAGTTGCCCAAGACAATCCATGTGTCATCTCTGGACTGCTACTTCCATGAGACTTGACTGTGAATCCAAGCAAGAAATCCTTGACCTCTTCAGTCTTTTTTCCATTTATCATGATGTTAATTATTAATCCTGATGTCAGGACTTGGGTTGTCTTTCCATTAAGTTGTAATCCATCCTGAAGACTGCAATCCTTGATCTTCATCAACAAGTGCTTCTAGTTCTCCTCACTTTCAGCAAGCGAGGTGGTGTCATCTGCATATCACAGGTTGTTAATAAGCCGTCCTCCAATCCTGAGGCCACATTATGCTAGCTTCTCTGATTATTTGCTCAGCATACAAATTGATATGCATGGTGAGAGGACACAACCCTAACATATCTTTCCAGATACAACCCTGATGCTCAAAGTCACCAGAACCTTCTAAACTGGCTTCTCTACCTTGAATTGAAGTGGCCTAGCAGATCCCCTTGGAATCCACTGCTTTTATTAGGTCTTCTTCTTTTGGGGGGGACGTCGGGGGGGCGGGTGCGAAGGGGAGGCATTCTAATGAGAATGAGACAAGTGTATCCTTGAGAGAACATTTCTACAGCCAGCCACTGATCACAAAGACAGGTTTAAACGCACTTTGTTTGGAGTAGATCCACGTATGTATAAACTGAAACCCTAGTACCAATGCTTTTCCCCGTATTCTTTTACATATGTACCAAATATAAAACGAACTCCTGCCCTTGAGTCAATTTCAGCTCATAGGGACCCGATAGGCATCAACATGCTCCATAAAGTTCCCCGGCTGTAAATCTTCACAGAAGCAGGCTGTCGCCTCCTCCTCCCTCAGCGTGGCTGGTGGGCTCACACCGCCCACCTTTCCATCAGCAGTAGAGCTCTTTGAACCACGGGGTCATCCAGGCTCTCTACTGATGTGTACTCACGTCGAGTGTCTATGAGAGGAAGTACAAACGTCTTGCTCCTAGGATTCCAATTCTTACCTGCATAGGTTTATTTTTAAAATAAGTTGAAACATGTCTCTGTGTTCATTGCATGACTGCAAATAAGGTCTCTCAGTAATACCCTTGTCTCAGTCTTGTGAGGATGCCTTCTAAAAAAAACCAAACCCCCAAAATACCCAATGGTCCAATCAAAACAGTGACATCTGAAGTGACCTGCAAGGCCCATTCAATTCACGTCAGAAAGGGCAGTTCAGAAGGTTATGGTAACTGTGTGTGACCTCCTCCCTGGGGGACAGACAACCGAAAAGTGGATGAAGGGAGACGTCGGACAGGGCAAGATATGACAAAATACCCATTT
>NW_022111373.1:119812726-119814449 GCF_000313985.2 Echinops telfairi
GGCTGGATTCCACGTCTACCCTTCCAAGCATCTTCAAGCGGACATGATATCCTCTATCTGCCACAATGCACAAACTGCCATGTTGATGTGGTGCACATTCAAGAAAGAGCACGGGATCCTTCGGAGAACGAGAGAGATGAAAAGACCATCTCCAGAAGTCTATAGATGGGGTGTATGTTGAGCATACAATGCCTGCAAACATCGATCTCTTTAGATAATAAACGTTTCTATGCTTTGGTAGCAATACCTTTTTACACACACACTTGGCTCCACTCACTTGAACCTGCTTAAAATACTTCCAGTTTCAATCATTTGCCCTCTAACATTCTCCAGATATTTGGGGGGCAACTTTTTGCTTACTAAGAATAGCTCACCCTTGGAGGGGTCAATCAAATGCATGAAAATTTTGTTTGCTCTGGTAGTCTTGTCAATTTGGAAAGCTCCCGAATGATGTTGTTTATTTCGCAAGTCTTTGAAGGTCAAAATGTAAATCCTTCCTACCCCCTTTCAAAGTATTTAGTCACAGATTAGTGCTTCCTCTCAAACTGCCATCTTAATTTCTTACTCATACTATATATATACACGACATGGAGGAGCGGGTTATATATAGGAAATCTACACTTTAGGAATTAGGGAAGAATAAAATATAGAACTAAGAAACATATATTATCCCGGGCCATCACCTACGTCTACTTTCTCATGGCCTGCCTAGCATCCTGCCAGACCACAGGGAGGTCTGACCTCTGAGCCTTCCCACTGGGTTCTTCTATGAAGACGAATCTCCCCCTCAAGAAGCTAGACCCCAAACTGGGAATTTCTCCACTAACTCAAGTGAAACCTTCAAAAGACTGCTTTCCACCTCTCCTCCTCAGCTGCTCTTCCAAGTACGTTTCCAGGGAGGATTTGGAAAAGGCGCCTTCATCAACCACTGGCTTAATTCCCTTCCCCTCCCAGCCTCTGTGGCTTCATTTAATCTCCCCAACGGATTCCAGGCTTCCTGTTTACCCGGCTAATTACCCTCCTTTCTTTCTCCTACAGATTCCTGTCTACTGACTCTTCCATTCCTGACCTCACGTTGGAAAGAAAGGCTCAAAAAGAACAAATAAGTGGCCGAGATGGCAACATCCTGACTTCGTGGCTCCCAATCTGGCCTGTGCTTGAGGGCTCCGAGGAGACTTCGAACATTCAGATACCCAGGCCTTCCCCTCTCTGGGTCCTCGTGCGTGGGGTCGGTGTGGGGCCCAAATTCTGCATCTTCAACCAGCACCTCAGTGAGTGCGATTTGGGCGGAGCACAGCCACGCACTTGGAAAGTAACTTGGAGAAACAGCCAAGTCGTGTAACTGAAGGCGCTCCCGATGGTGCAAACAGGTCAGCATTCAACGACTAGTTCAAAGCTTGCCAGTTTGAACCCACTCCCCGACAGTTCAGAAGATACCCTAGTGATCCTTGGGGCACAGTTCCACTCTGCACAGGAGTCAGAATCAACCGATAGCAACGAACGGCAGCAGAATAACCGACAGCACGGGAGAGCACTGAGATTCGAGCACCATATGGCATTTGGTCACAACAGTGACAGATTTCACTTTATTTATACCTGAATGAAAAAGCTGTGATCTTTGTTTGGCCTCTGACAAGATATATTATTTGCAAACACACAAGACAGAGCTGGAGATGATGGTGTCTGCCCTAAAATAAATGTTTGTGAAAAGCATCTGTAGAGA
>NW_022111373.1:119815494-119816648 GCF_000313985.2 Echinops telfairi
CAGCCAATGAAAACCCTCTGGAAGGCAACAGGCTGGTTGGCAGCCAATGAGGGGGATGGTGCTGCACCGGGCAGCTTTTCCTCTAGCGGTGCTTGGGTTCACCATCAGAGCATTGGTGGCACGGCGCGGGAAGCGACGGACAGCTGACGACAAGGTGGTTGAAGCTGTCTGCCCCGTAACGATGGACAGCCTTGGAAACCACATCGAGGGTGGCTATGAGTCAGACTCAACTCCTTGGCAGTAGGTTTGATTCTTTTGCTTGTGTGTTGGGGGGACCATGAATCAGGGCTAACTCAGGGGAGTTTACCTACACAAGAGATGATTGAAAAATTCTGCCGCTGGTGTGGTTACCCCACATGTGAAGCTTCCAGAAAAACAAAACTATTAAGAGCAAATCAAAACCAAAAGCGCAGTTCAGCTCTGATTAGCACAGCCCTTCAGCTACGATAACCAGTACTTTGCAATATAAATAGACTTCGAAGAGAAGCTATTTTAGTTGCTCCAGCGCGTGCACACACACAGGTTTTATTCAGGGACCATTGTCTTGTATTTGAATGATGGAAGCCCTTTTGTCTTGGGGCCTGGGCTCCTTGCATAAGGGCACAGCTGTAAGAGAAAGGTACTTCCGCCCAGAAATGGGGGCCCATTGTGCCTTTTCCCAACCGCCTACACACAGCAGACATCCCTTCAGTCAAATCACCGTGTGTGCAGATGTCACCTGCTTTAGCTCTTCCCTGACAGCCTCATGTCCACAGATTCGCCTTTCGGATTCCCGGCTCCCTGCTGATGGAGCACTCTCCCTGTTTGGGACTGCATGGCTTATTTAAGGAAAGTGACTGAAGTCGGTCATCTGCTATGGTCACTCCTCCAGATTTAATCATCTCCAACCAAAGCCATTAGAAGACTAAATAGAGAGCCAGCATCTCTGTGCGATTTGCTCTGGGCTCTCTGCATCCAATTCTGCTTCTTCACTACATTCTTCCCTTCGCATTCCTTTGCCAGTCTTCGCACCTGTCCTTCCTGCCACAACCTGAATGAATGTGGGGGTAGAGGAAGCCAACTCAATCTTGCTCAGCAACAAATCTGATAGTGTTAGCTCTCTCGTGGGAGAGATAGATATACCTCTGTCCT
Source organism: Echinops telfairi (assembly GCF_000313985.2). NCBI lineage: Eukaryota > Metazoa > Chordata > Mammalia > Afrosoricida > Tenrecidae > Echinops > Echinops telfairi. The sequence goes on from NW_022111373.1 coordinate 119,816,626, forward strand.
TGGCTTCGTGCGAGAAGGAATTC
>NW_022111373.1:119820462-119821911 GCF_000313985.2 Echinops telfairi
GTTAAAGAAAACCCAAATCCTCATTACAGGGTAAATAGGTAACATCATGATAAAGGACAAAAAAATATGGTTGTCAAGGATTTCATCTTGCGTGGATCCACAGTCAATGCTCATGGAAGCAGCACTCGAGAGGTGAAACGATACATTGCATTGGGTAAATCTGCTGCACAAGACCTTTCCAAAATGTTCTACAGCACGGTTCATTTGACAACTAAGGTGCGCCTGACCATGGTATTTTCAATCACTTCTGAAGCCTGTGAAAGCTGGACATTGGCTATGGGAGAAGGAAGAAGAAGTTATTCATGGTGAGCGATAGTGCGGGCAGGGGGCATTGAAAGCAGCGCGAACCGACCGCCGAGAGAACAAACCAGTCTGCCTTGGAAGACGCCCAGCCAGAGTGCACCTGAGAGGCCAGGACAGCGTGACTTTGTCTTATGGCCTTGGGACATGTCAGGAGAGACCAATCCTGGAGAAGGCCATCGTGCTTGGTAAAGTAGAGGGGCAGCGAAAAAGAGGAAGGGCCTCAACAAGATGAATTGGTACAGTGGCTTCAACAGTGGGATCAAACATAGGAACACTTGTGAGGATGGTTCAGGACCGGGCAGCATTTCATTCTGTTGTACAGAACTATCAAGCCGAACTGTCTTGATGGCACTTAACAACAACAACAACAACTAAGATTTGCAACCTGGTAACCCACGGGAGAAGATCTACTCTGTCCTACAGGGTCGCTCTGAGGCTGACTTGGCTCCATAGCAGTGAGACTCCTGTGGTGCCTTATGTGTAATGGCTGGTTGTCAGTCAAGATGACGTGTGTCAGAACTAAGGGTTCTGAAGACAGAGACAGGTTTCAAGGATTGGCATCGTCCACATCCTCTTGTCACTGAAGGGCACATACATCTTAGAAGAGCCGTTCTAGAGGCTCAGGGGGCTTATAAATTCATTCCTTATGATCAATTCCAAATGCCCCTTAAAGGTTGATGTTTCCCTTATAAAGGCGTTTGAGATGCATACCATCCATTATGATGTCATGAGGATGATCAATATTGTCTCTCCAGCATGAATCTGTTAGATTCTAGCAGCCAGCCCTGTTAGAGAGGCGATGTTCACAGGCATGCAATGACACAGAGTCAGAGTGGCTCCTAAGCTGTGCTCGACTGTGTGTGCATATTTTTTTTCTTGTTGTTCATTGTGATAAAACAGACTTAGTATTTACCATTTTTATGCATACAATTCAGTGTCATTACGTACATCTGCAATGTTAACTGGCTGCCATGGGCTCTGACTCATGGTGACCCCACGTATGTCAGGAGAACTGTGACTGTTTCCTGGTGTTTCAGTGGCTGTTGTGTTTTTTTTAATGGGTTGCCAGACCTTTCTGATAATACATGCCAAGACAGGATCCGTTTTTTATCTAGAATTATAAAATGACAAACTTTTATCCAAAAC
>NW_022111373.1:119822231-119829533 GCF_000313985.2 Echinops telfairi
CTGTTGCGTCAACGCTGCAAAGGCATTTAACTGTGTGGGTCATAACAAACTAGAGACAACGTTGTGAAAAATGGGAATTGCAGAACATTACTGCTCACGTGAAACTTGTACATACCGGGAAAGAACAAGGCGATACTGCATTGTTTAAAACCAGGTGCGGGGGTGTCAGGGCTGCGTCCTTTCACCGTCCTCGTTCAATCTGTGGGCTCATCAGGTACTCCAAGACGCTGGCCTAGATGAAGAAGGAGCACCTTTAGGACTGGTGGAGCTATTACTAGCAGCCTGCACTATGCGGGGAACCACCTTGCTTATTGAAAGTGAGGAGAACTTGAAACATTTGCTGTTGGTTATTAACGATTATAGCCTTCAGTATGGATTATTCCTTAACATGCAGAAAGCAAAGATCCCCCCAATGGGACCAATAAGCAACATCATAATAAATGGAGAAAAGATTGAACTTGACAAGGATTTCATTTTACTTGGATACACAATCAATGCCCCTGAAAGCAACAATCAAGAAATCAAACACTATATTGCATCAGGCAAATATAAAACGATGTGTACGGCTGTTGCATCAATGCTGTTGCAAAAGATCTCTTGGAAATGTTTAAAAAAAAACACAGATAACATTTGAGGGTAAAGGTGTGGCCTGACCTATGACGTAATAGTTTCCATTGCTTCCTATACACGTGAAAGCTGAACAACACATTAGGAGGACAACAGGTGAATGGATGCATTTGAGCGATGGCTTTGGCAAAGAATATTGACAGTAACCTGGGCTGCCAGAAGAACTAACAAGATCATCTTGAAGGAAGTACAGCCAGAATGTTCTTTAGAAGCAAAGATGGTGAGACTGTCTCACATGATCTTTTTGACATGTTATCAGGAGAAAGCAATCCCGGGAGAAGCACAACATGCTTTGTAAAATCATTGGTCGAAGAAAAAGCGGGAGATCTTCAACAAGAAGGCTCGACATGGTGGCTTCCATCATAGGCTGTGAACGCATACTCGTAATCACTATTGGGAAGATGGCCCAGGACCGGGCGGTGCTTCATTCTGTTGGACATGGGGTCTCTGTGAGTTACAAACACCTCAAAAACTCTTAAAGAGTCCTTGTGGCACAAAGGTAAATGCTTAGCTGCGAATGGGAAAGTTGGGAGTTGGAATCTACTCACCAGCTCCGGGAGGAAAAGGTGGTGACCTGCTTCTAGTAAGATTAAAAAACAAAAACAGAACGCTCACTGCCCTTGAGGCAATTCCGTTTCCTGGGAAACCCTACGAGGCTGTTCCGCTTTGTCACATGGGGTGATGATGAGCCAGAATCAACGTGATGACATCCAGTAACAACAACATAATAGCGTTCGCTTTCTTATCCAAATGCCCTTGCTCCTTGGTCAAACCAGCCCTCTGCTGAATCTGTACCTGACATCTGAAGCACTGTTAGAAAAAAGACGAAGAGAAAAACAACAACAACAACAACATGCCTGAGTAGTTGGAGAATATCTGGTCGGTACACATCACACCTGAATTTGAAGCAAAAGAGAAAGGAAAGGAAAATTCTCACCCTTGAATCATAAGCAACATCATGAGAGAGGATGAAGATTTCATTCTACTTGGGTCAACAATCCCTGTCCATGGTAGCAGCAGTCAAGAAAGAAAACTATATATTTCATTGTGAAAATCCCTGGCAAAAGACCTCTTTTAAAGCAAAGATAATCATGTGGATGACTAAGGTGCTTGTGATCCAAGCCATGGTGTTTTCAACTGCAAGGGAAGGCTATATAGTGAATAAAAAGACCAAGCAAGAATTGATGAATTAGAATTGTTGCATTGGGAAAGAATGTTAAACATACCATGGGCATCCAGAAGAAGAAGCACATCTGGGTTGGGAGATATATAGTCACAATGCTCTTTAGAAGTGAGGATGGGGAGGCTTTGTATCACGTACTTTGGAGGAGGTATCAAGAGAGGCCATCATGCTTGGTAACGTTGAGGGTCGGGGAAAAAAGAGAAAGAGCCACTGCAAGATGATTTTGATGCAGAGGTTGCAACAAAGGGTTCCCACAGCCACGAGGGTGAGAATGATGCCGCACCAGGCAAAGCTTCAGTCTGTAATACATGAGGTTGCTCTGAGCTGGAAACAACTCTACCACACCCGACAACATCTCAATGTGGTCCTCAGCTGTGTCTAATCATTATTTCTCACGTCAACTCACTCTCCCAGTCACTGCGATAAGTGTATCAAACTTTCTCTACCAAGTGCAAGGGTCTGTGTCCTGGACACTGAAAGCCATTGGAAGATGACCTTGACTCTAATGCTCTGAATTTCCCACTTCCATATATAATACAATCCTGGACACCAATGATAACACTAACACATAGTGCCTAAGCTGGCTCATTCCTCTTTCCCCATTTAGATCCCTTGCCTCCATCCTCTACCCTGCTCTAGGCCTCAGGAGGCTGACTTCTCTGGACCACTTCAGTTGCCCTTCTGCCTGTAGGTTGGGTTTGGCCAATGGGTACCAATGACCAAAGAGTGGAGAGCAGCAGGAGAGTAAGGAGAAGGCACGGATGTCCCCGAATCCTCCTTTCAGCTGTGGCTCGGCCGTGACTCAGCAGGTCAGTGGAAGGCCCTGGAACAGCGTCTCTCCACTCCACCACTGGTAAGGACTCTGCGTATGTGGGAACTCAGAACTGACTCCGTAGCAGTGAGTTCAGGTTTGGTCTTCTTGCTTATTCTGGCCTCAGCCTTGGTGTGCTTCATCATCCTTTTTTGTTTCCCTTAATTTGTTTGTGCTTTTGTCAATTAAACTTGCTTCAGGTCTTCCTGTTTGAACACGTCGTCCGATAGGATCCTGACTCATACAATCCCGTCCAAAACAAAGATAATAAAAATATATCACGAGGTTATGATGTGCTTCTATAGGTCTCTCTGTTACCACTGAGTAAATTTGTTTGCCAGTTTTCTAGGGCGTCTAACGAAACACCACACAGTGGGTGGCATTTGAGAACACACATCTCTTGTCTCACAGTTCAGAAGGCTAGTAATGTGAATTCAGAGTGTCAACAAGGCCATGTTCCCTTTAAAAGCTCTAGGGGAGGATCCGTTCTTGTTTCTCAGCTTCTGGTAGCCCTAGGCAGTCCTTGTTTCCCAGCTAAACCATCACTCCATCAACACACAGCCAACTTTGGTTTCTCTGGGTACCTTCTTCTTTGTAAGGAAGCCACTCAGATGGAATTAGGAGTCACCTTTCTCTACTATGGAGCCTTGATGGCATAGTGGTTACAAGTTGGGCTGCTAGCCACGAGGTCTGCATTTCGAAACCACCAGCCATCCCATGTGGAAAAAGATGAGGCTTTCTCTTGGAAACTCGCAGGAGCAGTTCTACCCTGTCCTGTAGGGTCGCTATGAGTCAGAATTGACTTGATCTTAGTGAGTGAGTATTTCTCTAATATCATGCATGTTAACTGAAAACATCTTTTAAAGATGTTACCTCCAAACCAGGTCATTTTCCCAAGTATCAGGGAAATATAATACCTAGATTATATTATGTAACATAATTATGTTCTGTAACATATTAATATAATGTGATTGATAAAACATATAACATATTAATTACAAATGTAAACAATAAATGAAAATATATCGATATATTGTGTATATATATATAAATAATATATAGGGTAAAACAACTGATTCTAAAGAAGCTTTCTCCACTCATCTGTATATATATAAATTGGGGTGAAGGGGTTACAAGGTAACCCACAACAGATTGAAAGCTTGTTTGGTGTCAGATGTGCTCCGATGCTATTATTCCCATTCCTTAGGTTGGCAGGAGAGTCTGGAAGCAATCAAAATCAGTGACAGAGCCACAATTCCAGAAGGTGGCAGAGTCAAAGCAGTGCCTCAGCTATGAAACCCACACATTAAATTCTAGAACTACATCTTAACTACATCTTGGCCACTTTCCCCCCAGGTGACCACCCACCAGGATCTAGACAGGCAGGGTCCTCGCTACGTCACCCTTGATACCAACTCCCCAGCAGTGAGTCCATCCGAGGTGAAGTCAGAGGCAGGTGGGTGTGCAGCTGGCTCTGTGCCTCCGGGAGAGCCAGTCTGGGAAGCATTCCCACATGGCTCCTTCTGGATGCCTCTGCTCTTTTTCTGGCAGCGTTCCTGGGGGAGGTGGGAAAACACACATAGGTCTCCTAGCTGCAAATCCAGGCAAAGAGTACATTGTCATAACTTGAACAAATGATAACTCAGAAAAGCAAAAGGCTCAAGAGAGATATCTAAACCCAGCTGGACAAATTGATTCTTTAAAGCCAACAGGGGGAAAATCCTCTCTCCCCTTTATGAATCATCTGTCCCTTTTTGAAAGGCCTTTCCAGGGCTTTGGGGGGTATGCCACCCTTCATTTGAGCCAATGTCTCAATCTCCACCTCTGAAAAATAGATTTCTCTGTTCACTGGCCAAATAAGAAGGAACTACCCCTTAAAAGCCATCCCAAACGCACTGCCATTGAGTCAATGTCAACTCGCAGTGATCCTACAGGATAGGTTTCTGAGTTTCTGAGACTGTAACTCTTTATGGGAGAAGAAAGCCTCATCTTTCTCCCTTAGAGTGGATGGTGGTTTCAAACTGCTGACCTTGTAGTTAATAGCCCAACTCATAACCACTGTGCCACCAGAGCTCCTTCAGGTGAGCAGAAATCTCCATAGGCCCACTATTTAAAGCCTCAAATACAAAACTACTGTTGACTCATCTTATTCCTTGAGAAGATGAAGCAAAAGGATGTGCACTCTGGAGTCTGACTGTGTGAGCTCCAAGCCCAGTTCAGCCACTAGAGCCCGTGAAATGGGAATAACCTTAGTTCCTACCTCATAGCGTTGACACGAAGAGTCATTGAGTCATTGTAAGTAAAGCACGTTGAACAAGGCATACTACACAGTAAAGGCTACATAAGTGGTTGTTCAATACTGATTTGGCAACACTAACCATGTATCTTCAGATAGAAATATCTGGCGGATTAGTCATCTCATGTTTTTTTAATTATGACTTATCTATAGCACAAAAACATATCCAGGGCAAAACAACTGACCCTAGAGAAGCCTTCTCCACTCATATGTCTGTTTGTTATCTTGTGATTATTTGAGTGATGATACAATACTGGAAGTGATGCCACACCAGTATTTCAAAAACCAAGAAGGTCACCCATGGCCAGGAGTTACTTCCAGACTCAGGCGAAGTGAAAGAAAAAGAGTAACGATTCCTCCTGAAATGTAGCCAAGAAAAACCTTATGGATCACAACAGAACATAGGCCAACTCCCTTGTCTTAGACTGATAAAGTATCAGGAGCAGAGAGGATCAATCTCTAGCGAGGACATCAACTTCATTAAGCAGAGAGCCATGAAGGTAGAGTAGACCTTCGGTGAGATGGATTGAGCCACAAAAAGGACTTGAACATGCTGGTGATCAGGAAGATGATGGAGAACCTATAGACCTTTTGTTCTGTGATCCTCAAGGTCAACAGGAGTCAAAATCTACTCAACAGCAGATAAAAACAACAGAGGGGGTTGCTAGCATTGCCCACCAGCTAATCACGAACATTCTAACCGTCCTTTAGAAGGGAATGTGCCTGAGGTGTCATGAATGAGAAAAACTCATTCTGGAACAAGATTTAACTGGAAAGTTCCTCAGTTATATCCAAAGAATAAGATGGAGTACCAGGGGCCCCGCCTGCAGGACCCATGCTGATAGGTGTCTTTCCAGCAAACCACCTACGATTGAGAACTGAGTGGTGTGAGTCCACATCCAGCCTACACAAAGGTCTTTTCTCTTGGGCGTCAGTCTCCGAGGCTGGTGTGGTGGTTGCCTTCTTGTGTTTGCCATTGGAGAGTTGCACAGTTTTCCATAAGGAAGCTTTGGTTCACTTTACTTTCTCTCATCTAAAATACAAGTCCTCAAGGTGTAAGGCCAGCCTCGAGGGAAGCCCTGGTTAGTAGATATTCTCGGCGAAAATCTCTAGAATGCTACCTTACAAATCTGGCTAGATCCGAGCATGTACACGGATGGGTACAGATAAGAGCTGGAAACACAGGGAGTCCAGGACAGATAAACCCCTCGGGACCAATACTGAGAGTAGCCATACCAAAAGGGGGGAAGGGGAAAGGGGGGGAGAAAGGGAGAACCGATCACAATGATCTACATATAAGCCCCTCCCCAGGGGACGGACAACAGAAAAGTGGGTGAAGGGAGACATCTGTCAGTGTAAGACATGAAAAAATAACAATAATTTATAAATTATCAAGGGTTTGCGAGGGAAGGAGGGTGGGGGAAAAGGAGGAGCTGATACTAAAGACTTCAGCAGAAAGAAAATGTTTTGAAAATGATGATGGCCATAAATGTACTTACATTGCTTGACACAGTGTATGTATGTATTGTGATAAGAGCTGTATGAGCCCCCAATAAAAGAAAAAGAAAATCTTTACAATTGTCAAGAATTCTTTCCCACCTCAATAATTGCTATTTTTACTGTGGCGAATGACAGATCATCCAACATTTACCATTAAGTCTAGAATTCAGTGGCATGCAGTGCATTCACAACGTTCTGCAAAGCTCACCACTATTTAGTTCCAAATGATTTTCATCATTCCCCAAAGGAACCCTGCACCATTCATCCCTACCTGCTCGCCCTGGCAACCATGAATCTGCTACAGATCTATCTGTCAACACTTCCTATAAATGGGACAGTTCCACTTACGGCTTTTCGTATCTAGCTTCTCTCACTTAGCAGGTTCTCCAGGCTTGTCCATGTCATGGCATGTATCAGAACTTCATTCTGGACACCATTTCACTGTGTGGAGATCCAAATGGATGGACATTCAGGTGGCATGTACCTTTGGCAGTTGCAAATACCCTGGACGAATACATTGTGTACATGTTTTCATTTGGACTGTTTAAACTGGGAGGAGGGGGTTCAAACTTAGGAATGGACTGCAGAGTCACGTGGTCATTCTTTGCTTAACTTATCAATGAAATGCCAAACTTTTCCACAGTGTTGGCGATATTTTTCATTCCAATTAAGCATGGATGAGGGCTCCATTTGATCCACATCCTTGCATACACTTGTAATGGTCTCTGAAAGAATTATTTTAGCTGTCCAGGGGTGTGTCAAGTAGTGGCACACTGGCTCTTCAGATGCAGATTGGGGAACCCCGAGAAAATCCTCCATCTGAAGACTTTGGGAAATCCTGGCTGGAGCTCAGACTAGAGAGACAGAAAGGGGGGCTTGGGGTTC
>NW_022111373.1:119831039-119835270 GCF_000313985.2 Echinops telfairi
AGTGCGGACTGGGGACCCAAAGCCCATCTACAGGCAACTGGACATTCTCTTACAGAAGGGTTGCGGGGAGGAGACGAGCCAGTCAGGGTGCAGTGTAGCAACAATGAAACATTCAAGTTTCCTCTAGTTTCTAAATGCTTCCTTCCCCCCCCCTCCCCCTCCAACTATCATGATCCCAATTCTACCTTACACATCTGGCTAGACCAGAGGATGCACACTGGTACAGATAGGAACTGGAAACACAGGGAATCCAGGACACATGATCCCCTTCAGGGCCAGTGGTGAGAATGGCGATACCAGGAGGGTGGAAGGAGGGTGGAGTAGAAAGGGGCAACAGATTACAAGGATCTACATACAACCTCCTGAGGGATGGACAACAGAAAAGTGGGTGAAGGGAGACATTGGAGAGTGCAAGATAGGACAAAATAATAATTTATAAATTATCTAGGGTTCATAAGAGAAGGGGGAGCGGGGAGGGAGGGGAAAAATGAGGAGCCGAAGCCAGCGGCTTAAGTTGGGAGCAAATGTTTTGAGAAATGAGGGCAACGAATGTACAAATGTGCTTTACACAATTGATGTATGTATGGATTATGATAAGAGTTGTATGAGCCCCTAATAAAATGATTGGAAAAAAAATCAGAGCCAACCAAAGCAACTTGCTGTCACGTTAGTCCAGTCCCACTCATGACAGCCTAAGAAACTCGAGGCGTCAGTTCGACTCTGTCCTTTTTCCTCTGTCACATCGGATGGCTAGAAGTTGGTGTACACTCAAGGGCACACAACATGAAGGTCCTCGTGTAGAGCAGATGGTTGGCATTCCACTGCTCACTAAAGATGAGATGAGAAAGACAAGACTTTCTACTCCCGCAAAGAGGGACAGCCTCAGAAATCCTCAGGAGCAGTTCTGCCCATCGACCTACAGGGTTGGCATGAATCGGAATCCACTTGCTGGCAGTGAACTCGGTTTGGGGATTGGATGAGGAAAGGTTGAAGAGTCAAAGTCACTCCACGGTACCAGGGAGGAAACGCTTGGCGATCTGCTTCCATTAAAACCATCGTCAAGAAACCCCTGTGGGGCTGTCCAACTTCATCACACCAGCAGTCACCACGAGGTGGACCAGACCAGACAGCAAGGGAACAACACTGTTACATCACTAAGTAACCATTCGCTTCATGACTCTTTTCTGTTATCCCTCTGAGAGAGCGGGAAGTAGATTTCGGGCATCTCGCTCCGGGTTAACTTTACCCTGACTCGTCCAATAGAGGACACGTCATCCTTAGCCACTGGAGCATTTCCTTTCTTTTCTTTCTATTTTGTTTTCTTTTTCCTTCCTCATTCTCTTCTTCTCTTAGCCCTTGGCAGCCACTCACTTTTTGTTGTCCAGTGGATTTGCCTATGTAGATATTTCATAAACATAGAATCAGACAACATTTTGTACTCTGTTACGTTAAGCTTATTTCACTTAACATAATGGAGTGGCATGTATTAGAACTCCTTAAAGGGTATGACTTTAAGTGATGTTGTACCAGCAGCAATTATCCTTGGATTATGAACACTTCCCACTCATTGGAGGGAAAGCTAGGACTTAAATCCAAGTAATCCTTGAAGCCATGCTCTTAACCACTGCACTGTGCTTGCAAGCTATAGTGGGACACCCTCTTTGATACTACCTTCAACTCACAGAAGCACACTTCTGGCAGGAGCAGACAGGCTGTAAAGTCGTCTTTTTCTACAACACGCTATGAATTTGTTCCGACGGGTGACTCTGTAAATAAAAGGGAGACAAAGAAGAGAAGGGCAAGATTCCACAGTCCTTGTTCGCGTGTCATCTGCAACACACCAGGCTTTGTCTGGCTCTCTGCGACCCACCAAACTACAGATGACATTCTCTGTAAAATCAACGCTCGACAGCCTATTGCAGAAGCCAAACCCACAGACAAATGAATCTATCAAAATGCACAGGGCGTTCAAAGTGAGGACTTGTGATATTTTAAAATGAGGCTTGGCGAGGCAAGACAGACTGAAGAATGGAGACATAAATCATCTGAAGGCAACTTCCTGTATTTGGAACCATCAGTAACAAATGGTGTGGGACAGCACCCTAATGAATTACAGTGAAGGGTGGGAGGCTCGCGTGCAGAATGAGCGGTAGAACCTTGGAGAAGCCCAGGAAGAGTATGAACACATGACGAGGTTGACAGAGCCCCTAGTGTACAGGACCCAGCATTGCCTTAGAAAATAATAACACGCACAATGAAGGGACATAATTAAAATGCAATCTGATCAGTTATCAGTCCCAGCTCTGACCATGGTCACACCTGATGCTGGGAGGTTTGCTTTGGCTATAAACGCTCAGTCGAGGCAGGGGGTGGGGGAGGAAACGGTGGCATGACTATTTTCTCTATGCATCCCCACCCACATGTTAGCACATGGAAACCGAATGACACAGATTCATCCAAACTCATTTTAACCCCCAAAATGGTCCTTTGGGCAACTGAAAATTAGTCAGTTCTTCCTGTAATCTCTTTTGCTGACAGAGTCTACCCCAAGTCAGGAATCTGGGAGCCAGGACAGGTTTCCTATGTCAACATCCCATAAATGTCCAAAGTGTTTCTTGTCGTCTGATCTCTTCTCATTTCTGAAGGTGGAGAGAAGCACTCTCCTCATTGGCCCCAGGTGAGTAAAATCCGGGGAGGTCCCTCTCATCCCCCCACAAGTCTCTTGCCACAATCACTTATGAAAAGAAAGAAATGGGCAGTGGGTGGGTATCATAGGTTTTCTTTCCCTTTGACTGGGTGTGTGAGAACATCTGGGGGGAGCTCGACCTCTCAACCAAGTCACGGCTGATGACATCTCATGGGTCCATGGCCTACTTGATAAAGAGACACCGAGACGAACATTCCCTCACTCTCTATTCTTCCTGCTGGCCAGGATCCTCCATCTGGTGTCTTTGATGTGGGCCTTAGGCCTGCAATATTGCTGCCAATCCTGGGGGCTATCGGTGGCCTGCCATAACATCTTATCTACCTCTACCAGTCGTTTCCCAACTTCCCGGCTTACCAGTCCCAGGCAGGCACAAAAGTCCTGAAAAGCTTCCAGCTTAATGTTTGATACATGAACTTGAAGTCAACTGCTTCTACAACGGGTGAGTCATTTTTCTTGATAGACACTTCTCTCTTTATTAAGTGTCGCATTGTTTTGCATCTCTAGAGAACCCAGCTGTGGTGGTTAGGGATTATGCCAGTTAAACACTCCTGGCTAGTGTAGCTCCCTGCCAGTCCCTGCCGACTTTGGGTGCACATGACTCTGCACCCACCTGTGATCTTCCTGCTCCCAGTTCTTCTTTGCCGAGTCACGGGCCTGCAGCTACATGTGTCCGAAGAGGGTCTTACAGACCTGCATCGGATTTATGGACTTGAGTTGGACTGGGCTGGGATGCCTTTTGAAATATAATTACCTCTTGATAATAAAGCTCTTTTCTATACACAGACGAATGTCCCTGGATTTGTTTCTGTAGATAACCTGGCCTAACACCGCCCCCCTAAGACAACAGGGGATCCCTTCCCAGTCGGGGCCCCTCCAGTTCCTGTAGCTCTTTGTTTAATCCTCACGGCCAGGGAGGTTTCCTGTTTCTGAGAGCCCTGGCTGTGCTCCTTCAGAAACCACAGATCCCGCGGTGTAGTGGACACCTCAACACATTTCTCCAGGACAGAAGGGCCCGTTTCCCCAAACACTGGGAATGTTGCCCGTGGATAGGACATAAAATCAGGCCTCTCGGGATCTGCCTTAGCTAAAAAGAGATGCGTCCCCGCACCGCTTGCCAAAGGCACACCCCCTTCTCGAGGCAGAGTAAAGGTCAGGGTCCCTTGCCCAATCCAGACCAACTCCGGAGGGTTATTCCAGCTTCAGTGTTCTCTAGGATTGGCTGAGGATTCTCCTGAGATTGTATCACAAGCTAACTCTGCCCTCTGCCCAGTTCTGCTTCCTTCAAATATTAAAACGTAATCCATGTGGCTGATGTTGTTGTTGTTGTTAGGTGTCTGCTGTAATCACTTCTGGAGTCATTTCTTTTTTTTTTTTTTACAATAATACAGTCATGTCTTTATTTATTTTTCTTCTTTTTTTTTTAAACATTTTATTAGGGGCTCATACAACTGTCATCCCAATCCCTACACACATCAATTGTGTAAAGCGCATTTGTACATCGTTTCTCAAAACATTTTCTCTCCA
>NW_022111373.1:119835785-119839769 GCF_000313985.2 Echinops telfairi
CATCATTCACTATGGTAAGATTTTTTGTTCTGATGATGCCTTACACCTGATCCCTTCGACACCTCGTGGTTGCATCGGCTGGTCTGGAGTCATTTCTGAAGCGTCATTTCTGCTCTACACTGTTGTTGTAGGCACCATAGAGTCCGTTCTGATCCACAGCGACCTTATGCACAACAGAACAAAACACTGCCCAGTCCTGTGCCAGCCCCCCAATTGTTCCTTTGCTTGAGCCCATTGTTCACACTTTCAATCTTTTCTCCATTTATCATGATGTTGCCTGTTGGCTCGGTTGTGAGGATCTCAGCCTTCTTGACTGTAGATGGTCTGCAGTAGAACGGAGCAGTGCCATCCTCACCATCGTTCCATTGTCACTGCGTCCGTCCATCTTGTGGAGGGTCTTTTGAGTTGACCCTCTGCCTTAACAAGCATGATGCCTACTCCTCCTCTAATAAACTTACCATATACAAATTTCCAGCTCAGCATCTGTGTCCTGGAGAATCCTACTCTATATGTGGTAATTACATAATCTGGTGTCAATTTAGGGCTTGAGAGGATTAAAAGTTAAGGGATGGAGTCTAGTCTGTCAATCAGATCATAGCCATGTGGCCATGGCTTTCTCCTGAGAATTCTGGGAAATCTGGTTTTTCCTCTTTGGAAGCAGAGAGACTCTCTTCCAACTCCCTGAGCTCTCTGAGATGATGCTCTACTGACAAGACACATGGCACTACACTCTGGGAGCTGGAGCAGCCACATGGACCTACCCTAATGCAACCAGACCTCTGGAGCCAGAGAAGCCACGTAGAGACCCCTACCAGCACTGAGATGCTTAGGATCCACTGGATCATCAGACTTCCTACCCACTGGCCTGTGATCGTCCTGCATTCAGCACCATTGCATGCGTTTCATGAGTCTGAAAAGGATTTTGTAGATTGGTATTGGACATATGGGCTAATATTGAACTTAAAGGGACTAGACTGGATTGGGATGTTTTCTTAATGTACAATTACCCCTTAAATAAAACTCTCTCTTATACACATATGAGTTTCTATGGATTTGTCTCATACATCAGGTCCAACATGATGATATGATGCATGTCCACTGCTGCCTGCAGCTTTCCAGGGAACTGGCAGAGCTGACTCAGGCTGGGGAAGGAGTGATGCTGGTTTAAGCCTCTTACTCTCTCTTCGCTCATGCCGTTGTAGATGTCCCCGCCTAGGAGAAGGCTGGCGGTCTCCACTTTGGTGCTTCCTGGGCCAATGCTGACACTCAGTCTCAGACAGCTGCCGTTGTATATCTCGGGAGGGCAGAGGGCTCTATTTTTGCCTGGGCTCCCCTGGGGAAGACGGCAGAATAGGATGGGGAATGAAGAGACATCTTCAGATGGGAGGACCCCGGGAGGAGACTGACAGCTGAACCAGAGATTAGCAGGGTTCAAATACCAGAAGACGCGACACTGATGCTGAGCCAAGAAGGGAGCAGAGATGGCCACAGAGCAGAGAGGGGAGGAAAGTGATGGGGAGCGTGATCCAGGAGCTGGGGGTTGGAGGCGTGAGTAACATAGGGCAAGGACGAGGTCAGAGGACCAGCTAAATGAGGCCTCGGACCATGGACATGGAGCAGAGTTCCCTTCTTTTCAGAATCCAAGTGGACGTGTGTTCCACGTGGACCTCTCCTCAGGGGCACCATGAAGCTGAGCCCTCGCAGACCTTCCCAATGCAAACCAAACCCAGGTGCTTCTGATAAACACCACAGTCAGGGGCCGGGAGCCCAGGTGCAATGGCTCCCATTGCAGGAGGCCTCAATGGCCCTGGCTCTCTTTTCTCAATGCTGGAAGCAGAGCAATACCCCACGCTCATCAGCCTGAGCAAGCCCGGGCCTTTTCTTCTTCTGGGCCACAGACACCTTTGTCCGCTGAGGAACAGCCCTGGTTCCCAGGGGAATGATCCCCACAGAGACAAGGGCACAAAGCTCAATGCAGTCGCAGATGCTGTCTAGATTGCCCTCTGTTCCCTCGAGAAACCGCCTTTGTGTCCCTTGTTCCTAAAGAGAGAAGTCCCCAGAGAAAGAAATGTTGGAAATAAAAACCAGGCGCCAATGTGTTGGCTCTGATACCCGGGGAGCCCCATGGGCGTTGGAGCCGCCCTGTGATCTGTAGCATGTTCGCTGCCTCCATTCTTGGAAGTAGACCCCCTGGTCTTTCTTTCGAGGTGCCTCTGGATGAGGTTGAACTCCAAACCTTTGAGGAAGCGGCTGGGCGTGTTGGCCATCTGTACCACACGGGGACTGGCTAATGGGCACCTTGTGCAATGCTGGAGGCAGGTGGGACGAGGGCTGCAGGACCCAGGAACATGCCAGGAGGCCCGGTCTCCCTCAGCCCACATAGGAGGGACAGCTGGGGGCCTGGCTTTCCCCAGTGCACTGTTTGTTTATTTGTTTGTGTTGTGGCCAGGTGCTTTACAGGATTCAAGCAACATTGATTTTCGTAGGATATTCCTACAATGGATTGTACATGTGCCAAAAGCCTTGGCTGAGGCTTATGCTTTTTCTATTAATGAAAAACCCAAGCTCCCTGAAGGAAACCTACTGACCTAGAAATCAAAACAAGCACAGTGGAAAATTAAAAAAAAAGAGAGGCAAAATTCCCATCACTTGCCATTTCCTAACAGCTTGTGAAGGTCCCTGAGTTGCACAAGTGGTTTGCATTCAGCTAGCGCAGGGGCAGTGGATTATTGAATGTGGCTCCGCCAGCCAGTCTCTGTAACTCCTACCAATAGCCTTTCCCTGCAGGGGCCTGGTAAGAAGGTGGGGGAAGACACCGCTAGGACTCACCTGGGAATAACTGTGACAGGCTTCACTGTGATCGCCATCCTGCTGGGTATGAAGTGAGTCCTTTGAGAAGCAGGAGGGGCAAAGTTCACTGCCAGGAAGAACCAGGAGTGGAGCACAACCTCTGGACCCTGAGACCCCTGCAAAGGGAACCTACTGGATCCAGAAGACAGAGGTGACATCTGAGGAGTGGCAGAGAAGCAGCAGCAACAGGAATGATGGACTTCCCAGTCCATGGAGCATGGAAAGCTGAGTGCTTTGGGGCAGGAGGTTGACATGTGGACGGGGTTGCCTCTGGGCACTTCATTCAGGGAGCTGGGTCTACTGACCCATGAAGTCTGAGCTGAATGCCTTGAAGGGAAAACTAAAAAAGAAGGGCAAGCCCCTTGGAACGGGAATGGCAAACCCGAAAAAAACGTGGAGCATGTCCTGACTGAACAACGGTATCTGAGCCCTTATCCCCTGCGTGGTAAGCTAGTCACGTCCTTAATAAACCCTGTGAGCATTGTCTATGAGTTGTGTATGGCCATTGCCACCCAAACCTCCATGAAGATTACAGCCTCAACCCAAACCAAACCCACGGGGCCACTCTACTATGCAACACAAGGACTCTCCAAAGTCACAAGTCAACCACAAAAACAAAATCAACAATGACATGTTTGCCAGGCCCCTGGTACCCACCACCGAGTCCCATCAAGGATAGTCAGAAAAGAGTTCGGCTGCCAGGCTCAGATTACTAAGGGATGCAGCAGCCACTGCTCAGGACCTTTGCAGCTTCAAGGTGTACATGGTAAAGTCTCCTTCTTGAAAACAATAGTATTAATGAGAAGGAGTCAGCTCTGCTCTGTCAGAGGTGGAGAGCCTCGTCTTGACGGTAAAAAAGATCCTGACAAAGCAGCTCTCGAGGGCCAAAGCTTGTCAGCATCTCAGCTTTTCTGCATGGGTAATTTTCTGCTGAGGCAGAAATTTCTCCTTGTACAGGCACAGTCGGCTTGGCCGCTAGTAGGATAGGACGGGGTAGCAATGTAGAGCAGCAAGCTGGAAAGAGATGCCGGATTAGATGTAGGAGACGGACTCTCCCGCCACAGGGAAGGCTTTCCCTAGAGGAGACCGCCCCTGCTGAGGGAAGCTGGCAGTGCTACCGCTCCTGGCACTCCT
>NW_022111373.1:119842453-119845988 GCF_000313985.2 Echinops telfairi
CTCAGAAGCAACAAAGCCCACATGGAAGAAGCACACCAGCCTGTGTGATCACGAGGTGTTGAAGGGATCAGGTAGCAGACATAAAAGATGAGTTTTTAATCCCAAAATTTCAGTCTCAGAAACCCATAGTGGCATTTTTCTACCCTGTCCTATAGGGTCGCCATGAGTCTTAATGGATGGATTCGATGTCAGTGAGCGAAAAAGAAGGCTGTTTGGTATCATAACAGCAAACAGGCATCCACTGGCTGGAATGAAGCCTGGCTCTCGCCCACGAAAGGCGAGAATTCTACCATTGGCCCACCACTGCTCTCAGAAGCCAGTATACAAGGTGAGGTCTAACTCCCACTCCCACGCAGGCAGCCCACTGAAAAGCAGGTCACTTCCTGGCAAGGCCGCTCTCTCGCCTCACATTTACAACAAGACCCTTGAGGCTGACAAAACAAGGCCAACTTTCTGAATGAGTGGAGGCTTACCCAACGCGTGTCCTTCATTTTCCACACGGCTGACAGGACTTGGGCAGTGATTAGACAAGCCAAATGACTCCCAGCTGCTTCAAGAAGAAAACAGAATTCTCCTTCCTAGTCTTGTGGCCAAGGCGCCAGACCTCCATGTGGGTGGTTTGAGCTGGCAAAAGGTAGGTCGGCTGATTGAGCATCCGCAGCTGAAACCTGTGTTTGTCATTGCTGCCCACACGAGATGGTGAGCTGCGTTAGGGAGCTTTTCCTGTTGTTTGCGCTGACCAAAATTCAGGACATCTGTGGGATGCCTTGTATATGCCAGACACTGTAGTGGCAATGAGGGTACAAACTAAGAGGGCTCTAAGCACCGATTCTGCAAAGAGAGGGTGAGGTTTAGCCTACCTACAGCATGATTCTGAGAGATGGCCACACAAGTGTAGGAACAAGTAGAGAGAAACATAGGGGGAAGATGTCGTGATACCCAGCAAGCCCTTGGGTTGGGATTCTCTATCAACAAAATCCTTCCCTCAAACTGAAAGAGCAGCGGTTCTCAACCTGTGGGTCTCAACCTTTTTGGGGGTCGAACGACCCTTTCACAGGGGTCGCCCGATTCATAACAGTAGCAAAATTACAGTGATGAAGTAGTAGTGAAAATAGATTTATGGTTGGGGAGGCACCACAACATGAGGAAGTGTTTAAAAGGGCCACGGCCTTAGGAAGGGCGAGAACCACCGCTCTAGAGCAATGTGATGTAGGGCAGCAGCTAGGATCCTAGATCTGAGGACCCTGGGTCAGTCCGCAGCTTTACACTGTTGGCATGTCCATGTTCCAGTTGTGTCCCAACTGTGCTGAAGCCCTGCCCCTGATATCTGTGAACATTGCGGTTTGGGGATATTACAGAGTCTTTGAAGATGGTCTCAGTTAACACTGAGCTCTTAGTAGAGTCTGAAACTCACACTCATTGCTACAGAGTTGATTCCAACTCATGTTGACCCTGTAGTTCAGGCAGAGTAGAACTGCCCCTGTGGGTTTCTGAGACGAACTCTTGACGGGAGTCGAAAGCCTGGTCTTTCTCCCATGGAGCAGCTAGTGGTTTTGAACTGCTGACCTTGAAATTTGAAAGGTGTTCTAGTGGTGCAGCTGGATAAGCACCGGGCTGCTAAGCAAAAGGTCAGTAGTTCAAACCCAACTGAGGCTTCCCCGTAGAAAGATGGGACTGTCTGCTCCCATAAAGATTTACAGTCTCAGAAACCCTAAGGATCAGTTCTGCCAGGTCCTACAGGATGACTGCAAATCAGATTTGACTTGACAGCAGGAGGGGTGATCCAATTAGAAGGAATCCGGGTAATGGGTGGTCAAGTGCTTGGCTTGGCTGCTAACCATGACGCTGTTGGCTGGAAACCATCAACTGCTGTGCAGGTGAAAGAGCTTTGTTTCCATGAAGATTACAGCCTTGGGGACCCTCTTACGTGGTTCTACTTCGTCCTGGAGGATTGCTATTAATCAAAATAAAATGACCGACAAAGGGGTAAACCTAATTGAAGTGGGTTCCTTAAAAGAAGGGGGGAAAATATCTGGAGAGAAATACAGTGGAGAGATGCCGTGTGATGACAGAGGCAGCGTTGTATTATGCTTCATCTACAACTCAGGGAGCCCTTGGGTTCCCAGAAGCTGGAAGTGATGAAGACGATCTTCCTAAGGAGGGACAGAGAGAGCATGGCCTTGGCAAGAGACACGATGGTAGAGATGGGGTGAGAGTCTGTTGTAAGGCCAACAGAACTGTCAGCCGTACCTGTGGACCTCACAGATGGGACACACCGGACTCAAGTCAACTGCATCTATGGAAAGAGAGCATCAAGGGGCTCGTTTCATAGTTACAACAAGGCCAGAGGCTGACGCTGGCACAGACCACAAATAGCCCTTGCAGAAATTCAAGTTGACAATGAAGAAAACTAAGTCTATGAAAGTCAAAAGAAGACTTTGAGGATATCCCACCGGGATTTAGAGACCACTTCAAGAATAGATTTGACTTATTGAACACTAAAGACCAAAGATCAGATGAGTTGTGGGATGAAATCAAGGGCATCATACGTGACCAATGCCATTAAAAAGACAAGAACGAGCCTTCCCTCTGCAGGTTGGCTGCCGCGTCCACACACCGGCGAGGGCGTGAGGGGGCGAGGAGAGAAGAAACAAAGTTCCCAGCGCTCGGGGCTCCCTGCCGGCCCATGGTCTTGTGGGTCGCCTCCCTCCTTGTGCTAGCAATGGCTTCCAAATTCCTGCACGCGGTCATCCTGGGGCGCCCGGCTCTGGAAAGGGCACCGTGTCCCAGAGGATCGCCCAGAACTTCGGCCTCCAGCATCTCTCCAGCAGCCACTTCTTGCGGGAGAGGATCAAGGCGGACACGGAGGTTGGTGACATGGCAAAGCAGTGCATCGGGAGAGGTCTTTTGGTTCCGGACCATGTGATCACACGCCTCATGGTGTCGGAGCTGGAGAACAGGAGGGGCCAGCACTGGCTACTGGATGGTTTCCCTAGGACTTTAGTACAGGCTGAAGCCCTGGGCAGGATCTGTGAGCTGGATCTAGTGATCACGCTGAACATTCCATTTGAAACGCTCAAAGACCGTCTCAGCCAGCGTTGGATTCACCCTCCCAGTGGAAGGGTGTATAACCTGGACTTCAACCCACCTCACGCACATGGCATTGATGATGTCACTGGTGAATCACTGGTCCAGCAGGAAGATGATAAACCTGAAGCCGTTGCTGTAGGCTAAGGCAGTACAAGGATATGACTAAGCCAGTTGTTGATCTATACAAGAGCTGGGGAGTGCTCCACCAATTCTCTGGGACTGAGACTAACAAAATCTGGCCCTATGTGTACACACTCTTCTGGAACAAGATCACACCTATTGAATCCAAAGAAGCCTACTGAGCCTGTCCGATGGGAGAACCAGGAAAAGGTGATCATTCATTCAATTGTGTGTGACGTCTTGGTCCCGCGTCCAAATGAGAAGCTCACCCCTACAGCTCGTGGTGTCTTTCCTAGTTTCTGTGGGGAGCTGGTCTATGCAAACT
>NW_022111373.1:119848533-119859837 GCF_000313985.2 Echinops telfairi
TTCTATACATGTAAGCCATAGTTAGAAGTGGATGTGGAAAATCATTGCTGTTGTCAAATGGATCTTGATTTATAGCAGCAAATCCCAGAAAGATGTTTACCTGTGTTTCATTAACCCTACAAAGGTATTCATTCAGCCATGGTATTTGCAATCACTTCGTGTGCATGAAAGCTGAGCAACGAATAAAGAAGACTAAAGAATGCATGCTTTGAAATTATGGCATTGGTGAGGACCATTGAAGGAATCGTGGACTGTAAGAAGAACACACAAATCTATCTTGGAAGAAGTACAGGCAGAATGCTCCTTAGAAGCAAAAAAATAAAAAAAAATTTAAAAAAAGGTGAAGCAGTCTCATAGATTTTGGGCATGGTTTAAGGAGGGATCCATCTCTGGAGAAGGACATCGTTCTTGGTAGAGCATCAGTGGAAAAGAGGAAGACCCTGAATGAGATGTATTGACACTGTATCTCGCACACAAGGTTGCTGTGCCAATAGGCTTCCCAGCAATGACTGTGAGCATGGAGCAGACTGGCGCGACGCTTTGTCCTGTTACATGTAGCGTCTCTATGTGTCAGGACCAACCAGACGGCGCTGACACCAACAACATCGGGTTTTCTTGGCTGTAGTCTTGGCCTTCTACAACATGTCTGGATGGGCTTGAATCACCAAGAACTATGGTAGAAGTTAGTGCAAACCATTTTCACCACTGAAGAACCTTCCTCTGATACAGCAAGTTTGATATTGGAAATATCCAGCAACTGGTACAGTTAGTGCATCTATTAAATATAAGAAACGCAACTGGGACCCTGTACCAGGGAAGATTGTGGAGTAAAATATATAGAAGAATTTATATGGCTTGATTAGTTTGGGGAATTAAAAACTTAGTACACAGATGGAGGCAAATTCTACCTCTGAGAACTGTGGCTCCCAGCCTCCAGGGGCAAGCCAGATAGGTGAAGAAGATTACTGAAGAAGCTAATCGTCTACCACAAGAATTGATGTCGTACATCCAGACAGAAAGTACTCAGAGGGTTGAAGATATTTTCAGATGTTAAAGATGTATTTAAGCTTATAACTCTGCCCTTCATGATATGTTGCAATTACAGCTGACCGCGTCTCTGTTCATAACGCCGAAACATAGGTAACTGCTCCCTTGTGGCCAACCAAACACAGTCACTAAGCAATTCACCCAAGTCCAGGGTTTTTTGTTCCCATTTCTCTAAGTAATCAGATTTGTGCTCGGTGTAAACTGCCGTGAGTGGAATTTCAGCTGAATTTGTTCTGTTTCAGCTCATTGCTCTTCATAATTAATCACTCAGCTCTGGAGCTGCTATTTTGAGAGGCAAGTCTATCGAATCATTCTTGACATTGAGCTGAAGTGCCGCTTTGCTGTAGGCCTTTCCACATTGCCCAGTACCACCCTCGCTGGCTGGTCCCCACAATAATCGGTGTTTCACGTCCCAGACATTTCCGGGTGTCATCCATCTTCCATTTACCACGTGTGTTTTTGCTCAGTCTTTTCGGTTCTCCTTCCAGCTGGTTTCAGTCTGAGAGTACGAGACTGTGGGGCCATTTGAACACAAGATAGTGATGAAGATTAAGGCCATACTTTTATAGCCTTAGATTTATCAACACATCAAACTATATTCTTTGCTGCGAATCAACATCAAGCAAAAAGAGGACCCATTTCCACACCTCCCAAACAATCTCTTTTTGCATATACTTATGCTCCACCCTCATTTTTTGTACCTCTGTTATTGCATTTAAGGGTTGGGACACAGCTGTTGGTCGAAAGTTTGCCTGTTTGAACCTACCCAATGGCTCTGCGAAAGAAAGATCTGGTTTGCTCTCACAAAGGCTCCAGCTTAGAAAACTCTATGGGGCAGTTCTACTCTGACCCATGAGATTACTCTAAATTGAGAAGCACCTCAGTGGCACACAATGATCTTGATTGATTTATTGCAATATAATGTAGTTACTTGTTCACACGTACGATTTTCCTGCTAAAATAGGAGTCTCTCCAGGGCAGAGCCCATGGCATATGGATCTTTGTCCCCATCATCTAGCACAGGGTCTAATGTCATATGTATTATACATATAGATAGATGTGCAGACGTGTGATTACCATGGTACCCTATGTACCATGGCGCTTATTTTGTTAAAGTCGGTGATGGTAGACCAGTAGACCTGGTGTGAGATGAGAATAGGTAACTTGGGTTTATAACACAAAGGAGACGAAACACAGCCCAACTCTCAGAATCAAGACTCTTAAGAATCCATTCTTCATCTGATCAGAGCCATAGAACCATTACAAAGACAAGGGCTCAAATATTTATGCCATTCCCAAAGCAAGCTCAATCCCTGGCATTGTGGAGCTGTGATGGATCCAGCGGCACCTACCAGCAGCGAGAGAGCCGGCTCAGCCTTTATTATCACCCTAAACGTCCCACGAAGACAGTAAAATACCCAGTCAGATTTCTGCCACAGAGAGAACACACGTTAACGTGTCTGTCCATTTCCCAGTGCAATCCCCGGGTCCCTGAGGCAGGCGTTTCCTGTTCGTGGCTGGAGGAGAAACTTCTAGCCCCGGGCCGCTGCATCTTCTGTGGTCTCGCCTTTACTCCCATTCTGTGCTTGGTCTTGTCATAATCAGGACTGCCAGAAAGTCAACCGTTTTTAACACCATCCGGCTACGTTTCCTCCTGATAAAGATTTCATAATTGTGCCTGATGATCTGCTTTTTAAAAAACTTAGAAAAAAAAAAAATAAAATAAAAAACTTAGAATGCTTTACTTCTCAGGAGTTCAGGTTATTGTACAAATGTAAAAATTCACATTTACCCCCAAGGCCAAAGGCCTGAAAACTGGAGTTCTTTTGGTCTTGTCTATCTGTCTGCATTTCGCTCCCACTGAAGGCAGTTTCCGGTGAAGAGGTGCAGAGGGCATGTGTGGAGGGGGGCGGAGTGAGCCTGTAGAACGCTGCTCTGGGTGCAGGGTGTCACCCTGCGAGGCAGGGGTAGTGTCTACTGAGTAGACTTTCTCCTTGTCATGGTCTGCTCGCCTCTCATCCCCACGCAAGCTGCAGGCTTTGAGAAAGAGAACGTCTTTCCTGTTAGTCCTTGCTGCTTTTCTTTCCTCTTGAGGATTGAACAACATTAGTACACAAAATGGCATGTTTCAACGTGTTGTTGTCGTTGGCTGCTGTGATAGGTAGGGTTTATGTGAGTATGGGTGGTCCAGGCTTCCCCCATGATAGGATCTAACACAGCGTGGCATGGTGGGATCTTCTGTGAAGCAGTGGAGTGGTCAGGGGCAGAATAGACCTCTTAATCCAGACCTCCAAGCCAGGGTCTTGATAGGATTGAGGGGAGTTTCATTCAGAGGAGGACCTTAGTAGAAAGTGACAGTGTGTGGAAGCTAGCAAACTTCTACTGGATTTGGATCCTGTTTCTGGTTCATCGACCTCTTATTAGATTGCCTGCTGATCCCAGGGGCTGTCAGCAAGCAGACTGCTGACCGTAGATCCATTTGGTGGATTTCAGATTCACTCAACTCATGGTCATCAGCTTGTGGTCTTCCTGCTTCATCTTCTTGCTTCCTGCTCATCTGCCCCTGCAGCTAGAGGAGTCAGGAGAAGCCTCCAACTTACGCCTGACCCATGGACTTAAACCAGGCTGGACTTACCTGTTTCTACTACTGTGTGAGTCCTTTCACGTATAAATCTCTTTCTATGTGCATACACCTGCAAGCAACACTGGTTTTGCTTCTCTAGAGAACCCAGCCTCACAGCCACCATCGAGTCAGCCCCTACCTCATGTGGCCCCATGGGCAATGGAAAAATATGTTGCTTGGTCCTGTGGCATCCCCGTCATCCGCTGGGGACCATTGGGATCCACAGGAGTTTCACTGGCTGGTTTGCAGATGGCCAGGCCTATGTTTTCATATGGAAGCTCCTGGATTTCCTTCCATGTCATCGCAACAAGCCAGCTTCCAGTGTGGATGGGTGGTGGCTGTGCCTGGGCACACTGCCCAGGAATTGAACCCAGGCTGTGATAGGTTCTTTTGTGCCAACAGGGCATCTGTCAGGAGACATGGTGCAGGTTAGCCTGTCAATCAGCTCACAGCCTGATGACCTCCCTTGGAGGTGCGGCCGAGATACATAGCTCTCTGGAGGCTGGCCTCTCTTTCTCTCTGCCTCGACGTTCCTGCTTGCTGGACCCCACGAGAGATGCTGGAGGCCTGTGATGCTTTCACTGACCTTGGATCCACGTGACTGCACACATGGGCCTGCGATCTTCCTGCATTCCGCATCATTGCATGTGGCTGTGTGAGTCTGAAGAGGGACTCATGGACCAATATCAGACTTACGGACTTGAGTTAGACTGGGCTGGGATGTTTTCTTGATCTATATTGACTGCTTGATATAAAGCTCTTTCTAACACATGGATGAGTGCCTGTGGGTTTGTGCCTCTAGTCAGCTAGAGAGACCACGTCCAGGTCTGCGGAATGGAAGGTGAGCCTTCTACACGGAACCACCAAGGGCTCATTGGTTCCGTCAAATGATAGCTGTTGAAAACTGGTTTTGTTTCTTTAATTGTGGAAACTATTTGTGGAACCAAACATTTGCCATTTCAACATTCTTCACAAGTACAGTTAATTATGTTCCTCATGTTGTTCAACCATCACCGTGATCTGTTAATGGTAGCGGTTGCACGGGGAATGCTCTATAATTAAAGTGCACACGTAGGCTGAGAACTAAGGGGAATCTGTGTACCTGGGAAAACAACACCAGGGAACCGTCCAAGCTGAGGGGTCACCTTCCGTGAGCCCATGAATCACTAAATGCCGCAAAGAGCGAGTGCTTAGCGCTTGCAATGAAGGGTAAATATTTGTCTAATGACTGAATCAATACTTTTTCCTGTAAAAGTCCCCATAACTAATTAATTTGCATTAAGACAAACATCACTCTTTTTAAGGGCATGGGCCAATTAAAGAATATCCTACCGAGTACCATTTACACAAATTATGTGCATGCTGTACCTTATTGCCAAGTGTACCCTCCCCTACCCGAGTTTGACAAAAAAACTCACTTGATTTCCATGACTGGAGCGGACACAAGAACTGCTTGCAACGTTGGAAATGCTCTGTTCCCTTGCTATCCCACAGGGGGCCTGCTGGTGCAGTGGTTACGTGCTGGGCTGCCATCTGTGTGGTCGGAAGTTTGAAACCACTAGCAGCTCTGAGGGAGAATGACTGGGCTTTCTACTCCTGTTTACAGTCTCGGGGACACCCAAAGAGGGGTGGACATGTGCCAGCACTGACTTGCTGTCTGTAAGCTTGTTTTTGTTTTGTGTGTGAGTTTATGCTGTCCAATAATGTAACCACTTGCCACATTTGGCTCTCACGCCCAGGGGAACTGAATTTTTCACTTCTATTTCATTGCCATTCGTTTAAATTCAAGTCACCACATGTGGCTCTAAGACAACACAGCCCTAACCAACCATCAGAATAACAAAACCCGAAACACTGAGAAAGGTTTCATTCGCCTTCATCCTTTCCACTCCTTTGTTGGGACAGCATTTGTGGGGTTTCTGACCCCTTGGCTACCACGCTTCTGGAACTGCTGCTGGCTGGTGCCCTGCTCTCCGGGCTCCCAGCTTGGCTTTGCGTCAGCACCCTCCCCAGAGTCCCCATTCAGGGAGCCCAGGGAAGGGGCTGGGCTTCTGTGTTTTTTAGGCTCCACAGATGATTCTGATCTGCAGCCAGAGTGGAGAACAACGACTTTACACCAGAGATCCCAAACTGGCAGCCTTTGGGCCAAATACACTCTCAAAACATATGTTCAGCCCACACAGTGTTTTAAAATGTTTTGAATGAGTTGCCATCTTCTAGGAATTGTAATTTTTTTTTAAATCCCAAAGAGCGGAAGTGAATAGAGGCTGACTCCTCTGGATGGAGCATAACTTGGTTAGTTC
Organism: Echinops telfairi; assembly: GCF_000313985.2. Classification (NCBI taxonomy): domain Eukaryota; kingdom Metazoa; phylum Chordata; class Mammalia; order Afrosoricida; family Tenrecidae; genus Echinops; species Echinops telfairi. The sequence continues at coordinate 119,854,507 of NW_022111373.1, forward strand.
AATACGAGTTGCCTGCTTCGTGCCTCCGTAGCTCCCAATACACACTGGAGCTTGAGACCGCCCCCACGCCCACTTCTACACAACACTTGTCAAAAGAGGAAGTAATTGCTTTATATCGACACGCATTCCCAGGAAGATGGCCCAGCTGTTTTGTCAATAGGGCAGCCCCTTATCATCATGGCAGGCTGGATTTATTGTCCTGTCAACGCGGAACCCCCCTGAATCAACTTGATAGAAGTCTGAATAAGAGAGAAGGGGCACCCAGGACTTCAAGACCAATCCTACGCAGGGACTAATTGTTCGAGGCAAGGCGGATTTTGCCTTACCTTGCGTTTCCTTCCCAAACTCTCGCACCTAAAGCGCCATCAGGCTACTCAACAGGAATGTCAAGGATGGCGTTTTCATTGTCAAATGCTATTTTGGTTTTGAAAAGACTTTTGATAACTCTCTCCTCTTTCTTCAGGCTTTCTTTACAACATCTTTGGATTCAGGTATGGCTCTGAACATCTTGAAGGGTAAACATCCCATTGCATATTTGTGGGGAAGCAATACACCTTCCCAGAAAAGTGCCTCCCCACCCCCCACCCCGCCGCCCCACCAAAGTGTGACCAACACTTTTTAAGGGTTCAAAGCACCCCGAGTTCCAACTATGGACTCCTAGGAGATGCAGCCACCAACCGGAAATAAGACAGACTTATATTGGCTACAAAGCACCAAAATGTCAGCCAACAGCTTTGCCAAGTGGAACGCACTTTCTGGATCGAGTACTAGGAGAAGTATTTTTCCCAGCGTCGAGTACCATTTGGAGTTCAGTAAAATGCCATGGGGAAATCACCTGACTCCTAGGATTATGTTCTAGTAAGGGCCATCTAGAGTTCGTCATGTAAAGAGCAACAGATTTCTCAGCAAGCAATACACTAGTTGGGGCTTTTGCATTTTTAAATGCATCCTTCAAGATCTCCAAGAGAATCCGGAGGTATTTGTTGGGAACTGCATGCGTGCACCTGCTGGAAACCGGAAACGGCTCAGTGCTCAGTGCTTCAGCTGGGCCAGGTCCACTAATGCAGAACTACTTGGCTGCTGCTTTACACCCCCCACCCCCCTTCTGAGTGGCAGCTGTTTCCATTAGGAAAGTGATACATCAGAAGTGGCATTAAGGCAAGCACCATGCGAGATGAAGCAATCTTGCTTTCTAATGGGAAATGCCTGAATTTCCATCACCATCCATTTCTACCTCTGGCAGGCATGAAAGGTAAAGTGGAAAATTAGACTCTTCCCCATCTCAACTGCCCCCATCCCAGTAATGCAACAGATGAGTCTCTGCTTGCCCCTTGTGGATGCACTCTGTGCCCTGATGGGCTCCCCGGCAGACGATCCGCTGTGGGGGGCTGTTTCAGCACTCACATGTGATCAGAAGGCTGGATAAGAAGGTGTATTGGATTCTTTCCTCCTCTTCCTCCTGGTTTGGTGTTAAGTCTCTGACAGCATATAAACAACTTCAGATTCCCCAACCTCAGCTGCAGCAGCTCCACTTCCTTCCCCTGTCTCTTTCACTCGTGATGTGACAATGGCTGCCCATTCTTGCTAGCCCTGGACCCCTACCCCTTACCTATAGCTCCTGAACAAGTAGTCTCCTTACACACGTCCCTTTATCGAGCTAGCTAAGCTGAAGTCGGTACCGTGCTAGACCCATAACTGACCTACTCTGGGCAGCTTCTTTTAAAACCTATATGAAGCAGCAAGTCAGGAGGAAGTGTTTTGAGAGAAAGGAAGGAAGGGTGTGGGTGTGAATATGATAGGACTCATCATGCAGGTGGGAGTAAAATGAAGGGCAACAACAACATAAAGGGCGGAAGGGAAGCAATAGGAGTGTACTTGCATTTATGACAAGTAACAATATTATATGAGTTGATTTTTAAGTCAAAGATACATATGGTAAACCTCAGATAAGCCATCAATGACAGCAAAATGAAGTTATAGCTAATAAATAGCGAAAACAAAATGGAATACTGAAAAGTACTCAACCCAAAAAAATTCAAAAAAGAGGAGAGGGAAAACAATGGGACACAAAAGGAGACAAGTCCTCGGAGTGGCATCTCTGCCCTGTCACGCTGCAAAGAAGCCTTGGGCAGCAGGTTTGCCCAGTGCAGTACGTTGATTTCGTGATCGCTGCTTCAGTGAACACCGCTTGTGCACCCAAGTACAACGAAATCCTTGACAACGTTTAGCTTTTCTGCTTATCATGCTGTTGTCTCTGGGTCCAGTTATGAAGAGCTTTGCTCTCTTGACATTGAGTTGTAGTCCACACTGAAGGCTTCAGTCTTTGCGCTTCCTCAGCAGGCGCCTCAAGGCCTTCTGGCTTTCAGCAGGCAGGGCTGTGTCACCTGCCTGTCACAGGTTGCTAATGAGCCTTCCTCCAATCTGGATGCCATGTTCTTTGTGTCGGCTAGCTTTCCTGATTATTTGGAAAAAATATGGCGAAAAGATACAACGTTGACACAAATCTTTCCTGGTTGTAAACCTTGCCTTGTTTGCACATTTTCCTTGTGCATGTTCTTCAAGTGCACAATGAGTGTTCTAGAATTCCTACTCTTCACCATGTTATCCAAAATGTATCATCCACGCAGGCAAATGTCCTTGCATACTTCATAAAAACACGACTAAGTAGCTTTCTCGTATTCTCAGTTTTCAGGCAAGATTCATCTGGCATCAGCAATGCTATTCCTTGTTTCATGTCCTCTTCTGAATCCAGCTTGAGTTTCTGGCACCTTGTCGATGCACTTCTGAAATCATTTTTAATTTTCGTCACCAAAATTTTACCGGCACATGATATTAATGATATTTTCTGATACTTTATTTCTCTTCTGGGTCACCTTTCTTGGAAATGGGAACAGCTATGAATCTCTTCCAATCGGTTAGATAGGTAGCTTTCTTCCAATTTTTTTTTTTTTTACGTAAGCAAGTGCGTGCTTCCTGCATTACATTACAGTACATACTGTTGGTCTCCCCTGACAATATGTCCCAAGTATGTAATACAAAGTCTTGCCATTCTTGCCTCTAACAAGCGTTCTGGCCTTTCAATACTCCTTGTCCTTTTAGCAGTCCATGGTACTTTCAATTATATTTCTCCAGCAGCACAATTCAAATACATCGATTCTTCTTGGTCTTCCTTATCCAATGTCCAATGTGGGTCATAGGGGCATGTGGATATGAAAATACATCAAACTATACCTTTATGATCTGTGTATTTGCTGTGGATAAATTCTACCTCAAAAATTAAGATCGAAAAAACGGAACAAAAATGTATAACTAAGTTCTTAGCAATCTAAACATCAAAGATAAAGCTTTCTTAATCTGATTAAATGTCTGCCAAAAACCTATTGAAAATATCCAAGTCTTACAAGTATTTTTCACAAAGACAAGGAGAAAAGAGGGATCTCAGCAAATACCCCTATTAGTTGATCTTCTGCTAGTCACTGCAACGAGACAGAAAAGATGAAGATAAGACTTCACTCACACACCGTTTAATATTTTCTGAAGTGTGTGAATGCGATGTCTATTCCAAAATTAAATGAAAACATATTAAAATAAATGTTGCTGACATTGAGGAAAAAATAGCAAGCTTTGATAATTTGATATAAATACCATTTTTAAAGATGATATCTGTATCTTAAAAAATCCAAGATGATCTATAGGCATTTTATTACCTTATAAAGAGACTTCAGCAAGTTTGCTAGCAGTAAGATCAACATTTAAAAATCAATAGCAATGCTATATGTTATTGAAAATGTAATAGAAAAGAAGAGCAATCAAAATTATGAGGTACTTTGAAATCTACTCAACAAAAGACAGAAAATATCAAAAGATCACTATAGGATATGAAGGAATACCCAAATAAAGCAGCTAGGTATTGCTATGTTACAAACCACCCCCCAAATTAAGGGACTGAAGTCAGTGTTGTGGGTCGGCTGGCTGGTTCTCAACTGGACTCTCACACAGTTGCAGTTAGCTGGCCAGGGGCTGTCTCAGCCAGGGCAGCAACAAAGGTTGGATTTCTCGCTCTCCATTTGGTCTTTTGTCCTGCGTTTCTTCTCGGTGTGGTGGTGTGAAGGGAGTTCTCTAAGAACGTGGAGGCAGCAATCCTATGGCCTCTGAGACCTAGGTTCTGGAACTCATACCATGCCATTTCGAGACTGTTACGTTGGTCAAAGCTAAGTCACAAAATCAGCAGAGGAGCAATTGTGAGGATGGGGCGGGTCTGGGCAGTCTTTTGATCTGTTGTCCATAGGGCAGCTATGGGCCAGAACGGACCCGATGGCACCTATCAACAGCAGCTACCAGGTCAATCCAGATTCATGAGGAGAGGAAACTGCGACATGTTTATTCAGTATTTGGCTCTCTAGCGATAATTATATGCATTCCAAACACATGCAAAACGCACTCAAGACAATCAATATTTTCATACAGTTATAGCACCAGGCTCAAAGACCAGCATCTAGGGATCTTCATTTGACCTCAACATATGGCTCTTTGGCTGTGCCTGCTTAGGGGGGATTCCTCTTGTCCTGACAACTGTGAACTGAAAAGTCAATAAAGACTTTATATACAATGATGAGAAAAGAATAGCACAATAGATACTTCTGTTTGGAAAAGTAAAGAACGGGAAACAATCACTGTTCTGGGAAATTCTAAAATCCAGCCAGGCACGTGCAATTATCTTCTACTTTCAGGCCACGGACTCCTTCTTAACTTGGACCAGTTCCTGGTCCCTGGCCATGGCTCCCAAATCCATCATTCTATTTGCTCTTGACTTTGCCCCCTTGGATCCTGTGTCTACTCTCGAAGACATTTCACCCTTTCAGCAAGCAGTGGTTCTTGTTTGCAGATGAGTGGACCTCTCAGCCCGCTTTCTGACCACAGGAAGTTAGGGCCTCGGAGGCATCTTTTACTTTTGAACAGAATCTGTGGTGCTGTGGGCTAAAGCATCAGACTGCTGACTGAAACATCAGGGGTTCTAACCCACCTGCTGCTGTCTGCTCCTGCAAAGCCTGTGAGCAGTTCTACTCTATCCAAAGGGGTCACTGTGGGATAGAATTGACTTGTTGGCAGTGGAATTTGGGGGGGTTGGTTTCTTTCAAGCATTCACAGTGATTTTATGAGCAAAAGATCCCTCAAAGTGTTATAAGTTTTTTATGAAGCTGATGGTGCTTCCCTTCATGGCCCAAAGGTAATATACTAGGGGGGTACCCCAAAATATTCAGAATTGCACTGGGCAGAGTGGAGCTTTAATAGTACAGTGAACCCTCGCCACTTCGTGCTTCGACTTCCGCG
>NW_022111373.1:119861300-119863257 GCF_000313985.2 Echinops telfairi
CGGCTCCTCCTAAGTCTTTCTGAAGTCTTGCACGGCCCTGCCGCTGCACTTGAGATCATTTCTTCTTTGAGGATCTCTTACCCGTTGGTGAGACGGAATGTTCTGAACACTGTTCACGCCCAGCCTGCAGGTCCTCGCCAACAAAGCTAACCCACTGCCGTGGAGGAGTTGTGGGACGGGCAGGCCTGTGTAAGGTGAAGGGCAGGGCTGAGCCACCCGGGGGTTCCGAGATGGTAACTCCTTAGGAGCAGAAAGCCTCATCTTTCTTTTGCCGAGCAGCTGGTGGATTCAAATCGCCGACCTTGCAGCGAGCAGCCCAACAGGTAACCCCTGCATCACCAGGGCCCCACCAGCAGCCCTTGGGCCTTCATATGTCCTCTCACTTCTGTTGGCAAATGGAAAGGTACCTTTTTAAAAATACAACTTTTCCTATTCTTTTCACATGGAGAAATACAGTGTCCACCTCCACCTGGACAGGTGTACAGGCTACCTGAAGGGTATACTCTAGTTGCATATGAAACCTACAAGGAGACTCAGGCTGCCAAGGAGGGACTCCATGGCCAGGACCTCCTGGGACTGCCCATCAGTGTCAGCCGGTGTTTTGTAACGTTGGTGGTGTAGTGGTTACACATGGGGCTGCGATCCTCATGGTCAGCAGTTCAAAACCATCACTAGCAGCTCCACAGGAGAAAGATGGCTTTCTACTCCCGGAAACAGTTACAGTCTCAGAAACCTGCAGAGGTCACTTGGCGTCAGCATTGACTCAATGGCAGTGCGTTTGGTTTGGGGTTCAGAGCGAGAGGAGAGGGGGCCGGAGACACACAGGAGTCCAGACTGGAGGAGACGCTGACAGATCTTCTTCCATCCAGGTGTTCTCTGCAGGGGTTTCACTTAACCATGCAGCCTCCGAGAAACTGCCTGTTCAATTTAATCTCGTACCTGCTATGTGTTTGAGTTCTCAATAAATGTCCATTCTCTTTCCTACCTTTTAAAAAATGTAGGATGCTCTGTTTCTCTGTTGTCAACACACCCTTTCAGCTAAATGTTCCTACAAGTTTCATAACAGACGATGCAATCAATTTTGTGTCTGACCTCAAGAGAAACTTTAAAAAGCTAGAAATAATTTCAGCTGTTCCTGTCGCTGCACTCTTACGATGTGCTGCCAAAAGCTCATGGACATTTCTGTTGCCGTGTAATAACATTTCCCATGACGCTTTCAAAGCCCCCCTCATTTACGTGCTGACCGAATTGTTGTTTTGTTGATAGGCACCATTGATTCAGTTCTGACCATGCGTGACCCTCTGCACAATACAACGAAACCCTGCCTGGTCCGGCGCCATCCTCAGAGTTGTCCCTGGGCCTGATACCTTATTGCAGCCATGGGGTCAGTCCCTCTCCTTAAAGGACTGCCTCTTTTTCTCACTATCCTCTCAAAAAGTACGGGCTGAGTCGTGTCCCCGCAACAGGTATTGGGAAGTCCTTAGACTTACATCGGTGAATGTGACCTTATTTGGAGAAACAGTTTGGGTGTGGCAGATGGGCTCTCTTAAATGAACAAAGCCATACGGAACCGGAGTGGGGACTACCCTAACCTGCTCCGGATGGATCGTAGAACAGAGAAGGGGGGACCCAGGTGCAGAGCCACACTCAAGGGAAGACACCAGGGGAGACTCACCCTGTCAGTCAAGGGACACTCCAAGAGGCTCGCCATCAGCAAGACGGTGAGTAAGGAAGACTGGAGAAGAATCGGAGCCCTGGTAGGGCAGCGGTTACGAGCTGGCTTGCTAAGTGCGAGTCAACAGTTCAAACCCACCAGCTGCTCCTCCGGAGGAAGATGAAGCTTTCTCCCCTGTGACGAGTGACGGTCTCAGGAACCCACCGGGTGGGGGTGGGTGGGGTGCCACTCCGAGTCTGAATGGACTCGATGGCAATGAGAGAGAGGAGAAGAATCGGTGCA
>NW_022111373.1:119864032-119866450 GCF_000313985.2 Echinops telfairi
GGTCACCACCACACGAGGAACTGTATTGAAGGGTCGTGGCCTGAGCAAAGTGGAGAACCGCTGGTCCACAGCCACAAGAGCAGCCGCAGCAGAGGACACAGCAAGACAGGCAGCTGCTCCTGCCTCCGGGACCACACACGTCTTCGACTTGGTGGAAATACTGATTTGGATGTCTGGCCTCAGGTCTGTGAGAAGATACATTTCTGTTCTTTAGAGCCACACACTTTGTGGTCATTGTTATTGCCACATACCTTGGTGAGGAAGACAATGAGCAAAACGTGCTGACTAGAGCTGGCATCTTTCTGGGGTTTCTGGAGTTGTCTCAAACTGGGGTCCTTGAATGTGAACTCCGGATCAACTCAAAACCGCCAAACTCCCCAAATCCAGACTCACTGCCATGGAGAGTCATTGCCGACTCATAGCGACCCGACAGGACAGGGTGGAACTGCCTCCCTGTGGGTTTTCCTGAATGGAACTGTTTACAGGAGTAGGAAGCTGGTGGTTTTGAACTGCTGACCTTGCAGATCGCAGCCCAGCAAGTAACCACTATGCCACCAGGGCTTCACCACTAAGCTACCTGGCCTCCAAACTCCTTGTGGATAAGAATTAGAAAAAAAAATTCATATCTGTAGCCCCAGCATCATGTGTATCTCCTGGAATATAGTATGTGCTCAATAAACATTTGTAAAGCAAAATCAATACAGGACCCTCATGAAGGGATGAATACAGATGCTGACAGCTTTAACGTTAACTGGATGGACCAATGCTGTAAAATGATCATACTTTATATATTTCAATCTGCATAAAGGGATCCAAAGTAGACAGGGCAAAATGTACAAAGTTTAAAATTTTCTTAAAATAAATTTTCAAGAAAGAGAGAATATCTTTAGGTTTACAGAAAAGTGACAAAGGCAGTATGGGGCGTTCCCACAGTGTCCTATACCCAGCTCCCCGTTAGAGTGGTACATTTGTCGTGATGAATGGATTCATATCAGCCTGTTAGTATTAAGTAAAGGCTATACTCAGATGTCCTTCAGTTCTCATTTTTCTCCCTGCTCTGGTCCAGGATCCCATCCAGGTACCGCGTTAGTTCATTGTCATGTCTCCTCATGCACCCTGGGGCTGCTGCAGGTTCCCAGCCTTTCTGGTGTGCTTACTGTTTTTTTCATCATCTTGGCAGCTAAGAGTAATATGAGGACAAGTCCAAAAGTATTGCTACTGGGGTTCCAGTTCATGTAAACACGGATTTACTAGAAAAAGAGGGGGGCAATGTGTTTCAACTTGTCTCTGCAAGCAGTCGATGGATGGAGACAAGTTCTCTGAGCAGCACAGTGCTCAGACTCTCTCGAGCTCTTTCACAAAGGAGCCAATTGGAACACTGGCTCCTGAGCAGATCCCCTGGGCTTGGAAATTCAAGGCAGAGAGGCCAGTTTAGTCAAAAAGTTGTGGTAATTCTTTTTTGAGTTTCCAAAGGGATCATTTTGATAGATTCTTTTTAAAGGACATAGGACCATCCCAGGAGTTTATTATTAAATGGAAAACTGTATTGTTAAGAAAAAAGCCAGCAAAGTTGCTCTGAGGAATTTCCCTCCCTCTTTCAAACGATGCCCTGCTTTGTGGGTGGCAAGGAAGGGCTTCCCTAAGAGATTTTCACCTGGAAAACTTACCCCCTCCACCCTCCAGGCCTGCACTTGTCCCTTTAGATTTCTTTTTGAACATTTCAAAGAAACAAGATTAGAATCCTTCAAGGCTGCTGAAAGAGCACAGGATACTTCATGCGGCAGCTTGACCCACTATGAGACTGAAAGTGCCATCGACTGCCCAAAGGACAAACCGATCTTGGAAGAAGTACAGCCAGAATGCTCCTCCGAGGCAAGGATCGCGAGACTCTGTCTCATGTACTTTGAAGCTGTTGTCAGTAGAGACCAGTCCCTGGAGATGGACATCATGCTTGATAAAGTATTGGGACAGCAAAAAAGAGGAAGACCCTCATGGAGATGGACTGACCCTGTGGCTGCCTCGCTGGGCTCAAACATAAGAGCAACGGTGAGGAGGGCGCAGGACAGGGCAGGGTTGCATTCCGCTGTACGTTAGGTCACTCTGATTTGGAACGGAGTCAATTGCACCTAAGAGCTGCAAACAACTTTGGGCATGGTGTCAGGAGAGAAGAGTCCTTGGAGAAGGACATCGTGTTTGGTGAAGTAGAAAGCGAGGCCGGCCCTTGGCAGGTGATTGACAAGGTGGCTGCCACCATGGGCTCAAACATGAGAACTGTGAGCAGGCGCAGTGCCTCGTTCTGTTGCTATGAGTTGGCACGGACTGAACCGCACCTGACAACAACCCGAGTGCGACACAGCCCTTGGGAGGAGCAGTGAAAGAGATGGCTGTGCTTCTCCCACCATAGATCGAGCCATTCTT
>NW_022111373.1:119867217-119868772 GCF_000313985.2 Echinops telfairi
GCCGCCTTCTTTGCCATAGCTTCTACTCCCTCTGAAAAAGTTATGAATGTAACAAAACCTGAATGACCCTGCCATCGAGTTGATGCCAACTCATAGCAACCCTGTAGCACAGGACTGAACTGTTTCTGTGAGTTTCCAAGACTGCAGCTCTTGCTGGGAGTAGAAAGCCCCATCTTACCCTCCAGGAGTGGCTGGTGGTTTTGAAGCGCTGCCCTTGCAGTCAACAGTCCAATGTGTCACCATTACACCACTAGGGCTCCACCATTACACCAATCAGGGCCACAGTTTCAGGATTTAAAAAATATTTTTTATAATGGGCCAAACCCAGAATGAGAACGGGAGGGGAAAAACCATGCCAACACTACCTTGAATACTATAAAGTAGATGGAAAGTAATAAATGGATCACACAGCTAATCCTAAACTGTCCATGGACAAAGCAGAGAAGTCACCTTGTTTACACTGCAAAACCCCAAAGACACGGAATCAGCACCAGAGAGCTCTGGAAATGGAGTGGGGCGATGCTTAAGCAGGGAAAGGCAGGACTGTGGCGAGGCAGAGGGATGGCTTGAAAGTCCACATGAAAAGCATCCCTCATCTTCTCTTCCAGTCTGTGTGCTCATCTCTGCATTGGGGGACATGTGGGATGGTTGAGGAGGAGAGGGGCTTCCTACTGAAAATGAGAGTCAGATATAAGTCTACGTGGTGACATTTATGGCATTGTGGCCGTCTTCCTTCTTGTGGCTCCTACAATACTCTCATCTAGATTCATATGATCCAGTCCCGAGTTTGGAACAGTTTTCTCTGGAAAACTCGATCAGTTCAAGAGCCAAGAAGAAAACATACTGACATCAGGGATTTCTTCAAAGAATTGTAAGGAAGGCCCCAATACCTAGCTCCCTTGCCAGCACATTTGGCTGCCCAAGAACATTTTCGGGGTCCCTTTATAATAAGAGCAGACAGATAGATGGATGGGGTCAGTTGTTTGGGAAATGCTCTCTACTGGGAAAGACAAAGGTCAAATGCAATGTAACAAAGATGCTATAATTGGCCCCAAGAGGAAACAAGACAGGGAACAAATTGCTGATGTGTGCTGCAACCTGGATGGATCTGAAGGTGCCAGACATGAAAGTAGCAAGGTCACGTTATATGACCCATTTACATGACTTTTCTAAACCCATTGCGACCACATAGGACAGGGTGGAACTGCCCTGCCGGGCGTCCAAGGCTGCAAATCTTCACTGAAGCAGACTGGCTCATCTTTCTCTCTGTGTGAGGCTGGTGGGTTTGAACCACTGGCCTTGTGGTTGACAGCCCAACGCTTAACTGGTTGCACCAATAGGGTCCTTTGGAATTGTCTAGAAGAGGCAAATCTATAGAGATGACAAGTAGTTTATTGGTTGCCTGGAATCAGTGTTGGGAGTGGGAATGAGCTTGTAACCATTGTAAGGGATATTTGGGGGATAATGGAAGTGTTGTATAACTGGCCTGGTGATGGTTGCATGATTCAGTACATTTACTAAAAATCAGTGAGTGAATGTTTACTTAGGACAGGTA
>NW_022111373.1:119870019-119872002 GCF_000313985.2 Echinops telfairi
TCATTATATATCTAATTATCTTTATAAATAAATATATTATATTATCAGGAATTTGGTTTTATCTCTCTAGAGAACCCTGTCTAACACAGGTACTCATCGTTAAGAGCTAAAATTCTTACTACTTGTAACTGGAAATCAATAGGCAAGTGTATAAGAGACGGATCAGGAGAGAGCAATATATATTTGTCCATGTTATTTAGAAATAACAACAAACCCCACATACTGTCATTAAGACTATTTTGATTCATGGTGGTGACCCTATAGGACAGAGTTGAACTATCCCTGTGAGTCCCCAAGGCTGTCAATCTTTACAGGAGTAAAAAGCTCCATCTCGCTCATCTCCTCGGAGCTCTCGGGCCCCAGTGGCTGGTGGCTTCTAACAACCAATCTTGAGGTTAGCCGTCAAACTTGTGATCCACTACAGAAAGCCATTTTAAATAAAATTGGGGATTTTGTCGATGGCAGAGATGAACGGGGTGAAAGCATTGTTGTGTTTTCAAAACAGCAACTTTTAACAATATTTAGTTTTTGTTTTATTTAAATATAGTACTTTGATAGACATAAAAACAAATTAAAATAATGATCATGACATTTTTATAGAATGGAAAAGATATGTCATTCAAATTGTACAGTACGGAAAAATAGGAAACCTGAAGCTATACTCTTTAGTACTCAATTTAATAGACAAAATTCTATTTAATCATGTGAATTCATTCTAAAAAGAAGGCACAATTTGGAATCACCATTTTTCATGTTGTGATTTGCTTTGTAAAATTAGAGTTTTAAAATCCTGGTAATTAATTCCTGAAGGGTTGAAAAGTTCATTCCCAGATTCTAAGGTTTATTAATATTTAGAGCTCTAGTCTGTATTTGAAGCATAAAGAACTTTATCAAATTAAAGAGTGGCAAATCAGACCCCTTTGAAGAAAAACATGATAATTTGCATTTAAATTTCTTTCTTATCTTTTAGAAGGAAAGACAGCATTGATTTGAGGCCTCATTATATTTATTATCCCCAAAGTTTGCAAATGTAAATTATACCCACATGATTAATGTAATCCTGATTACTGCTGTTTTCTGGGTTAAACATGCGGGTGACACTCAATATTTAAATACTAACAACTCAACGGCAGTGAGTTTCTCATCTGCAGTCCCAGCCCAATGGTGGCTGGGCTTACCTCTCCTGCTCCTCCTTCTGCTCCTCCTCTTCCTCCTCCTCTTTGTCCTCAGCTCCTCTTCCTTCCCTTTCCCCCCTCACAATTATCCCGGCTAGTTGCTGGCAAGACAAAAATGGACAAAATGTATTTCGCCCCCCTCCGGGGGGAAATGACAAACCAGTGCCACTCTGCACAAGCAACCAGAAACCACGGTGGCAGGGGAGAGAAGAGCAGAGCGCTGTGGGAACCGAGAGGGCAGTCCGTAGTTGTTGGGACAGAGGGCGACCCACGCATTCAAGAGCAGCAGCAGCCAAGCTCACTGCCATGGGGTGGATGCTGACTCGGCGAGCGACCCCACAGCTCAGGTAGAACTGCCGCTGTGAGCAGCTGCTGCGGCTCAGGTGAAAGGCACAGAGCACGGAGGGACCCTAATGTCACCTCGGGCGGAAGCTAAGCAGGCTGGGAATGTGGGCCTAGACTAGGACACGCCTGGAACGAGTCTTAGTGGAGTAGTGTCTGTGCGTTGGGCTGTGATCCTGTCTTGTAGGGTCACCATGAGTTGGCATTGACTCAATGGCGGTGGGTGAGTTTGGTTTTTGAGGTTGGTAGAGGGCATTGAAGTCTCTCTCTACATCAAGGCGTGTTCTATTTCTGGCACCCATTGTAATGCATTGTAAGCACATTTGAGTGGATGTGGTGCTTGTTGGATAGTGTTAAATTTAAAGTTCCTGCAGCAGGGGAGGGAAGTAGAAAGATCCCCAGGGAATGATGAGGGTGGACATTGGAGACTGGGCATGGTGCCCCAACAGGCTAGACTGGAAAACAC
>NW_022111373.1:119873550-119874753 GCF_000313985.2 Echinops telfairi
ATATTCACCCAAATTCTATTCCTGTTCTTTCCAAATCCATGTTCCAGAAATGCATTATCTCCCATTCTCTGCTGACGGCAGTAGGAAGCAGTCCAAATACGCTTTACACAATTGATGTGTGTATGGATTGGGATAACAGTTGTATGAGCCCCTAATAAAATGTTTAAAAAAAAAAAAATTTAAAGTTCCTGGACAAAAGATTCAATTCAAATTCCATTATCATTCAGGTTAATAAGAGAAAAGACTGGACAAATAGTTTACTTATAAAAATCAGAGGCGTAGTATTCTTTCTTCAACGTCTATTTTTTCTCCATGTAATTTTTAAAAATCATTTTATTAGGGGCTCATATAACTCTTATTCAATGTCCATTTATTGGGAGTCTGCTCTGGTCTTGTATCAGTGTCCAAGGCATCGCAGGTAGGGAGTAGAAACAAGAAATAGTGGGCCCTAGTGTAGACTTCCATTCATTGCTAATTTCACACCTTTCTGGATGAAAAATATCATTTTAGAATTCAACTTAAATGTTGGCTTCAATTCAGTGATTGACAACAATATGGAAGAAGACTTAATTTTTATTTTAAGAAAATGGATCCGTTGCTTTTAGTAATATATTAACATCCAGAAACTGCAGAGTGCCATTGAGACAGTTTACTGGTAGCTTACTGCCACCCAGCGTCCCAGTGACTGCACTGAGACACATGGCGATTGAATTGCAATGGCTTCACTGGAAGAAGAGCCCCAGCGGTCCAGTGGTTACATGTTGGGCTGCTAACCATGGATCACCAACTGCTCCCCAAAGAAAGATGAGGGTTCCTGTTCGTTTAAGGAGTAACAATCTCTTTACTGCCCCCAGGGGCAGCACTAACTGTCCCATAGGGTCGCTGTGAGTCAGAATCGACTGGCTGACACCGAGTGAGTACCCGGAATATGACGGCAAAGATTCTTGTTAGTTCCCTATCGCTGCTTTAACAAATACCTGCAGTTTATAGTTTGCAGCAGCCAAACAACACACTTTTATTATCCTCTCGTCCTGGATATAAAAGAGTAAAAGAGGTGAACAAAAATGTAAAGGGCAGCTTGAGAATACAAAGTAAAATAGTATCACGAAGTGTACAAAGACCTGGAGTTAGAAAGCCAAAGAGGAAGAACAGTCTCCTCGAGTCTGAAGCTGAACGGACTTAAGAAAAATAGCCACGCCTCAA
>NW_022111373.1:119877292-119892542 GCF_000313985.2 Echinops telfairi
ACTGCCACAAGGATCTCGGGGCCAGAGCAGGCATTCCTCTCCTGGCTCTGGCTGGTCATGAGATCCCGCGATTCCATTCTTGGAAACATTTTTCAAACTCTTTATTTGGATGGCTTCACCTCTTCTACATCATAAAATCACTGGCCTTTCATATCCCTCTTCACTTGCAAAAACAAAAAGAAGTTGCATGGGGTGTCGGGTGAGTGAGGTGTATGGGTCAAAAGAGGCACGCTTTTTGGGGGGCCAAAACCTGGTGCACTGAAATGGCTGCATGAGCAGGGCATTGTCATGGTGGCAAAACCAGTTCTCCGTCTTCCCCAAATCAGGCCTTTTTGGTCCCATACTGTTATGCTATCTTTTCAGAACCTCTAAATAGAAAGCCTGATTAACAATCTGACCTGGTGGAATGAACTCCAAATGCACTATGAGTCGACATTTCATCCGTTTCTGATGGACGTCCAGAAGGTTTTTAATCCATCGACATTTCACCTTTTATGAAATGAGAAATCTACTCATACCCTGGAGTATTCTCTATAGCGCTGTCCTTGTAAGCTGTGTTCAACATCACTACAGTTTCTGCAGCATTTTTTCAGAGGAAGAAACAAAATTTTATAGCCACCCACTGTTCTCTTAAATTGACCACAAAAAATGAGGTTCAAACAAAACCACTTTTATGAAAATATTCACTGTGACCATAGAGAACCTTCCCAAGTGATGCCACTGGATTCACTAACTCAGAGCAAGTTTCTCCATACTCGTCTAGTGGGGAAAATGCATCGTACAAAAAGCTCTACTCCATCCAGTGCAATTCCAGGTTTTTTAGGGGGGTATCCCTCGTATATATACACTCCACTGGTTTTGCCTTTTTAGAGAACCCAGCCGGAGACACCTACTCACGACAACATTGGCAAACCTACTAAAGGTGTCTGCAAAGAAAGACCCGATGAACCACTTTTGAAAGGTCACAGCCTTGCAGCCCTCTGTTGTCAGCTGTTCTCAAGTTGGTTTAGACTCGCAGTGGCCCTAAGCACAGCAGAATGCAACACTGCCCAGTCCTGTGTCATCCCCACGATTGTTCTGTGTCTAAGCCCGTCGTTGCAACCCCCACGGAATACAGTTATCCTCTGATACACATCAAGAGCTGCAACGACTGGACACCCACTGATATGGGTTTAGTCATTTATCTTAGAAATGAAATCTTTCCAGCGTCTATTTAAAGCACACACTCCCCTGTCCCAGTTTATGGAAGACTTCATTAAAACATTAAAGTGTCTTCAACATGTAGCAGAATCTCCTTACAAAGTGCTTTAATAAGCAGCAGTCATTAAAAGGCAACACAAGTCCAGGCAGGAATGTTTTATTGTTTTCATTATAGAGGCTTTTACATGACTTTTGTTACATCTCCCCCAGGTACTTTGTGAATTTCCGTGCAATTTTATAGGGTAAGGGCTTTGGAACAAAACTCAAAATAATAAAAGACCAGGCTAACTGGGCAGATAGAGCCTGGTGGAGCCCCAGGACTATGGCCCCTCCACACCTTGCCCGTCTGGAGCTGAGCTCACCGTGTCTCCATTGAGTCAGACCACTGGCGGGTCTCCAGGGCGGGCAACAACGCTAGGGAGGCCTGCACACCTTGGAACAGCCAACCATTTGAGATCACAGGGGCAGTATCGAGCCAAGGACAAGTTCAGAAGGGTCAGGAAAAGAGGAAGGACAGAAACAAGAAAGAGGAAGTGGGATGAGGGGATTTCAGGGAATGAGATTAAAGCCACTTTTATGAATCACTGCATATAAAACGGATGTCTGCTCTCTAAACCTCACCAAAAGTTTTTTTTTAAAAGGAAGGGGGTTGTATAATGATTTTGCTTCTTCCTTTTCAATCTGTTTTTTTTTTTTTTTCTCCTTTCTACTTCTTAGCCCTCTACCCTGGTTATCTCACTGCAATGGAGGCCACGCCAGCTCATTGCCACCCTACAGGGCAGAGTGGGAGCGCCCCTGTGGGTTTCTGAGACTGTAACTCTATGAGACTAGAAGCCTCATCTTTCTCCTGTGGAGTGGCTGGTGGTTTCAAACTGTTGACTTTGTGGTTAGCAGCCAACGTGTAACCATTACACCACCCGAGCTTACCCTGGCTGGGGCCTCAGTGTATTGCCTTGATTTGAAAACGATGATGGCAACAAATGTGCTTGACACGATGGATGGATGGTGATAAGAGTTGTACGGATCCCCAATAAAATGATTAAACAAACACTGCCTTCTTTCCTGTCTTAGGAGAAAGTGTTCAACAGCCCACCAGGAATTCTGAAGTTATGTTCCTCACAGATGCCTTTTATCTGAAGGCTTCCTTTCGTCTGAGTTTGCCAACTATTCTTTTTGTTTTCAAATCGTGGGTGGTATTGAATTTTGTCAAAGACTTCTTTTTTCATTGATTAAGATGATTATACGGCTTTCATCATTCATTCTGTTACTATGACACATAATTTACCCATTGATATTTTTTAAAGCGACCTTGTGTTTCTGGAATAAACCCCACTTGGTCGTGCAATAGCTTTTTCACGCGCGCATTGCTTTCAAATTGCTAATGTTCTGTTTAGGATGTTGCCCCTTGGGAGGTGGTGGTCTTTAATGTTCTTTTCTGAACATGCCTCTGTTAAGTTTTTGTCAGTGTTTTGTGGGCTTCATAGATGAGTTGTGTTCACTTTTCAATGGGATTTGTGTATGCGTAATAGTAACCCTTCTGCTTCTGTCTCCGTTGTGAGGGTGCAGACCTAGCTCGGCCGAGACGATGGCCAAGCAACGGAGGATGGAAAGGAGTACATCAGCTGTGTCCCAGGAGAATCTAGTCCCTGGACAAGGGACACCATTCTTGGTATCGTAGCGTGGTAGTGACAAAGAGGAAGGGCCTTGACAATGAGGTGCATGGACACAGTGGCTCACACAGAAGGACAATTGCGAGCAGAGCACGGCGCAGGACCAGGTGGTGTTTCCTCCTGTCTCTCTGAGTCGAACCACCAGACAGCACCTCACAAAACAACAGCATGTTCTTGCAAACGCTTGAGAATGGCAGAGAAGATTTAAGGAGGCAGGTCCCAAAAATCTCTGCTGGAGGAAAGTCCCCTGAACAGAAGTGCCTGCTTTACACTTCATGAAAATGAGAAATAACCTTTTATTGTGCTTGAGTCTCCAGGGGTTATTTTTGTTTTTTAATGACAGATATTCTTGCTTTAGCCAATTTTAGGTCTCTATGTGTTTCTGGACTGTGCTCTGTTCCATTCATCTGTTTGGAACATCCTGTACTTTAAAAGGAACAGTGGTGGGGTAGTAGGCAAGGGCCTGAGCTGCTAGCCACAAGGTCCGTGGTTCGAACCTATCAGCCACTCCATAGGAGAAAGATGAGGCTATGTACTTCTTTAGAGATCCTCTGAACCCCAGTCTAGTCTGTCCTCTAGGTTCTCTGTGAGTTGGAATCAAGTCTACGGTGCTGAGGGCTTTTAACAAACAAGGTATCTGACACAGGGGCTGCAGCAATGTACTTAAGCTAATGACTGTACCATTATATAGGGGGGCAGAGAGGTTACATGTTGGGCTGCTCACTGAAAGGGCAGCCTTTTGAAACCACCAACCACTCCTTGGGAAAAAGATGAGGCTTTCTAGTCCTGTAAAGAGTTACAGCCTCAAAACCCACAGGGGCAGTTCTACCCTGTCTTATAGGGTCACTAGGAGGTGGACACAACTAGATGTCAGAGAGAGAGAGAGAGAGAGAAAGCAATCGATGAGCATGCACGTGTCTCCATAACTGCACCAGCACCTGTTGTTTTCTTTTTGGTAATTGCCATTCTAACTCAGGTGCGATGGTACCCCGTTGTGATTTTGTCACATTTTACTGGGATTTTGGTGAACGTGTACACAGCAAATTCGGTTCCCATGTAGCAATCTGTACACATTGGTGACATTGTTCAGAACAGGTCCACATTCTCCTTAATTCCATTCTGATGCTTTGCTTCCACTGATCGGGTTGCCTGGCCCCTTCCCCTCTCCTCTTTGCTTTGCGCCGTGGCTGATTAGAAAAGCCACAACTGGTAGCTCGGCACCACCCCATTCTGATGCCTGGGGAGATGAGACGATGGCTCATGCAGACTGTAGATGAGATTCTTCTCTTTCACTTCTGCCTGGGTAAGAAGAGACGGATAGTTGGTTGTTCCCAAGCTTTTAAGACCCCAGACGCTACTTACCAAACTAGGAATACTACATAGTTTATGAACTGTTCTTGTTCCGTCCGTCAAATCGGTCTGACTCACAGTGACGCTGTGTATAAGAGAACGAAACATCAGCATTGTGTCTGAGCCTGTTTTTGCAGCCGGGGTCCACCCGTCTTGTGGAGGGCCCTCCTCTTTGTCTCTGGCCCTCGGCTTTACCAAGCGTGATGGCCTTCTCCAGGGACCGCGTTCTCCTGATACTGTGGTCTCTGCAAAGTCAACGAGACCGAGTCTCGCCATCCTGGCCTCTCAGGAGCATTCTGGCTGTGTTGAAGAAGACTAGAACATGAAGTGTATCAACTTTATTGTGGCCAATTGACTGAGTTGGCCCATAATAATCGGACCCTATGTTTTCAATCCCAGAAACACAATCCTCTGAGGTGTTTCATTATATCTAAGATGTATCCACAACTGTGCCTACTTTGTGCTTTATGACATGCACAAACATGTGCATGCATATACATAAATACTTGTGCATATTTACCTATCTATGCACATTAATGCGTGCATGCATATGTAACCACATTTTGGTTGTTGTAACATCATGCAACATTTATCCCTTGTGATTGACTTATTTCACTCCTAATGTCCTTGTTCATCTGTGTTACATGGCAAAGACTCATCATGGTTCTTTATGGCTGTGTAATATTCTACCAATGGACACATGCTGTTTATCCATTCATCCATAAATGGGCACTTATGTGGTTTCTCTCTTTTGCTATTGCAAATAGTGTTGCAATGAACATAGGTGTATGTCTGTTTTATTTTTTTTCCAGGTCTCTAGGGTAGATGTAGGAGCCTTGATGGCATTGGGCTGCGATCCACGTGGTCAGTAGTTTGAAACCACCAGAAGCTCCTTGGGAGAAAGACTGGGCTTTCTTCTCCAGTAGTTACTGTCTCAGAAACCGACATGGGCAATTCCACCGTGTCTACAGGATCATCACGAGTCAGAATGGGCTCAATGGCAATGCGTTTGCTTTGGTTTGTAGAGGGAGTTTCAGGGGCTCTCTGGGTTAAGCGTCTACTACTAACGGAAAGTTTGGTGGTTCAAACTGAACAGCCGCTCTGCGGGGAAGAGATAGATTAGTCATAAGATTAGTCCTGACCAAGAAAAGCCTCAGAAGCCTTATGGGGCCATTCTACTCTATGGGCCATAACTGATTTGAAGGTTTAATTTGGGGTTTGGTTGTTTTTGTAGAAAGCTTATTGGACTGCTGTGTACCCCATCACAGCAAGTTGCATGTACATGAGTCACTGCTATGGCAGCCCTGTTACTTCTTTCCTCCCAGGCAAGGGCTGAGGATGGAGTAAAAGGGCAGATGGAGGTCAGGGCTTTGACTGCAGACCTGGAACCAGGAAGTCCCACTAGTCAGAGATGCAGTGAGAGTCAACAGGGGGTTAGGTCCTTGGGCTCGATCAGCTTGTGCTTGGTCAGCTACTAGCTTTGAAACCCCCAGTGCCACTGAGGAAGAGAGGCCTGGCCAACTGTTTCCGTAACATGACAGCAAATACATGCAGTTAAAAGACTTCAAATGGTGCCCTGTTCCCCCATACCCATGTCTTTTTTCCCCTTCCCTTATATTTTTCCAGTTATCCCTGGATTTGGTCTGGCCCCTGCTAACCCACCCAAGGGGAGGGTATGTTTATATCTCCACAGGGAAAGAGGGACCAGACTTCAACCCAGTGCTCCAAGATGTGAATGCAACATGCCGGCATGAAGCAGGGAACCAATAGAGAGGTCTGAGGGGCCGGCCCCAATCCCAACTACGTGCACAGCCTCCCCTTCCCCCCAGAAGAATTTACATCAGAGGGCAGCACTGAAGCTACAGCTCAGGGAGAGGGGCATGTGTGATCAGAGCACACGGAGCAAATGAAGGAGGAGGAGGAGAGAGTGGAATCCTGGCCCACCAGGCCTGGAGGACGATATTCCCCCTCAGCGCAGCCAATCCAGAGAGGACCACATGGCCGGCCCCACTATGAGACGCGACATCCCTCACTGACCCATAGCCCTATGGGGGACAACACTGGAGACACAGTGCGGGAATTGCGCCCGATCTGACCCCACCACACCTAGGCAAGACACTAAGGGCGTGCAACAGAATAGCAAGGGGAGCAGAGCAAGGAGTCACACGGGAATACCAAAAATACTCGGACCAGGGTGTGGCACCCCATCAGACTCAACCGGAAAACTCTCCTAAAGGTCAACAAACAGACCTTCAACTATTTATAGACCTTTTCTGTCATAGTTTTTTTTGTTGCTTTGTTTTGCTTTGTTTTGTTTTCTGTGCATATTATTATTTCTGTAGGTCTATCTAGATAAGTGGGATAAATAATCTGGAGGAGAAAACAATGGGATCGATGGTTCTGGGGGGACATGGGAGAGGGGGAGGTGGGGGAAAGGAAGTGGTGTTAAGAAACTCAGGGACAAGGGAACAACAGGTGATCCAAAATTGTCGGCAAGGAGGGTGTAAGAGGCCTGGTAGGGCTTGATCAAGGGCAATGTAACAGAGAGGAATTACTGAAACCAAAATGAAGGTTGAGCATGATAGTGGCACAAGAGGAAAGTAAAAGGAAATAGAGAAAAGAACTAGGAGGCAGAGGACATTTAGAGGTCTAAATACAGGTACGTACTTATGTAAATATATTTATATATGACAATGGGGAAATAGATCAATGTGCATATATTTATAGGTTTAGTATTAAGGTAGCAGATGGACATTGGGCCTCTACTCAAGTACTCCCTCAATGCAAGAAGACTTTGTTCTATTAAACTGCAATTCCATGATGCTCATCTTCCCGACACGATCACTGAAGATAAAGTGGGTGCATAAGCAAATGTGGTGAAGAAAGCTGATGGTGCCTGGCTATCAAAAGATATAGGGTCTGGGGTCTTAAAGGCTTGAAGATAAACAAGCAGCCATCTAGCTGAGAAGTAACAAAGATCACGAGGTGTCAATGGGATCAGGTATCAGGGATCACAGAACAAAAAAATCATATCATTGTGAATGAGGGGGAGAGGGGAGTAGAGACCCAAAGCCCATCTGTAGGCAACTGGACACCCCCTTACAGAAGGGTCTCGGGGAGGAGACGAGCCAGTCAGGGTGCAGTGTAGCACTGAAGAAACATACAACTTTCCTCTAGTTCTTTAATGCTTCCTCCCCCTCAACTATCATGATCCCAATTCTACCTTACAAATCCGGCTAGACAAGAGGATATACACTGGTACAGATAAGAGCTGGAAACAGGGAATCCAGAACAGATCAACCCCTCAGGATCAATAATGAGAGCAGCGATACCAGGAGGATAAGGGAAAGGTGGGGTAGAAAGTGGGAACTGAACACAAGGATCTACATATAACCCCCTCCCTGGGGGTCGTACAATAGTAAAGGTGGTGAAGGGAGATGTCTGACAGCATAAGACATGACCAAATAATAATAATTTATAAATTATCAAGGGTTAGTGAGGGAGGGGCAGCGAGGAGGGAAAAATTTAGGAGCTGATACCAAGGGCTCAAGTAGAAAAAAATGTTTTGAGAATGATGATGGCAAAAAATGTACAAATGTATGTATGTATGGATTGTGATAAGAGTTGTACTAGCCCCCTATAAAATGATTTAAAAAAAAAGAAAAAGACTAATTGTCATGAGTGTTCTGAAGCCCGTTCCAACTATACTGTGAACGTGCCATATCGGGACTTAGAACACCCATGAGGGATTCTTGAAATATGCAACGTCTTCCTATTAGAAATGCTCAGTGGGATGACTGACTATGTGGAGTCTCCCACAGCAACAACAAAGCAGTGCGCTGTAGTCTGCAGAGCCCAATGAGCATTTGGGAACGCAGCAATGGGAATGTGCCTCTGGAGCAGCCTCCGAGTGGGTGATACCGCCCTCTGGTGGTGCTGGAACAACCTAGGCTGCAAGAAAGCAGGTGAGTACGCTTGATGCTGGATTATGGGCTATGCTGCAAATGGTCATAATACCAGGGGGGCGCAGAGTAACTTTTGTTTTTAATGAAAAGGGGGCGGTAGGCCAGACACATTTGGGAGCCTGCTCTAGAGAAGGGGTGGGGGAGCACAGCCCTCGAAGTCAGTACCAGCCTGCCAGCACATGAAGGGTGCTAATCCAATGTCTGGCCAGTACGGCAAAGAATGATGTTATAAATCCCCAAATGCCCCTTGGCTGAAAAAAGGTTCTCCACCCCTGCTGTGCGGGGAAACTCCGGTCTCTTCCTTTTACCTGGGCTACACGGATGACAGGTTATATCAGAGCTCACCGCCCAGAACAATGCCACCCCACCACAGGGCCAGCGTTTCAGGTGTCTTTAAAACATAGCCTTTTATTTCTTTCAGCACACAAAATAATTTACCCATACAAGTGACTTTGATTTACAGCTCTCTTAACAATATAGTCAACACTTAAAAACAGATATCACTCACTTTGCAGGGCTGGCTGTTCCGCAGAAAGTACGCCTGCTTGGCACACCATGTTCTGTCAACGTGGAGAGCCACTCCGTTAGCTTTGCTCCTCACACGCGTTCGTGTCACCAGCTGCGGGAAGCCTTTCTTTGAGAAGCATCAGTATCGGACTAGCCCAAGGAGTTAGAGATTCAAGATGTCTCAAATGCTCAACATTTCCAAGATGTTACACCATTCCACCACCCCCTACTCCTCCATTGAAGCTATTCTCTTATATCCCTTAGCTCTAAACTTCACTGCCGCATCTTGCAGAAACTCATAAAACCCTTAAGGAGATGCCTCCCATGGTGTGGGTGCTGTACAATTCCCAATCCGCAGTCAGGTGGAGGCGGGCCAAAGGCAGGGCTCACAGCTGGAAGACAAAGAGGTGCAGACAGACGTCAGAGTGTGTCTTCCTGCGGCCAGGAAGGGGAGGGCACACAAAAGGGCAGGCTGGGATGGAGGTGTGGCTCTCATCTTTCAGCAAACTATGCTCCCAATGGAAACAACGCAGGGGGACTGAAGTTGACCTTCTAGTAGAGTCCAGCCTAAAGATATGTTACGTCCCACCCTAGTCCTGTAACAGAGAAAGCCCTCCAAAATCCAATTACAACCAGCACCCCAGTGGCTAGAACCTACAACCCATCGCAAAATGGATTCTGGCTAGGACGGCCATATTCAGCAGTCGGTGACATTTCCCAGCCTTGAGAAAACATCTCATCAACAGGAGAAAAAAAAAATCTTCTGGAAGAACAGAATCATGGGTAGGAAAGGCGTCTGGTGCCATCTACTGGAATGGCAACAGTAAAGTGCTCTTGGGTATTGGCAGTGTTGGGAAACACAAGGGAAGTCACGTGCAACTACATGTGCAGACACGTGACCAAGGCCCGGAAATGACACGCAGAACCGAAAGCAAGCGCTGGGTAAAGACAGAAGGAATGTTAGATATTCCCCGTCCTCTTTGCTCGTGTTTTCTTTGAAATGCTAACCCACTTTCAAAGGAATAGAAATATGGAGGGCCTTGGGCACACGGGAAAATGGACAGTTCCTTGACTAAGAGGGAGGGGCTCCTCAAGTAGCAACCTGTCCTCCTGGAGAGGCGGGTGGAAGGAAGCTATGTCGCTGGGCACTAACGGCAAGTCAGATAGAAAGGCTTAACCTTTCTCCTACGATTCACATCAAACGCTGGTCTCTCTAGAGAAAAGGATGACAAATCAAAACACATCGGGCCAGCTTGCCCACAATGATAACTGATGCCCCACATCTCGGACAGGTGGCGTGCCACTGTTTTCAAGGTCTGGCAGGGTGGGTAGGAACTTTTGAGAGTTACTTTCCAAGCAGGCCACGGTCCCCGAGTATGAAGAACACGTTAAGCACCTGCTTCCGGTCCTCTGTTCCTTCCTGACACCTCACGGTGCATCACTAGTTCCTCGCCTCCCCGCTCCATGGGGCCTTCTTAGCACCCACCCGGCCCTGAGTGAAGTTCAGTGCTCAGTAAAGATCGGTTGGTTGGACCAATGAATGAACCTTGCAAAGTCCAAGCAAACTGAGCAAAGGGGCACAGGGGCGGGGAACCTCGCAACCAGGAAGACAACGGTAAGAAGGAACACAGAGACCCAGTCATTCCTCCAATGACTGGGGTGGGGGTAGACTTGATGCCCCCAAACCACCATTAGGCAACAACTGATGACACTGTCATGAGGGATTTTGACAGACAGAGAAGACAAAAATGTCGCATTTTCTGGAGATTCGTTCCCCTTTAAGCTATTGAAAACCCCACTACACTAGAGGCTTCAAAAAACAAAAGCCTCACTCCCACTGGGTCCATTCCGACTCACGGAGACCCGAATGGGCTGGGCAGAACTGCCCCTGTGGGTTTCCACGACTGTGACTCTTTGTAGGAGCGGGAAGGCTAGTCTTTCTCCCCAAGAGCGGCTGGTGGGTTAGAACTGCTGACCTGGTGGCTATCCGCCGACTGTGTAGCGAGGGGCTCAGTGCTCTGTTTTGTTTTCAGATGGCGGAGAATCTTCTAAGTAGGTCAGGTGAACGTCCAGCATCCCGTAGAGGGAGCGGAGCATCTGGAGAACCTTCTCTTGAATGGCGTCCACTTGCTCACAAGGACAGTAGTCATCGAGACTTGACCTGGAACCAAGGAGAGAAAGACGCGCGACCAGGCTACAACCATACTCCGAGGTAAGGAAGCGCCTGTGGACGATGATGTCCATGGAAAACAGCAGCAAGGAAAGCAGGGTTCTACTCTTTCAGTGAGTGGACATCTTAATGCTTTAGAAAGCGCCCACTAGGGCTAGCAGCTATCAGGACAGCGGTTGGCGGTTCTAGTGCTGAGAAAAGTGCTCACTGAATGAGGATAAAGGGTCCACGGGCTGGCTCGGAATAAAACGTGGGCCCAAGCTGGTGCTGAGGATGGTTCCCGAGGCACGAAGAGAAAAGAGCACACGCATGCATGCAGTTTCCAAGGCGGGGGAAGAAACTCTATTTTGGGTGTATTTCTAGAGATTACCAACTCCCACCTGAGTTTCACCAAGCAGCGACAGTGGCACGCCAATTCACCTGGGTTAAGGCATGAATTGATCTGAGCAGGGCCTCCTGCTTCCAGACTGGGCTGAGCGAGGCACCGAGAGGATAAGGGGGCTAAAGTTACACTGTTATCTCCCCTGCTCCTTGTATTACAGGGATTTGGGGACCTAATGAAATCACCTGGCAGACCCATGAGAAGCTCATTCTATGTTCTGGTGGTGAGGTGATTTTTGAGGCTTCATGTAAATACTTAATACACAATAAACGAGACAGCCCTCAAAGAGATGGATTGACACAGTGGCTGCAACAATGGGCTCAAGCAATTGTGAAAATGGCCCAGGACCTGGCAGTTTCGTTCTGCAGTGTGCAGGGTCGCCATGGGTTGGAACTTGATATCACCGAACAACAGGTACTTCCAAAGGGGGTGATGCCACCCCTGGGTGGGGGTGGGAGGATGGGCAGACTGCAATGACTCAGGGTGGTGATGCCACCCCTGGGTGGGGGTGGGAAGGTGGACTAGCTGGAATGACCCAGGGTGGGCTGCAAAAGCAGATACCTACAATTTGACCTGGATCATGGGCCATCAGAGAAACGCTTCTAATTGTCAGAGGGCGCTGAGTAATTTTTTCTCCCTAAAAAGTAAATGGGATAAATTTGGAGACCTATGATACAGCACACACGGTCAGCAGTTGGACACAAACTGCTGCTCCACAGAAGAGTGAGCCTTTGAAAGCCCCAAGGGCAGTTCTACCCTGTCCTACAGGGCCACCAGGGGTTGGACAGATCCCCCCCGCAGTGTCATATATCACAGCGTAATTTCTCAGCGAACGATTCAGGGGCACTGAATATAAGTTGCAAGTCACTAGATGGCAGTGAGCTTGGTTGAGATGCTTCCAGCCTTCTTTCAAGCACGATCGGAACAGCGGTAAAGTTTGAGTTGAGAACCACTCACGACATTACTGATTCTAAGTAGGATGCTTCGTCACACGTTCCATACATCATAGAGTATACACACGTACACATACACAGAACAAATATAAAACAAACAAAAGCACAGTCACAGAGGTTCGTGGTGGGAGCTACCTCAGGGGAATGCTATTGGTCTTCAGAAGCCGAGACTGGCAGGCAGGGCTGAAAGCTTACAAGCCCTAGGCAGTTGTGTAGTGGGAATACCTGCAGCTCCGCAGCCTCCCGGCTTCCTAAAGCCCTCTGGGCACCTGCGTATGTGAAAGACGTGCCCACAACTGCTTGAACCTGGAACTGACCACTCTTTCATACATAAACCAAGGGCTCTGAAATGGTTTTTCTAGGCACCGGACTTGACAGAAATGCAATTCCTCTCTGAATTGAGGGAAGACTAGACGTTCGGGTCAAAATTTTGCCAGGAGATTGCTCGGTGATGGGCAGAGCCAGACCTCCTTCAGTGCTGTGCCTGCCGTTGGCACAGCTGCCACCATACCCGGCAGCCCTCCCCGTTTGCCTGTGACGTGCGGGGATTCTTCTTTGCAAAGAAGCAAGTCTGCGGTGGCTTTTCAATAGTCCTTATGTTATTAGCAGCTACTTGGCTCTCTCCTTTAGGGAACAGTGATATTCTGTGTGTGCCCTGCAGCTGTGTACAAACCTGCTGTCATGGAGGAGCCCATGACCCAGGGTGCCACCACAGTTTACTGAGTGGACGTGCTACTGGGCGTTCTTGGCTGACATCTTTTCCGGGAGCAGCTTGCCAGTTTTCCGTGGCATGGCTGGTGGGTTGAAGCATCAAGCTTCGCCTTCGTGGCTGATGGCGAGCCATCGGTGCTCCCTCCCCCGTTCCTAGGCTGCGATCACGAAGCCCACTGAGGTCGCGGGGAGCCTCACAGAAACCCTGCAGGGCGAAGTAGGACCACCTGCTGCCCCAGGCTTTCCAGGGCGACCATCTTCATGGAAACAGGTGGCCCCATCGTTCCCCTGGAGAGTGGCTGAGGGGCTCAAAGCAGCTGGGTGCCTAATCTCTGTGCCACC
This sequence comes from Echinops telfairi, assembly GCF_000313985.2. Classification (NCBI taxonomy): domain Eukaryota; kingdom Metazoa; phylum Chordata; class Mammalia; order Afrosoricida; family Tenrecidae; genus Echinops; species Echinops telfairi. Next base: position 119,890,543 of record NW_022111373.1, read on the forward strand.
AGGGTGCCTCAAATTACAAGTATAAGCAGGTTTTATATATGTAGACTTACATATAAAAAACATTTATGTGATATGTATTAATTTCATTTCAGGATGGCAATGCTACAAAACATGTGTCCTCAGAAGGGAGCATGGATTAGCTTGAGCCAAGAAGCAAGCGCGACAAGACTGGATCTGAAGAGAATGTTTCTTCGCACGTTTGGTAGTTTGGTATATACATATTAAATATATGTACAAAATCATATGAAATGATCAAAGTAGCTTACTGTTTACAGAAATAGATCTTAAATTGTGTGTACCCTATTACACAGTATTCTTATTGCTGGCCTAAATACCAAAAGTACTTATTTTAGACCTCCAGGTTCTAGACAGAATCAGGCTAAAGATCAGCACAGAAGTGAGCTTTATTACATTGTGGCAGCATTCGGCTCATGGCTGCTGCCACCTAGGGGATGCTATAGAAATGGCAGCAGCTGCGTTAATTTGGAGAACACGGAAATGTGAATTGTGGGGTTCATCTGAGCATCGCTAACGTTGCTAGTTTCCCATTTCTGCTGTGAACGATCACCACACGTCGTAGCTTAATGCGAACTAGGTTTGTTCTTTTGCAGTTCCAGAGGTCCCCCCACCAAACCAAAAGCTACCCACTCCGACTCCTGGCGACCCTTGGCAGGGTTTCTGGGATTCTAAGTCTTCATGGGTGCAGCAGACAGCCTCATCTTTCTTCTTCGGAGCATCTGATGGGTTTGAACCACCAGCCTTGAGGTTAGCAGTCCAACACTTAACCTGACAGGGCCACCAGGGCTCCTAAAACCAAGGTGTGGGTGGACGGCGCTCCCGTGGACTCTAGGGGAGATTTGGGTTTTCTTAGCTCCTCTCGCTTCTGGAAGCCACTTGCTTCTTCGCTCAGGGCCCCATGCTCCAATTTCAGAGCAAGCAGCACAGCGGCCCCACATCTCTCCCTGACCCTCCTGCCTGTCTCGGATAGGAAACCTTGGGTTCCACTGGGACCGCCAGACAACCCACAGGGCGTCTCCATTTTGAGATCCTCAAACCGAACACGTCTGCAAATTCCACACTGGTGGGTTCTGGAGACTATATGATGTGGACTCTTGGGGGAGGAGGCATTATCCCACCTACTTAACTTACCTTGCAATTGTCACAAGTGTGGGCTTGGGTAAGCTTTTCAGTAAACAGTATACAGACTGCACCAGAGACTCAACTTCTTGTTTTGTGCTGACGTGGTGGGGGAGTTCTGAGAAGTCACAGGTAAGGCCCGCCTGGTGGACCTGCAAGTAGGACAGTTAGGAGCAAGACGGGTGATCTTGGAAGACTCTTTCATCACCTATGCGTTATCATCTCTGAAACTTTTGGTAGAATTGGCTATTATATACTATGCTGAGCCTGATTTTTTAAAGAACTCTTTTATGAATTCTTTATGATTACTGCTTCATCCAGCTTTTTTTAGTCATTTTTGGTAATAAACATTATTTACGGAATTATCTACTTCACTTAGATTCTAGAAGTCACTGTTGTAAAAGTGGACATACCAGCCCACCCTACCTTTTCCTTGGGCACATTACCTAATTTACCTTTGAAATCATGCACACAATGCTACAAAGGGTGCTACTGGGAAAATACAACCCTCCTCCGACCTTACTTAACCGTTCACAAGTGACCTGTGTATCCATCATACTGAACCAATGTCCATCTATTTTTACTTTAAATGAGTGGCATTGCATTCTAAACCAAGAATGCCTACCAGCTAGACTTGACAGACAGGTTGCCCTTTACAACCTTAACTTTTAAGTTTTGAAAACTGAAAACTGGAACTCAACTATGTGAGTTTTCCTGAGAGCCCTTAAGGACACGGCATGGGTGGGAGAGGGATCTACTAGTCTACCACTGAAGTGGAGCTCTGGGCACATGCCAAAGACTTCATGGTGCTACCAATCATTGTGGCCAGGTGACTGAGACCACAGGTTCCTTTGTACTCAGTG
>NW_022111373.1:119893269-119902523 GCF_000313985.2 Echinops telfairi
ACCACAGCGCTCTGCCGTGCTCTTCTTGGTTTTCCAGCCAAAACATTTCCAAAAGGCATTAGCAGGGAGTATATGTACATGAACATGTACACACACACACACACACACACTTCTAGGTGGGTGTATTCTATGTTCTGTAGGGAAAGTGGACCTCTGTAGAAGGAACATGCTCTCTCTGCTGTGGTGATGAGCGCTGCTAGCACAATGGGCTGGGCTTTGGGCTGCTGACTGCCCCCCCCACGCGTGAGGGAAAGGTGGGGTTTGCTCCTGCCGTGGAAGGCTCCGGTCTCAGAAACCAGCCAGGGCCTGTCACTGTGCCCGAAGAGCCCTGAGAGCCATGAGGCTTGAGCTTCCCTCTGTGTTGAGGAGAGATCTGATCACAGACCCAGGGCCCGCCCCCTACCCTGTCCCCACCCCCACGCCCCAAGGCTGCGCTTCAGCCTCAGGCAGAGAACAGGGGAAAGAATAGCTGACATGAAAAGACTTCTCCAATGTGCTGACTGAGCAAGCACACCTTTTTTTTAGACTTGTTTCTTCCATCCATCATTCGTCTAGACTTCCCAGGGACAAAGTAAACATGAGCCATTATCACACAGAGCACCACTTTCTACCCAGAAAATGTATAAAGGGCCAGTTTTATAGTTCAGGATAAAATATTTACCATTTCGTAGTCGGGCACCTCCATCCGCCTTTTCAAACTCTGTACAAGAGGAGCGAGTGACTCCATTCTGGAAAACAAGCCACAGGCGCTCAATTAAACAACACAGGCATCTCCATGGAAACACCGCGGCGAACGCCCGCCGCGAAGTTTACTACGAACAGTATGTTTCAGATGATGCTTGCGAACCAAAAGAGAAAGCTGACCACCAAATATTACTCTACAACATTAGGAAACAAATGTTCCCTCCTGTGTTCTCACACCCAAGATGCAACTGTCTTCATAGACAGCACTGACACTTGAAAAAGGAGTTTTGATCTTCAGGAAAACGAGGTTATTTTAATTCACGGCTGAAAAATTGTACGCTTTCCCCCAGGTAAACGACACACGTATGGATCTGTACGCTTAAAAGTACAGGGGCTTCCAAAAGCTCATAGCAAAACGGAACTTAAGATAATGGAATTTTCCACATACTTTTTGAAGCTCCTCTGTTTATCAACAGTGTGCTTTTAACGTCTACATCCTTTAATTTAGCTAGGACTCTCTGGAAGCTCTGCTCCATTACTGTTTCTGGCATTGTCACACCTCTCCCAATCCCTCCCTCCAACGTCACTGAGTGGCTAGAGGGGAAAAGAAAGGAGGCGGCCCAGGGGCTGGTTTAACCATTAACCATTCACCCTATTACTCCAAAATATTATCTGGATTTCCCCCCCTAAATCACTCGCCTCTTCCGTTTCCTTGAAAGGGAAGCGTTCCCTGCAGTGAGGCTGATCCTTAGGGGCAGGGTGACCCTGAGACGACTCTGTACCCATTGTCCCTTTGTGCCACCCCACCCCTGGACCACAGGCTACACTCCCTCTGGGAGGAACACCATGCGGTAAAGAAGCGCTAACTGGGAGGGTCAGTGGAAGGTGACCCCGTTATTGGGCTACATTCATGACTCTAAGATTTCCAACCAAACCGAGTCTATGGCCTTGCAGTTAATTCTGATTGGGAGCTACCCTACAAGACAGAGCAGAAGGGCCCTATAGGGTTTCCAAGACTGTAATCTGGGCCCAGACTGCCACATCTTTCTCTTTCAGAGTGGCTAGTGGGCTAAAACCCCCAACCTTCTGGTTAGTGGCTAAGCACTTTAACTACTGAGCAACCAGGGCTCCCTTTAGGTTTCCAGGTATGTTAACTTATTAGTTTCGGTTTCCAGGCATGTTCATTTATTATTTGAGTTTTAAGCAAGGTCCGACACTTTGTAAAATTACGAAAAGCAGGTACTTTCCACCAAGAAACCCTGGTGGTCTAGTGGTTACAGGCTGGGCTGCTAACCCCAAGGTCAGCACGGTTCGAAAGGTCCAGCCGCTTGGAGAAGGCAGTCGGGGCTTTCTCCTTCCGTGAAGAGCGAGTCTCGGAACGCACGGGCGCGTTACCCTGTCCCCCATGGTTGCTACGAGTTGGAATCGACTCGATGGCAGTGAGTGTGGTTTGGGTTCGAGGTACTTCCCAACATTTCTAGGAAGACTCGTGTCAGGAGTCTTCTCTGTATTTCTGTCTTCGTCCTAATTTCATGAAGCGTGGAATTACTTCTCGGACTAGCCCCTGACACTGAAGAAAACATGTTAACGAGGTGCTTGGTCAGCATTTACTCATGTGACTGATATCAGACCCTCAGGGACCGTTCTTCCACACCACTGCTTTCCTGAGTGAGACTAATCGAAGCTTTAAGATTTTTACTTTGAGGAATGTTCCTGACCATTTCATTTTTAAAGATGTATTTCTTTTCTGAATATCTGTAAGTAAAAATTAACATCAATGTTTTACACAGCAAATAGACACACACATAGAGGCATGAGTCAAGGAAAAGAGGAAGCTGTCAAACATGAAATACAGCTCATAAAGACAGACATCCTAGGTATCAGGAGCTGAGACAGACCCGGCTTGGCCATCTGGATTTGGGCAACCAAACAAAGGGGCTTGGATGGTCTACTTAATGCCAGGAATGACAAACTGAGGATGAGCCATGTCAAGTACACTGTCTAAAAGGCCCTTTCAAGGGCGATCCTGAAATACAACGTCCTCAGGGACAGGGTAAGGAGCATATGCCTGTAAAGAAGACCAATGGCGGTGGCTGTCATTCAAATTTCATACACACCACTAATGGCACACCGGGAATGTGCACACACCCAGAGTTAGGAAACCCACAGCTCAGCATTTCTCAAGCTAAAGGGGAAAAAAAAAATCAAGCTTCAAATTGTAATATTAGAGGGTGCTGTGGGCGAGAAGTTGTGGATGCGCGATCAGGAGAAGATGAAAGGGATATGCAGTCACTGCACCTAAAGGAATGGGAAGATGTCTCAGCACTTTAGGAGGCAGCTCTGATCAATAACTAATGTATTGAAGAATGAGTCCACGCTCCACTGTAGGCTTTGACAAAAAGCAAGGTTCCAGGAACGGGCAGAAGACCGAATGAGATGTTTTGACAAGGGATGCGGCACTGCCAAGTGTTCCCTTGTGCCTACCAGGAATGTGGAAGTCAGCCACCCGGTCACTTGACTGCCCGATCCCACGTTACCATCAAGATGGTTCCAAACCAAACTGACCCTATAGGACAGAAAAGAGCCCCAAGGTTTCTATGGTGCTAATGTTTATGGGAACTTCTCCCGCGAAGTGGTTGGTGGGTTCCAAATGCCACCCTTCGAGTTCCTTGGCAAACTAACTTGAAGAGAACCATAACTGTGCCCATTCCAAAGAAAGGTGATCCAACTGGATGCTATAATTGCCTAACAGTATCTTTAGCAACACAGAAGTAAAATTATGCTGGAGATAATGAAAAATTGGTTGCATTAGTATATCAACTGGGAACTCTCAGACATTCAAGTTGGATTCAGAAGATGGCATCAACTGAGAGCTATCAATGCTGATGTCAGATGGAGCTGAGCTAAAGCAGAGAATACCAGATAGATAATAACTTGTGTTTTATTAACTATGCAACAGTGTTTGACTAAGTGGATCATTCAGGAGAATGTGAATTCTAGAACACTTAATTGTGCTCACGTGGAACCTACACGTGAACCGAGACAGCTATTTGACCAGAACTAGGGGATAATTCAGGAAAGGGGTGCAATCAGGGTTGTACCCTTTCACTACACTTATTCAGTCTGTATGTTGAGCAAATACTCTGAGACTCAGGACAGTTTGCAGAATGGGGCATCAGGACTGCTAACTCCCAGGTCACTATGAGTTGGAACCGACTCCATGCTGTGTAACAAAACAAAACTCATCGATACACACACGTAGCAAGAGAGCACCAACCACCAGCAGAACAGAGGCATTTTCCCCTTGCTATACTTAAATCTGAAGTTGGCCAGACTGGGATGTCCCAGGAAGGTGCCCATTTTCAGCATCTTTCCACAATCCCGCTTTCCCCCTATAAGTGGCACAAGCTTTGTTCGCTTTGGCATTGGAAGTCATTCCTCCCACCCTCCGGTGTAATCCCTCTGCCCAGAGGCAACCGCTGTGCTAACCTGTTCCAGATTTCTCCGGAGATCTGAAGAATTACTTCTAATAACCATAAAATGACAAATCATAGTAGCTGTTTATGTTCGGGGCCTCAATGTTCCAACTCCCCATTCTGAGGTTCCTGTCTTAATGACTGGCTCTTTGTACTCACACCATAGAGAATAATTTCACAGTCTGCAGAGGATCAATATTAAAACAAACTAGTTCCACTTTTCCTATGCTTTCTACAGGGACCCAAAGTTTATCTGAGCATTTTTGTTTAGTTTTCTAACCTTTTGAATTTACATGACTTAAAGAACTCTTACAGAAAGGAGTGACTTCATTATTCAAAATGAGTATTCTTTTAAGTTGACTTTAATTCCAAATACATCCTTCCAAACCAAAAACCAAGCGCACTGCTATTGGAGTTCATTCTGATTCACAGTGACCCTATAGGAGAACTGCCCCTGTGGGTTTCCAAGAATGTACATTGTCTGAGTCTGGGTAGTCTAGGAAAACAAATCCATGGACACACATAAGTGTATAAGAAAGAGACTTATATACAAGAACAATTGAACATGGAGAAAACATTGTCCCACCTCCAAGGAGGAAAATTCAGCAATTCCCAGAATCGTTAGGGGAAGGCCATGCTCACACAGATCTCATTGACCAAATTCTGATTAACAGCCTAGACTCACTCTTAATCCTCAGATTGACACTAGATTATGTAACTACCACATACATCTTTATAAGGACTGGAAAACCTCATCCTTTCTTCTGTGGAGTGGCTTGGTGGTTTCTAAGTGCTGATCTTGTGGTTAGCACACCTATGCAAAACCACTACGGTTCCTCATGATGCAAGCCTCTCTTTCCAGCAGTAATTTACAACTGAAAAAATACCAGACAAATCAGGTCAAATAAATAACCTGATGATGAATTTAGTGCTCAGATCTGACTCCTATATCAGGAGGAGACCTAAAACAAACTCTTGTACTTGCAGCGGAGCTAGCCATAAAAAGAGGTCAGTTACTACAACTCTGTGAGGAGCCCTGGTGGAGCTGCTAACAATGAGATGAGCAGTTCAAACCCCCCAGATACGTCCTAAGAGAAAGAAGAGGCTGTCTAGTCCTATAAAGATTTAAAGTCTTGGTTACTCACAGGGGGCAGTTCTACTGTCCTATAGGGTCACTACGAGTCAAAATCGACACCATGCCATAGGCTGAGTTTCGTTTGCTTGTCACAATATATTTTGTAGTTGACGGGTTGAAACTTGATTCCCTGACTCTCCTTAGAGCAGGCACTACTTCACTCATCTTTCATCCTCCCAAACACGAGGCGCAGCATCTCCTACCCAGTGAGACCCGGGAGTGGACAGACGGACTGCCTTGTTTTCCCAGGGCTCACAAGTTGTCCGTCTGTGACAGGGTGCAGCCTGGTCACTTTTCTGTCCCACGAGTTAGTGAAAAAGATTTGCGTTTCCTTCTCTGGCAGGTAGGTTTCTGCTTCCACAGCTCTGGCTCTTGTGGGTTTTTCCGGACACTGTGGCAGCTCCGGCACCAGGGTGAACAGCCTGCCCTCTTCCTCCATGATTTTGGACAACTCACCACACCGATGTGCCTTGGTCTCCTCAGGCATAAGATGGGTGCAATAACACTGACACCATATAGTGTTAAGAGGAAAGATTGAGTCCCTGCAAGTAAACGCCCCAGAATTCTAATGGCCACACAGTAAGCACTCAGTGTTAGCGACTGTTAGTAAATACATGTTAGGCTTCACACTGAGTTAATCTCTTTAAGCCATTATCCAGCAGGCTCGGCCACCTCAGACTGCAAGCGGACAGAGTTCGAGGACCAGCGTCCGGGGTTCTTACCCAGGGTTTGCAGCCCACCTCCGGACAGTGTCCTCATCGTCGCCATCACACAAATCAGCAAAGGTAGCTTCCAGGTCTTCCAGCTGATGGATTCGAGCATCCACACAGTTGGCCAACTCTTCCTTTGAAGAGACACCCAAAAGCTGCAGTTAGACGGTTAGAGCCAAGGCATTCCAGGGACAAGTCAAAGCCCACGGCCAAGAAGATCGTGGCTCACTTCACGAAAACTCGATTTCCCATGGCTCGCCCTGGCTGCCGCCAAGAAACGCACACCCCAAACACAAAGAACCTCAACAGTCCTTGGAGAGCATTCAGATAAACTGTAAGGTTAAAGAACAAGCAGGACAAAGGAAACCCCCACTGCCGTCCAGTTGCTTTTGACTCAAGGCAACCTTACCGGGCGGAAGAGAACTGTCCCTTAGGTTTTCAAAACCGTCAATCGTTGTGGGAGCAGACAGCCTCATCTTTCCCAAAGAGCAACCTCTCAGTGAGCAGCCCAGTGCTTAACCCACCACACCACCCAGGCTCCTCACTACATTACAGAAATGACAAATACAAGGAGGGTGCAGAAAGTTTGTGAGAAAATTCCATTCTCTTCCAATTCCAGTTTTCCATGAACTTTCTGAAAGTGGTCCCCTGCGCCACCCCAAATATCTGAAACAAAGGGAAGATACCTCGGTTAGGTCGGCGGCGGGCCGTTTAAATTGATACAGCTCTTGTAAGATTTTGTACTCGTCCTGGAAACAAAACAAACAATTCTCGCCTTAGAAAAGAAATGCATTTTTTTCACAATGAGAAGCTGTAAGTGGAAAACAACTTAGCCTGGGCTCTGATAAACAGACAACTTCTTACCTAATTTTTAAAAGGCTATTCTGGTTGAATCAGAACGGCTACTTACAGCAGATCTAAGGACAATCAATGCACTTGAATCACGGAGCTGGCAAAGATTATGGAAAGTACCGTGGAAATATTGAAAGGACAAACAAATCTGTCTTGAAGAAGTACAGCCCGAGGGCTCCTGAGAGCCAAGGATGGCGAGGCTTCGTCTCACGTCCTTCGGACACGGGGTCAGAGAGACCAGCCCCTGCAGGAGGCCCTCGTGCCGGGTTAAGGAGACGGGCAGCAGAGAGGAGGACTGACACCGTGACTGTGGTGCAGATGCTTCGCTCTGTCGTTCAACACGCTCACCACGACAACAGGCTGGAAAACTGCCATGCTTACCGGAGTGAACATTTCTTTGAAAGGATTCTTGACTGAAAAGAAGTCCAGGTCAATGTCTAAAACAAACGCGTCCCCCGTCTTCACACGGTACAGGCCCTCTCCTGGGTGCACTTTGGCCTGGCACTGCGGGTGCTCGGGGTGACAGGAGCACGAGGACGCCACGTAGGTTTGGCCACTGTCCGGTGTCACTGTGTCAGCTGTCTGTCCTCCTGAAGACGGGTTGCAATTAGGGGAGGCAGCCTGGTCCACATCGTCTGGCGCCAGCTTTGGCCTCTTAGCAGAAGCCAGCCCATCCCTTCCTTCTGGACTGCTGCTGATCGGGGGTGGCTGCACCGTCATCACATCCAGACGCAAAGGCTTCTGGTTCTCCAGCTGGCCTTCTGGGACATAAAGGCCATCGCTGAGGAAGTAGTGGTCAGTGCTGGTGACCCTGGATCAGAGAACAAAGGGTTTTAAAGGCAAATTGACAAAGCAGCTGGAATGGGACCGCAGAAAGACACAGACGGACACATCTGGCAAACCCGGAGAGCTGCCTCAGTGTGCACGCTCAGCTTGCCTCTCCTCTGGACGCGCCCCGCTGGCTGAGAGCGGAAGAGACTCGGACGCAGCCCTGCTCTACCCACTAGACGGTGACCCCCACACTGGTGAGCGTCACCTTGGGCTGGGGGGATGGGGCAACGTCCTGCAGGTGGGTCAGCAGAACTAGGGAAGGAACCCGGGACCCTCCCACTGTGGAGCTGTGTCATGGCCCTGGCTTGCATGCGAGAGCTCGGATCTGAGAGAGAAGCAAGCCAGCTACCGTTTAAGCAGCGCTACTTCGGAACTCTCACCACAGCAGCTGAATCTTCATCTCAAACAACCCTAGGGAGAGAAAATTCTACTTGGACATGGTTTCTTTTAGCAAAAGTACCCTGTGATGGATTGAGAACGTGTTTCAGAGCCTCACCTCAGTGCTTAACGCGCTGGCCTGCTAACTGAAAGGTAAGTGCTGTGGCAGTCTGCTTTCCTAACAATTTACAGCCTTTGCCACCTCATGGGGCCACTCTGCTCTGTCCTCTGGGGTCACTCGGAGGTGGACGGGCCTCCAAGTCATTGGGTCTGGGTTTGTTGTTCTTAACAGCCCATCTCAGGGTAGGGTGTGTTTGAAGCCAATCCCTGCTGAGATACACAACTGAGAAGTCAGCAGAGTCAGCAGAGACAGGAGAATCCAGGGAAGTGAATTTCTGTTTGTTAAAAGCCCCCACTGGTACTGCTGCTGTGACAGATAACAAGGCATGGCTTCTGACACAGCTCAAGGCTTTGTTGAACTTTGTGTGACACAGCCTGTAGATTTGAACAGAAGCTGCAAAAAAAGATGTGGCACATGTGTGTGAAAGGCATTTCACAAGTTGCAGGTCTCTGATTTTAGACACACCAGCAAGTCTTGAGCTTTTCGACTGTGCTACACCATGGAAAGTACTTTGAATCTTCAAACTTGATACTTCTTCCAGTGACAGGCCCTCATCAAACTAAAGCAATGGCTAATGTTTCTCCCTGCCTGCCCTAGCATGCACAGCTGTGAATTCAGAAAGATCCAATGTTCCAAAGAGCGAATCACGTGATATTAATACCAAGCTGTTACTTTCTGACATAATCACATAATAAAATACCAAGCTGTTAGTAAGCCAAGCACTTTAACCCATGCACCACCAGAGCTCCTCTGTATAGGGATGAACAAAACCAACTTCTCTTACTTAGAAGACGACGAACATACATTGGGGGCTTTTCTCTTTTTGGACACTACCCTTCCCCCTATTACATTTAACAATCATTATATTGGAAAGACATAGGAAAATGGATCACAGAGCACACGATGACAATGGTATAGTTAGGTTAGTCACCCACGGAACCTGAATTCCAGAAGATGAAGAGCATGTGATTTGAAAGCAACGGTGGGTGACGGAGCGCGAGACTAGACAACCTCCTATGGAGGCGCTGAGGCTCACTGAGCATCCCAGGGGATGCGGCGGCACTTAT
>NW_022111373.1:119903821-119905164 GCF_000313985.2 Echinops telfairi
TGTGTTGACAGCCCTTGTTTGGTTCTTCACACTCAAGTGAATGCTTGAGCCCCACATTCCAATGAACCTTTAAGAAACTACCACTTGCTAAGTGTTAGGATCGTACCAGAAGGTGTCCACCATAATGCAAAGGGCTATGAAAATACTTTTCCTTTGCTGATCACTTATCAGTCATACATTACAACCAACACGACACATGGCAACAGATTTAATGCAGAAGCACGCGGAAATCCAGCTGTCGTCTAGAAAGGCAGTATGAAAGAGATCTACAAAAATGTAAATGCAAGTCTTCCATTTTGTTTTTTCCTTTTTACCTGATGTTCTAGAAGATATTTTTCTTAAGAATAGCATGTCTATTAACCTGAAATGGGTTAAAAGGATGTTGTGTAGTGCATTACATATTGGGCTGCTAACCATTAGGCTAGCATTTGAAACTGCTAGTCACTTGCAGGAAAAAGATGAGGCTTTCTACTCCCACAAGGATGCACAGCCTCCGAAACCCGCAGACACTTTTACTCCGCGGACACTTCCACTCCGTCCATTGGGTTGCTGGTGAGTCGGAATTGACTAGACGGCAGTCAGTCTGGTTTGGTTTTGGAAATGGATTTGTAATTGTTATTTGAAAAGGAATTAATATTCTAAACTTTCCTGTTTTCATTTGAAATGGGGTAAATATTGATAGGCAAAACTTCCATTTGGAAAGCTTAATGATTTTCAGGGGTTTAAAAGATCCCAAGTTAAAAAAAAAAGATATATTATTCTACAACTACCTATGTAGTTCTGCATACCTGCTTGGGGATTTCCCCTTCAATCTCTATAATGTAAAGCCTCTCAATAGATAAGTAAGCAATGGCAATGGTATAGTTAATAGCTGTCCCATTAATACACAGAAAAGAATGGCAATGGTATAGTTACATTTCTTTAGCAATTTAAACTCCAAACTTGAGTCTTAGAAAAAGCAAAAAGAAATGTAACCACACCAAAAACCCAAGTCACTGCCAACTGAGAGTGACCCTCTAGGGCAGGGTAGGGCTGCCCCTGTGAGTTTCTGACTATAACTCTTCAAGGGCGAAGACAGCCTTGTCTTTCTCCCATGGAGCCTCTAGTGGTTTCCAATTGCTGCCAACTCCTAACCACTCTGGTACCAGAGCTCCTTGAAGAAATATAGCAGTAGTGATAAAATCAATATACACAAGTACCTATCTTTGTATTTTGTAGCACAGCAAAATTACTACCATGTAACTATAATATGCAAGCATGTCACATTCTAATAATTTTACACAAGATGGAGAATTTCAGGGAACTGCATTATAGAAGCAAGGATATTAAGTAATTATTAGGCA
>NW_022111373.1:119907123-119926995 GCF_000313985.2 Echinops telfairi
ACAAAATAATAATAATTTATAAATTATCAAGGGTTTGTGAGGGAGGGGGGAAAATAGGAGCTGATACCAAGGGCTCAAGTAGAAAGCAATGTTTTGAGAATGATGAGGGTAACAAATGTATGAATGTGCTTTTCACAATGGATGGATGTATGGATTGTGGTAAGAGTTGTGTGAGCCTCCATTAAGATGATTTTTAAAAAAAAAACAAAAAAAGGAATGGCTTGCCAATTACCAAGTTTATTTCCATCTCTATGACTCCATCTAAAGACCAGCAGGATCTGTGATATGAGAATTAACAGTGAGCAGTAGAAAGAACTCAATCCTGGGAGCAAGGGTCTAAGAAACAAAAGACTGCTTACACAATTATTGAACTATGCATTTAGTGCCTTAGTATCCAGACCTGGAAAGAGTGGACAAAGGGAGAACTGGCTCAGATAATCTCTCTCCACCTCCGAAAATCATCCAGTTTCAATCAGGAAACTTTGGCAAGACTACCTGGTTTTATAAATAAAGTTTTATTGGAATACAGCCACAGCCACCTGTTTGAAGTGTCTCGGGCTGCTTCTGCACTTTGAACACAGAGATGAACAGGAGCAAAAGAGCCGAGATGGCCACCAAGCCTCAAATACTTACTGTCTGGCTCGGTAAGAAAAATCTGCTCACGCTGTTCTAAATAAAATGTAAAAAGGCAAGCGAAACAGAACCCCAAACCCACGATTTTAGCAAAGCCTGTTGCCCTTACTTCCAAGCTGGAGGCCTGGGGGTGATTCCCAGCCAGTGTACCTCATCCACAGTCACCCCCACCCATCAGCGATGGAGCTTATCAGTGATGTGCTGAATAGGTTTCAGTAGAGCTTTAAGACTGAGCTAGGCCTGGCGATCTACTTCTGAAAACTGGCCATCAAAACGGTTTGATCTATAACTGGTTCTGGAAATGGGACAGGATCAAGCAGCAGCTTGTGCTGCGGTACACAGGTTCCCGGAGTCAGACAGAGCCGTCTCCAAGACAGCTAAGCATACCACTTATCAGGTCAATTGTCTTTCCAATGCACAGAAGGCCATTAAGAAACATGTCAGAGTACCCGAAGAGCGTTTCCTTGTCAAACACAGTGTCGGCTGGCATGTTCACAGGGATCAGGAGGTCCGGATGTGAATCAAAATGCACCAACTGTATGTTACAGGCAGGAAGATGCTTTGAGCCAATGGCTCGGTATATAAAAGGAAGAACCTGCAAAGATACAACCACATGTTCAGAATTGGCCCTAAAATCATGGGTACACACTCAACTGCAGATGGAAACACAGTTAAACACAGGCACTTTAAAAACAGGGGAAATATACAGCGAGCTTACTGCAGATGATCCAGGTAACTATCTCAAGCCAACCGTTAATGATTCCTGAGAACTCCCAATTGACTCTTCGGAGGACTTAATTAACACAGCTCCACCTGCCCTCCAGCCAAACCCATCAAGTTCAACAGGTGTTGCAGAGGGCAGCCCAGGGCTGGGGCTCCTTAACTAATCAACGGCTCCTTAAAGTATCGGTTGTGACAGTAATTGTGAGCAGAGCTACTCTAGGCGGCTAAGGGGTCTGTAAGGCTTTCTCCTTCCACACTGTCGGTAGCTGGCAGTCCCAGTTTTAAAGTGCCACCCATCCAGACACTCAGTCTCTAAGTCCTGAGAAATCCAACTTCTTTCTCCTCCTCTCGCGTCTGATGCGCGCAGGAGCCCCGATCGATCACACTCTCCCTCGTCACATCCAGGGAAGCCCAACGTCTATTGATGCTGCTTCTGGAAGCATTTCTCAGCACCACTGCCACCCACTACCGGGCTTCCAGGAGTCCGGGGTAAGGGCCTGCTGAGGCTCAAGTAGCAGAGCAAAACAGTTAACATCTCTATCGTTATTTCCCTGTGCCGAGCACCGTGTTCTGAGGCGCACGTACACAGTGTGCACCCCGTGACTCATGGATCTGTGAACACCACGTACACAGTGTGCACCCCGTGAACGCCAAGCAATGGGGCAACGACTCTTTCGAATTTACAGGTGTCAGCCGAAGACTCCCGCCGCTAGCCCGGCGCCTCCCGCTTGACAACAGGACTGGCGTCCCCAGAAGCCAGCGTTTAAGTAGAGACGGAGAACGCTCGGATCTGCGCTCAGACCGTCCCAGTTCGAATCCCAGCCACACCAGTGGACACAGTGTGGGAGAACCGCCGCGGCCGCGGCACCCGGCAGACCATTTCTGCGCCTGCAGAACTCCTGTCCCGGAGCGCCGGTGCTCCGGCCGGCCCCTCACCTCCTGGTGGTCCTCCACCACCCAGACCGGGAGCTCGGAGTAACTCCGCAGGCGGGAGAGCGCTCCCGCGGAGTCGCTCATGGCCCCGCGTCCGCAGGCTGCACGGGAGCCGAGCGTGCAGGACCAGACAGCTGGAAAACCTGAGCCGCCGCCGCCGCCAGTGACGGAAGCGCGTACTCACCCGGTTGCGGTTTCGGATTGGAGGACCGAGAGGGTTGAGGCCGGTCGCCGTAGCATTGAACGATCCTGATTGGTCGACAACCCCGTCGCTCTTACTGAAGCGCCAATCACTGCTCCCGCGAGCCGCGGAGGTTCCCTCTGGTTTGCTATTTAATTCCCTAGGCTTCCTGTTCCGGAGGCGTCGCTGCTTCCCTCTCGTGGCTCCTGCAGTCTTACAGTGTCTTTGCTCTGACGGCGACCGCGCGCCTCGGGAACCTTTTGTAGGTAAAAGGGGCGCCTTGTGGGTATTGGAAGAGGGAGCGTTGCCGAGTGTCCGGATTGAAAAGGGGCCAAAGTCCCGGGCTGGGGACGAAAGGCACCTGGGAGTTGGGGTCGGGCAGCCCCTCTTAGGATCTGTAAGTGAGGGCGCGAAAGCAAGCGGAGGCTCGGTTCCCACAAATAAACAGAAGTGGAATATGAGATCTTTCATTCATTATGGTGCGCAGGCTGCTGGCCAGGCCGGGGCTCCATCATGTGGCGCCCAGTCTGGCGGGAGAAGGCCAACGGGGAAGCGCGTAATTACGGAGCAGTAGGTAGAAGAGCATCAGCCTGCGACGTAACTGGGAAAGGGAGAGTTCTTAATTAAAACAGAGCCAAACTTTGCACTTTGCAAAAAACGATTTTTTTTTTAACCTGCAGTGAAGTGAACTATTCAGCAGACTTCCCTCAGTTTCCCTGCGTGCAAACAGCAACCCAAGAACGGGCAGGCGCAGAAAAGTGACGTTCCCACCTGCAGTTCTTTCCTTTGGAGTCTCTTTAATCGGTCCACAGTTTCTGACAACACCCTTGTACAAGCCCCTTGCCCACCTCTACTTTGACACACATCTGGTCCCTTTTTGTCCTCTGCATCCCTGCTTTCTTGAGTTTGTAATTTTCTTAAGACCTATTTGTGTAGGGAAAAAGACTTGGTGGCGGCGTGGGTTAAATGCCGGACTGCTAACCGCAAGGTCGGCACTTGGACTCTGTGGTGGAATGTGTTCGGTGCTCCAGCAGAGTTACAGCCTTGGGAACCCGCAGGGGCAGCTCTGCTCTATCCTAGAGGGCCACTGTGGGTTGGAATCGACTGGATGCCAGTGACCTTCATTAGTATAAGGATTCTGCGCTGTCCAGTGCTGCAGGGTGTGCGCCTTTGTCATTTTTGTAAGCCCCGAGACGGCTCACTGTGGCACGAGCCCACGGAAAGGCCTGCTTTCTGCCTGCTTCTGCTAATTTGGTGTGGATGTGTGTGTAAGGAAAATATACGGCAATACCACGGAGACATATACTATGGATGAGAGAACAGTTAACACTGCCTATTGTCTGCACGGAGCTGTGCAAGACAGAAGTGACGACACCAACAACCCACATCCTGACGGAGCTCACACAGACTAGTTGTCTGTAGCTCTTCTAGAAGAAGGATTACCCTAAGAGCAGCGGGACTCCAGAGGAACAGCCTTGGAGGGCTTCACAGTGGAGGCAGTGTTGGCGTTAGGTAGATGAGAAGGACTTCACTGGGCAAAGAGGGGAGGTAGGGGACTTTAGAAAGAAGAGCAGGAGCTGACTGGTGGAACGAGGGGGCTTCGACACATGGAGCAGTTTTGTTATCTTTTCATTCCATTTTCCCACCAACTTTTTGAAGCCCCTTTGTTAGGCAGGTGGGAAAACCTGGGGTGATCAGGACTTTGTGGGAAGGTAAATGGAGGGTACGCCTAGAAGGACATGGCTGTGGAGGTTGTTGGCGCCCAGCATGGAGTTTGAATTAGATTTTGTTGTTGGTAAGGAGCCGGTGGTCGTCTGATGAGCTGTCTGTGCCCCAGTTTATCACGAGGGCAATGGAGTGGACTGTAATCATTGATCATATTTGGTGCTCCCCTCGGGTGCCATGTGGTGTAGTGGTTACTCATTGGGCAGCAATATGCAAGGTCGGCAGTTCGAAACCTCCAGTGACTCTGAGGGAGAAAGACTGGGTTACCTAAGCCCGTAAAGAGTTACAGTCTCAGAACCCCACAGGGTGGTTTCTGTGAGTCAGCATTGAGTTTGGTTTTTGGTGCCATGACAGCAGTTCTAATCCCCTAGTTGCTCTGTGGGAGGAAGATCAGGCAGTATGTCTCCATAAAGATTTATAGCCGTGGAAACCCTACGGGGCAGCCCTGCTCTATACTGTGGGGTGGCTGTGCATCCGGGTTTGCTTTGACCTGGGTGAGTAACACTCATGGAGATTCTTCTCTCTTTTGTGTCCTTTAGAATTATATTCTCTGGAAGATGTGAGTGTCCACACAGCACAAGAGGATGCAAGGCAATACATGGTGAGTAATGGCAGCAGCTTGGAAGGGTGCCGTGAGGAGCAAACAACCATGGAGGGGAAGATAAGGGAGGCGTGATGGAAGTGGGTGCATTCTTTCAACAGTGGGTCGTAGATGATGGGGTTTCAAAGCATTTGTGGGCAAATGGAAATAAAAGATAATGGATTATTTCCACAAACTTTTGAAGCCTCCTTGTGTGTGGACTACCCCCAACCCTGAGGTGCAGCTCAACTTTAAAGTCAGAATGACATAATTAGTTGGAAGATTATAGTTATTGTAGGAACTGCCAAGAAAAAGCAGTGTTTTCAGGGCAGGGACCCCAAACGAAGGGATTGGGGTTGATGGTGGTTTGGGAAGGCCAGCAAGGTCATCAGTTGTAGTCATCAGACAAGAGATGATCATGTGAAGTTGATGAATTCTAGAAAGAGCTATGGAGGAACAGGAACAGGACTTTAAAAATACTTCGCTTACGGAAATAAAGAAGGCATGCTCTTCGAGAATGCTCCTTGGAGGTAAGCGTGGCGAGAGTGTGTCTCAGCACTTTGGGCATGTTGTCAGGAGGGACCAGTCCCTGGAGAAGGACGTCATGCTGGGTGAAGGAGAGGGGCAGAGGAAAGGAGGAAGGTCCTGGGCAAGATGAGCTGGCACAGTGGTTGCGTGGATGGCCTCAGATTTAGGGACACTCGTGAGGACATGGAAACGCCAGGGCCATGTTTCCTTCTGTGGGACATGGGGCTGCTGTGAGTCAGCACCAACTCGCTGGCACGTAATAACAACTTGTCAAGTATGTGACACGAGGGCTGAGGGAACGCCGTTTGAGATAAGTCAGCATGAACAGAAACAAGCCTCGTCCTGGAGGAAGAGGCCCTTCGTTCCTCTCAGGATAGGTGGCACTGGATTTGGGCATTGGTGAGACAGGGACGGCGTGGACGGTGTGGTGGCCGTTGGCAGCCTGGGTCTGGAGCTCAAAATCTGAGGGCTGGAGAATGGAGCTTTGGCAGTTGCTGCCAAACGGGTGGTAAGTGAAGCAACACAAGAACATAGGGTCACCTTAGGTAAAAGGGAGCAGAGTGTCCCGGCTGGTCCCCTGAGAATACCAAAGGCTGGGCCATGCACAGTGTAAGGAGGAACCCCCAGAGAGATCGAGAAGAGGGTCAGCTGGGCAGGATGCTGAGTGGCACAGGCGGTGAAGCACTCAACTACCAGCTGTTGTAAGGTTGTCGCTCGCACCCACCCACCCAGCGGGGCCTCAGGAGACAGGCTGGTGACCCGCTTGGGAGAGGCCTCAGCCGTGGCACTCCCGTGGGGCAGTTGTGTTGTGCACCAAGGAGTTGCCGTGAGTCAGCATCTGGTCAACAGCAGCCAGCAACCAGTGTGTGGGCCCGGCCCGTTGACAGGCGCTTCCTTCTCAGGGTGCTTTTGTCCTTGAGCCGGGAGAGGGATCGGGATCTGAGAAGGGAGCTGCAGGTGGGAGGTCGTGGTGGTGCGTAGCTAGCAGGATAGACGGGTTCCGGAAGCATGCAGGGTTGCGGGCCTGGCTGGAGCCCTGGGACCCTGCCGTTACGGGGACACCACTCTGTCCAGGGGGCTGGTTTTCCACTGCCCCACATTCTAGTCAGCCTACCGAAGAGGACTGGGTGGGCGCGTCTAAGGTGGAGGTTGTGCCAGGTTTTTACGATGAAAGAGTGGGGCCAGTAGAGTTGGAGGGAGCTAGAAACAAGTCACTGAGTGACCATGCATCCGGGCCGAGTGGGAGGAAGGTGCTTCCGCCGACTGAGAAGCTGTGGGCTGACTGCCTAGAAGGATGCAGTCAGGTCACACGGGGACCAGGAGCAGGCCGGGCAGGGCGATGCTGAACTCAAGACTTTGGAGGGGAGCAGCACACAGGAACGACAGGGACAGGGGCTGACCACGGCAGAGGAGTGGAGTGTCTTATGTTACTGAGACCCAGGATTAGATGCGTGGAACATTCCAGGGACTTGACTAAGGGGTCTGTCCTTCAGGTGTTAGGATGGTCAGGTATTCCTTTGTTTGCTTGCTTGTTTATAACACCTTTCCCCATTTTCTGCTCTCCAACAAAGCCATAGGATGTCCTTCCACCCAGGAAGAGGATGTCCCCGAGGGCGAGGAGGACATGGAGCCAGACCCTCGGCACCAGCCTTCCGCCCCCAGAATCTGAGGCTGCTCCACCCTCAACAGCCGCCCGCGCAATATCAATATGAACCGCCCAGTGCCCCCTCCACCACCTTCTCAAACTCTGCGGCCCCCAACTTCCTGCCCCCGCGCCCAGACTTCGTACCCTTCCCCCCGCCCATGCCTCCGTCAGCACAGGGCCCTCTGCCCCCCTGCCCAGTCAGGCCCCCCTTCCCAAACCACCAGATGCGGCACCCGTTCCCGGTGCCCCCCTGCTTCCCCCCCATGCCTCCCCCTGTGCCCTGTCCCAACAATCCCCCGGCCCCTGGAGCCCCTCCGGGGCAAAACTCTTACCCCTTTCTGATGCCCCCTCCTTCCATGCCTCACCCACCACCCCCTCCGGTCATGCCCCAGCAGGTCAACTACCAGTACCCCCCAGGATACTCCCACCACAACTTCCCGCCTCCCAGTTTCAGCAGCTTCCAGAACAACACCAGCTCCTTCCCCACCAGCGCCAACAACGGCAGCAGCCCACATTTCAGACACCTCCCTCCGTACCCGCTGGCCAAGGCCCCCAGCGAGAGAAGGTCCCCAGAGCGGCTGAAGCACTATGAGGACCACAGGCACCGCGATCACAGCCACGGGCGAGGCGAGAGGCACCGGTCCCTGGATCGGCGGGAGCGAGGCCGCAGCCCGGATCGGAGGAGGCAGGACAGCCGCTACCGCGCTGACCATGACCGGGGGAGGACGCCCTCTCGCCACCGCAGCTACGAGCGGAGCCGGTAAACAGGCAGAGGCTGCCTCCTCTGGGCAACAGGTGGTCTGTGGCCAGGCGTCGGCCCAGAGACCCTAATGGTCCGACTGGGCCCGCTCTTTGCTAGAAAGGAAACGTTAGGACGCCGTTTGCAAGAGGGTAACAGGCAAAGCCCCTTTTGAAGGGCACTTGACAATGATCGTAGTGTAGAGTTCTCCCCACAAACGCCAATCCGTGACTGGTCTGATACATTGCCACGCGTAACGCTGACCCCGCGTCCTGACGGATTGTGAGCGATCGATTCCGTGCGCCCTTTTCCTCGGGCCAGGCTGCGTGTTAGTCCTCTGGCTACCGCCGAGCTGGCTTTCGGAGCACCGAGGACAGGTGGAAGGTCTTGTACATTGTTGCCTGCCTGCTGTTATCTTTTGAAGTGCAATTAGGCTAGTTACACATTTGATACTTATACTGAAGAACTTTGTGGGGTTTTTTTTAGGACTCTTCCATTCCAGAATTTAACATCACCCCACCCTCCTCTAAAAAAAAAAAAAATTCCCAAACAAACCCAAAAAGACCACACTGCTGAAAAAAATCCCCAAGAGATATGTGGCTTACTGCAGATGTTCTTAAACTAGGATTCTCGAGGTAAATTCTATGAGAAATCGGTGTTGTTTAGAGCAGATTGTTACAGAATAGAATAGACTTTTAGTTTTGCAACTTGAGGCTTGCGTTCCTTCCCTGTGTTCCTTCAGTTTAAGACACAGGGAACATATTCCTTTTGTTTCCTAACCCTGGGTCTTTGCACACCACATAATAATGGTTTATTCTGTCTTCTCAAGCTGCCCTTTGTCATGTTCCGTCTGGGTCTTTCGTGTGCTTTAGCTGCTCCACGATGAGAGCAAGTTTCAGAGCCTCTTCTGACCTCCCCTCTGATCTCTTCTTTCTCTCCTCTGCTTTGAATAACCTTTTGCTTTCTTCATGAATGGTGTCCACGATGTCATCCCACCGCTCAGCAGGTCTTCTGTCTCCAGTGTTCAGGGCAACAAATCTGTTCTTGAAATTCACAACAAAATCAAGGAGGTATTTTGGCTTTCATGCACTTGTTTTAATTTTCTTCAGCTTGAAACCAAACTTACATATCAGCAACTAATGGTCAGTTCCAGAATCGGTCCTGGGCCTAGTTGTAGCTGCTGATCCTAAGCTTCCCCATCATGTCTTCCCACAGATGTCGTTCATTTGATTTCTGTGTGTTCTGTCTGGGGAAGCCCGTGTGCACAGTATGTTGTTGAAAAAGGTAATTGTAGGGAGGAAGTGGTTGTTATTGCAAAAGTCTATCAAGTGGGCTCCCGCTTCATTTCTATTGCCAAGGCCAGATTCTCCATCCGCTGTGCCTCTTCTTTGTTTCCAATTTTTGCATTCCAATTGCAGTTATCCACACATCCTGATTGCGTGTTTGATCACTGTCAGTCTGAGGACAGTGTTAAAATTCTTCCAATTTAGTATCACCAGCTTTAATGGGCTTTTCTATCTCTCCAGTCCCATAAAGAGTTACCGTTTGGGAACTCAAGGAGCAGTTCTACCCTGTCCTATAGGGTCTCTGAGTTGGCATGGACTCAACGGCAGCGAGTGTAATAGGGCTTTATTGGCTGGTGCTTGATTTGAGCAATAAAGTTTTAAGATGATCAAAAACTGCATTGGTGAGGAAGAGGTCTGGGAAGTTGTACCAAGGAATTTTTGTTTTCTGTCACAATAATGCCCCTGGTCACTCTGCAAGGGCGGCAAGGGTTGGCCTGGGAGAGCTACTGCTGGGAAACTGCGCTGTCCAGATTTGCAGGAGAGATGACATTTATGCAAAGCTCATTCTGGCTGCTTCTCCCCTTGCTCTGGGAGCACAGGAGGCTACCCTAGGGCAGACTCCAGCATCCTCAGTTTTCTTTCTCCCCCCAAGTGTGGTTGAGTAACGGTGACACTGTTGTTTTAGGGTCCGCAGTTTCTAGCACTGGGTGCATGTATTTTCATGAATGGGGGCAGTTACTCGGGGACTGGGAATGAACCCAGAGGTTCTCTGCTGACAGGAAGAGTTCATGCTATGTTCCCTGACCCTGAAGCCCATTACCCTCAAGTCGCTTCTAGCTCACCCTGGCCATGGAGGACCGAGGAGAACTACCCCACCGTGATTTCCAGGGCTGTAATTGTTCTAGACCTGGCTGCCACATCTTTCTCCTATGGAGCAGCTCATGGATTCTGACTGACAATCTTGATAATAGCTGCTGAGCACTTTAACCACCGAGCCACTAGGGCTTCCGATGTTACCTCAGGAAGTTCCCAATGCTAACAAGGACAAGTCTTCAGAAAAGTAGTCCACACATTGTTTTTCTTGCCTTGACTTGAGTTCAGCCCTAGAGTGCTACTATGAAGTGCTGTATATTGAAACGGGCATTCACAATTAATCCCTCAGAGGGAGCAGTTGCCTCCGTAAGTGCTATTCTTGCATGGGGATTCTATCAGGTAGGTGCTACGAAACAAGTGCAGACTAGAAGCAACATGCTTAATTAGAGCTTTCATTTGGAATCAGAGATGTGGTGCTGTGGGTTAGGCGCTGGGCTTGGAGGTTTGAACCCACCCACCCCTTTGAGGGAGAAAGACGAGGGCCATCTGCTCTCATAAAAATTTATAGTCTTGAAAATGCCATCTAAGGCTGTTATGTGTTGGAATTGACTTAATGGCAGTGGGTCTTTTTTATTCTTTTCAGTAACTTTTGAGAAGCTTTGCTATATGGCACCATCCACTAATCTCTGTAATTGGAATTTATTGCTGAAGAGTAAACTATAATTGTAGAGCTGTATCAAAGAATATACAGTCTTGAGCTTTAGCTGCTTTATTTTAGACAGCTATATATATATATATTTGAGGATTGAATGTATTTCAAAAGCTTATTCTAAGGAGTTTCTCTTGGGGGAAGATCTTTTAATTAAAAACAAAACAAAACTTTGATATCTAAGCAGTCACTGATCTTTCACTCTTGTAAGTTTGGATTTCACTATATTGAGTTTTTGTTCCCCCCACTATGTTGTTGGGTGCTCTTGGGTCTATTCCAACTCTGAGCGACCCTATATGACAGAGTAGAACTGCCCCCATTGGATTTCTCGTGCTGTAGGCTTTTTTTTTTAACAGTTTTATTGACATATAATTCACATATACAACTCAATAGTTTAAACATATTAGGAAGAGTTGTGCAATCACTCCAATCAATTTTAGAATGTTTTCTTTTTCCTTGTATTCATTATTACCTTCCCATTCTCCTTCGCCTCCCTGCTGTCACACCAAGAAAATACTAATCCAGTTACAGTCTGTGGATTCATGCAGTCTATACAGTCCACACCTAATATCCTGAATTTCATGTAGAGAAAAACATATCAAAAACAAAACAGAAACGAAATAACACAATAAAACAGGAAAACCTCAATTGAAAAGATACCAGAAAGCCATAAAAACCAGAACAAATTTAAAATGGGCCAAAGGGAGAATAAATGATAAGGTTTTACATTTTAACCTAACTCCACCTGCCTTAGTACCCTTTGCATTGCACTCTGTCTGATAGCAAGGCTGTTCCCTATTCCCATCCATGGGCAGTGGCCAGAGGCAATTCACTGGACACTTAATCCAAGGGGGGAGCCTGGACATGGGTTTTGGGCTTTCACTGTCACCCATAGTCATCTGCAAACTGGGTGCTCAGAATTTAAACTCTGATACTGTACCCTTTGGTTTAGATTTGATTATTTACAATCAACCCTTGGATCACGTAGGTTGGTGCTGTTACCTCACTTTGATGGCTGCTTGTTTTAAGACAAGCCTGAGAGACCTCAGGTGCTGTTCATTCTGATAGCCAGGCGCCTGATTTCTTCACCACCCGTGGCGATAGCACCTACATCTTCATGAAGTAATCCCCTTATGAGGGCAGGTACCAAGTAAGGCCGTGTCATAAGAACTAATTAATTTAAGTATAAGCCTTCAGGAACCAGCAAACTTAGGCTGAGAGCCATATGCAGCTCTTTCTGTTACGTACATGTGGCTCTGAAGTAAAATTTAAAAGTTTTAAAGGATACTGTTCAGATGCTGATGGTATAATTTGTTTTGTAAAAAATATATTTATGGCCCTCAAATAATTTTAAAATTGTGGTAAGGGACAGGATTGGCCCGTCTCAAAAGTTTGCCAACCCCTGGCCTAGAACTACAATTAAGTGCTAGCTCAAAATCCCTTCTTGTATCTATGGCTTATGTATATGCTTGGTCCACTTTAGAGACATTAGTATCCTTTGATTGGGGAAAATTATAAACCATCCCCATGGGGCATATTGTAATTCTAATGATAGTATCATCAATCTAACCAGTGTTACAGAATTTCAAATACTGTTTAGAACAGAAAAGTGTGCATCTGTAGCTCAGCTTTTTAGACAAAAGTTCATGGGTGGTTGATCTGAACAGATCAATCCCCAAGTGACCAGACACTATTTGATGCAACAATGAGGGCGGGAGATGGGGCAAACCTTTCAATAACGCTCATTCATAAAGGCAGAACCATGCCTGCTAGACTAATGTGTTATAAACAAGAAAGCATGAAAACACCAAATATACGGTAGTCCTGATCCACCATTCACTGGACACCCTCAAAGCAAGCGATGGGAACCCAAGTCCAGAGACCTTCAAGTCAGTGACTTGGGATAGCCGTCATCTGGCTCTTCTCACCCGGGTGTTTCAGCCCTAAGTTCAAGAGAGTGTTTCAGGTCTTTACATCTGGTACAGGGGAATTTGAGGCAAAGTCTAGTTTGCTCAGTGGGGTTTGCAGAATGGAGCCTGGTGTGGCCTCTGTGGACCTCAAAAGGACAGAGTCTAAATCTCTGTCTATATAGCTTGTGGCCTGGATTATCAAGGGCCTAATAGAAACCAGTCAAAAATGCCAAAATAGGAACATAATACTGGGTGTTTTCTCCCCTTGGGGATCTATATAAATATGTTAGCATTTTTCCCAATGGGAGGCTGCCTTACCTGGTTTATCCACCGATAGTGGTATAACCATCTTCTCAAAGACAGATCTTAACACACAAATACACACACACACACCACCACCACCACCACCCCACCACCCCCCTCACCCCCCTCCATCTCTGGACTTGAATTTCCATTAAGCTTCCCTGAGCACCCTTGTAGGAGTATCTCTTGATTTTGAGTGACCACAGGACAGTGTTATGTGGCAGAAGTAATCTGCCTCGTCCTTCTCCCTTCCACATGAGAAACTGACCCCAGCTAAGGTGAGGCCTCCTCTGTCGAAGTGGTTCTGAAGATGGACTAGTAAGGTTGCGATAGCCGGATCATGAGCATTAGGCAAGCACACTACCTCTTTGCTTGGGAGCCTGGACTAGATGATGACGTGACCCGAGAACAGAAGCCTGCCTGTGTCTTGGTGTTTATCCCGATCGTATTGGACTCATACATATTCACCCTTCACTCAGCAGCATGGTGTCCGGGTCCCTCTGTGTCACGAGGTGTTTTGTGGTTTCATCACTGTTTTTTTGGGTATGCGTGGTATTCCATTGTGTGTACTTAGCAGTTTCTTTATCCATTCTTCTGCTGATGGGCGTTTGGAGTGTTTCGGGCTCCTTGCTCTTGTGAGCTGTGCTGCAGTGAGGATGGGCGAGGGTGTGTCTG
Organism: Echinops telfairi; assembly: GCF_000313985.2. Taxonomy (NCBI): domain Eukaryota; kingdom Metazoa; phylum Chordata; class Mammalia; order Afrosoricida; family Tenrecidae; genus Echinops; species Echinops telfairi. The sequence goes on from NW_022111373.1 coordinate 119,920,507, forward strand.
TTCTTCTCTGCCTCTCACTCTGGGGCACGTGCACTAGCAGAGGGGCCGCTGGCTCCTAGTCTGGTTTCTACTCCAAGTTGTCTCAGGTGGTGTCAGACTGCTTTCCACACTGGCTGTACCTGTTTACAAGAAGCTGTTATCTTTATGGAGCCGAGTGCCAGGCCTTTTCTCCTGCTCACCTTTAGCAGTCGAGCTCTTCAGTATTGTGCCATTGAACTCTCGCTGGTGGAGGGTATTTTTAAGTTTAGACATTTTTATGGTGTTCCTACTGGACTGGATTCTGATAACATCATTATTTTAGGTCTCAGACTGGCTGGTTCAAATGTCCTTAGGTGTATAGTTCTGATTCAAACACACTGGAGCTTGGGCTGATTCAGTTCTCCCATTGTGCCGTGTTCCTTAAAAGTAAAAAATGATTTTTATTGAGTTTCACTGGAACATTAAAAAAATCTTTTAGTTTAATTTTACAGTGGGTGCATCCATTATTTCCATTGAGATTGTAGGTTCTCAAACTTATTTGGTCTCCCACCCTCTTTTCAGGAAAACAAATGATTCAATGTTCTTTCCCCCCTTCCCCACCCCAAGACAATTGTGTGCTCTAGCCCATAATCCAGGATAAAGCACAGGTATCAGTTGGCAGCCCCCAGGTGGTAGTATGGCCGAATTTGGAAAACATTGATTTAGATTCCTCCCCCCCCCCCCATAAAAACAGCATGTACTGGTAATTTAAATCTGTATCCCTGTGGTTTCATGACAGGTCATTGTCATTAGAATTGCAACTCAGACCTGAGAATTCAAGTCTTTTCATTATACCCCCTTCCTACCAATCTTAGCGGTAAAAGTTCTATAATTTGTATCTATTGGCTGGGTGAAATTGAACATTTTCTAGACATCGCCAGGCAGTAGAAGTCTCTCAGGTTGGCTCTGTGGGTTAAGTAAGCAAGGATTGTCTGGAAGGTCTTAAGAGAGGATTCTGGTACAATTCCCTGTGTTGCTGAGCATCAAAGATGACTTCTTGGTTTAAAGGATATAACAGAAATTGCCCAGACAACTTAACTTCTGTGAAGTGAAAAGCTCCTTTATCCCTTAATAAATTACAGATGAGTAAAAAGCCCTGGTGAATAGTACCTGCAAACTACTTAGATGAGAACCAGTTTTTGAGAAGGTTACTTTGGTGCAAAGAGATGGCATGTTTGAGTCTTTCTGGTGAAAACTGCTTCTGTGTATAAATCCCTTTCAGGGAGCGGGAGCGGGAGAGACACCGGCACCGGGATAGCCGAAGGTCGCCGTCTTTGGAAAGACCCTTCAAGAAAGAGAACAAGCGACCTGGAAGGTAAGCAGGCCTTGGCTCTGCCAGGAGCCCTTGGCTGCCCCTCTCTCTCTGAATTCTGATTATGTGTTTGTATGTCAGCCAGTGCTGGATAATGGCCCAGAGTCTGTCCAAAATGAATACGTAGCACCGGTCCAAACGCGCACCAGGCGCCCTCCCTGGTGGCACAGAGGGTCTGCATTGGGCTGCTAACTACAAGGTGAGCAATTCGAAACCACCAGGCAGCTCAGCAGGAAAAAGACAAGGCTTGCTACCCCCACATGGAGTTACAGTCTCAGAAACCCACAGGGACAATGCAGCTCTGTCCTGCAGGGTCACTCTGAGTCAGGATTGAGTTGACAGTGAATTTGGTTTGGTGCAAATGCTCAAGCAGACTCTAACTTACACACCAGTCCCTTTCAGATGTAGTATTCATGCGAAAATTTCTGACAAATTCCCCAAATCCAGAAACTGTATGGACCATTATTTTCTTTCTTTAAAAAAAATCATTTTATTAGGGGCTCCTACTCTTATCACAATCCATCCATCCATCCATCCATTGTGTCAAGTACATTTGTTGCCATCATCTTTTTCAACACATTTTCTTTTTACTTGAGCCCTTGGTATCAGCTTCTTATTTTTTACCCTCTCTCCCCCACTCTCCCTCCCTCAAGAACCCTTGATAATTTATAAGTTATTATTATTTTTTCATGTCTTACACTGACCTATGTCTTGCTTCACCCACTTTTCTGTTGCCTGTCCCCCTGGGAGGGGGTTATATGTCGATCATTGTGATCGGTTCCCCCACTCTCCCTCCCTCAAGAACCCTTGATAATTTATAAGTTATTATTATTTTTTCATGTCTTACACTGACCTATGTCTTGCTTCACCCACGTTTCTGTTGCCTGTCCCCCTGGGAGGGGGTTATATGTCGATCATTGTGATCGGTTCCCACTTTCTCCCTGCACCTTCCCCTTCCCCTCCTGGTATTGCTACTCTTATTATTAGTCCCGAGGGGTTTATCTGTCCTGAATTCCCTGTGTTTCCAGATCTTATCTGTACCCCTGTACATGCTCTGGTCTAACCAGATTTGTAAGGTGGAATTGGAGTCATGATAGCGGGGAAGAGGAAGCATTAAAGAACTAGAGGAAAGTTGTATGTTTCATTGGTGTTATACTGCACCCTGACTGGCTGGTCTCCTTGCAACCCTTCTGTAAGGGGACGTCCAATTGTCTACAGATGGGCTTGGGTTTCCGCTCTGCACTCCCCCCACTCACAATGATATGATTTTTTGTTCTGGGTCTTGGATGTGTGATACCTGATCCTATGGACACCTCATGATCATACACACAGCCTGGTGTGCTTCTTCCATGTGGGCTTTGTTGCTTTTCAGCTAGATGACTGCTTGTTTATCTTCAATCTTTTAAGACCCCAGATGCTCTATCTTTTGATAGCCGGACACCATTAGCTCTTTTCACCACATGTGCTTATGCACCCTCTTTGTCTTCAATGATCATGTCGGGAAGGTGAGCATCATGGAATGCCAGGTTAATAGAACAAAGTGTTCTTGCATTGAGTGAGTACTTGAGTAGAGGCCCAATGTCCATCTGTTAAACCTTAATACTAAACCTTTACATAGGGGCAATTATTTTTGACTGCACGGCTGTAAAGCTGTGTAATAATAGTTTGTGGTATTAAAAAACAAAAGAGAATCTTGAAAATTGTTCGTAAATTTGATGAAATCAGGCTGCGATCTACAAGGTCAGAGGTTCAAAACCGCCAGCTGCTCTGCAGGAGAAGGGCGGGGCTTTATGCTCCTGAGGTTCCTCGGAAACTCACAGGGGCAGTTCTACCCTATCCTATAGGGTTGCTATGAGTTAGTATGGACTTGATGGCAGCGAGACTAGACTATTTCTTAAATTTACTTGTTCCAGGGGGTTGTCAGGGGAGAGAACAAAACTGCCTTTTCATTTTCATTAGCAACGTGACAGAGAGATTGCTCTTATTCAAATTAGTATAGGGTACGATACGTCTACGTCCGGAAGTAACGTTCTTGGTCTTACACGGTGGGTTGTGAGGGAGGCGCTGGAGCAGGCAGTGTTTGGTGCTGCTGTAAGTGTGGTCACTGTCCAGAACCGACTGGACGGTCCCCAACGATGGCGGCAAAGGAAGCACGATGAGGCCGAAGAGATTGGAGATTTATTCTCCCAACTTTACTGCTGGGTAATGTTATCTAGCCTTTCTCCACCTCACTCTCTGTAACTCTAAAACAAGGACTGTGTGTAGGATTACACACCTAGCACTGTGCCCCCAGAAGAAATGCCAAGGACGTTTTCAACAAGTCAGTAAGAACAGGTGAGGAGGCTTCAGAAAGTTCCTGGAAGAGTGGAATGAGCAGATAGGTCATGAAATATTTTTTTAATGAACTTTTGGAGCCATCCTCACCTCTTACAATGTGTGCGTTCCTATGAAGACTTTCATCAGCTAAAATAGTGGCAGGTGAAGAAGCAATTACCATTTGTGTGTATGGAACATTTTTGGAGTGGTAATATGATGGTTTACACCTTGCCAAGTAACAAATGAAATCCAAATTCACACTGACATTAGCAAAAGCACACCGGGTTCAAAGCCCTGGCGGCTTGATAAGCCGCGTGTCATCCAGGGGAAGGCGCTTGGTGACACCATTGCTGCGTGAGATGCCTTTTAGTGGTTGCAGTTAGCGGCCCCAACTCATTGTCGTCAAGTTGATTCCAACTCACAGAGACTCCGAAGGATGTGGTAGAGCCGCCCTGTGGGTTTCTGCGACTGCATCTCTGCACCAAAGCAGAAAACCTCCTCTTTCCCCCACAGAGCGTCTGGTGGTTTCCAGCTGCTGCCCTCTGCCACACTAGGCCTCCTTAGATAGGGCTAACTTTTCCAGGTTGACCAGGAAGAGTTTGTCATTAAGAAGAGGGCCTGTGAAAGATGGGGAGAGGAGACCGGAGTCAGTGGAGGACTTGTTTGGGGTGGCTGGTTTTTAATTTGGAATGCAAGAGATCTCCCCACTTTAGTGTCCTCCCTCCTTGCCTATCGCTTGTGGAGTCATATACAACGACTTGGAGTCTATGGCTTCTGGCCAATGCAGTAGACGAGGAAGCAACAATCAGAGATATAAATATTATCAAACTTTCATAGTTTATAAAAACATCCTATGTTTATGAAGGAACAACTTAGAATGCAATGAGTCTCTCTTTCAGGGTAAATATCTGTGCCTCCTAGGAGAGATGTTGGGAAATGCCCCCTCATGGTGTTACAACAAACTCACTGACCTTCAACACCCATCAACCATTGACCATCCGTGACCTGAGACGGATGAGCATGTTTTTTGACTCTGTTTCTTGGAAACCATGAATACTTTATACCTCCGGTGGGAATTTTGGAATTTGCGAAACTCTGTGTCAAGCACCGTCTTCTCACATGATTCCCACACACCTGTTTCCTGCTATTGGGCAAGTGACGGCGTCTCCAGGACAGTGCCTGCCTTACGTGAGGACATTATTCGTGGGGCAGCTAGGAAACCACGAGACCTTGCTTATTTAAGTGGGCAGTCCCCAAATCACCATACCCCAATGAGTACCATCCTAAATATCAGAATAACTAATTAGGCAATGCAGTGGGAATAAAGGGATTCACTACAGAATATGGAAACCATCCTGAAACTTTACAAAATTCTATAGGACCAGTGGGGGGAAAGCTTCAACCACAGAACATAGCTTATTTGCAAAGAAGGTGATGTCCATGATTGGGAGGCATGCCCTATTCCTGCAGAGGAAACGCGTTGTGTAAAGAGGTTGGTTTTCTTTAAGATCATCTCTACATTCAATGTAACATCAGTTGAGATACTGGTTTTAGCACCTCATAATGAGTCTTATTCCTCTCTGGAGTAGAAGTTCAAATAATCAAGGACAGCAGTAATGCAAGAGTGCTTCTCAAAAAAACCAACAAAGCAATCACACTGTGTCATCAAGTTGATTCTAATTCATAATGCCCCTATCGGATAGGATGGAACTGCCCCTGTGGGTTTCTGAGATTGTGACTCTTTATTGGGAGTAGAAAGCCTCATCTTTCTCCTGAGGAGCGGCTGGTGGTTTTAAACTGATAACCTTGCAGTTAGCAGCCCAATGCATAATCCACCAGGGCTCCTTTTGCAGGAATACCTACTCTAGTATTAAAATATTCTATAGATATATCATTAAAATTTTATGAGATGGGTATAAACAGTTGGATCAGTGAAATAAAAATCCAGAAACATCTAGGAACATATAAAAATTGCATCTATCATGAAGTTGTTTTGTTCAAATCAGGAGGAATTTATGTACAGTTGGCATATGGGAGGGCGGGTAACTGAAATTAGCTATCTGCCTCCCACTTTGGAGAGATGAGTAAGGAAAAAAATTAATGTTTAAAGTACTCAGGGGAAATATATGTTTATATAACCTCCAGGTGGGAAAGCATAAATTTAAAGAAGTGTAGATTTGTCAAATTTTATCTAGCAATAAGGAATTACAAGGGGAAAAAATGCACAGGGTTACAATTAACACCACAAAGACAACCACGGTGATTATTCTTATTAAGATACTATTTCCATAACTAAGAAAAGACTACCATCGTTAATTTTAATAGTATTGAGATAGCCCCTGACTTGTGTATTCATTAAAGAAATGAACTTCCCAGTGTATTCATTTCAGTTGTGATTAAAAAAAAAAAAACCCAGCAAATTAAAGTGAAATACTTTTGGGTAAGAGTGACCCAGATGAGAAACAACCCTATTGACAGAATGTGTGGAAGGAGAACTCTCATACCATTTTGTTGATGGTCTAAATTGGCTCAACTTCTCTGGAGAGAAGCCTTTTCAAAAGTGTGCACCCTTTATAAAATAAGCTGAGAAATGTGGAAAGATTCACACACGTGTGCACAAAAAACTAGAAAAAGGTGTTAACAGCCTAAATGACTATCATTAAATTTGTTAAGCAAGTTATGTCGTATTCATACAAGAAATATGTGCACCTATTAAAAATGGTTCAGATGGAGGTATATTGCAGCCGTTGTTCTGGAATCATTACTGAGTGAGAAGAACAGGCTGTAAAATTGGACTCAGAACCAGATTGCAGCCGGTGTTCTGGAATCATTACTGAGTGAGA
>NW_022111373.1:119927129-119929119 GCF_000313985.2 Echinops telfairi
GCTGTAAAATTGGACTCAGAACCAGATTGCAGCCGGTGTTCTGGAATCATTACTGAGTGAGAAGAACAGGCTGTAAAATTGGACTCAGAACCAGAGAAACTCCCTGTCATTATGTCAATTCTGACTCAGGACCCTGTAGGACAGGGTAGAACTGCCACTGTGGGTTTCCAAGACTGCACCTCTTTATGGGAGTAGAAAGCCTCATCTGTCTCCTGTAGAGCGGCTGGTGGCCTGAAACTGCTGACTTTGCAGCTAGCAGCCCAATCCGTAACCCACTAAGCTACCAGCGTTCTCTAGCCCAGGACTGGGCTGCCCTTTTTATTAACAGGCATATGTGTATGTGATGTAGTTTTACACTGATAACTATTACACCCTTTTTGCAAAGGATGCAGCCCCTCACGCGCTAGTTACTTTGTGTGCTGGATGCATTATCTCTATTTATGTGGGCATGTGGGATATGTATGCATATGTCTGTTTATGCTTTACTATACGTGTGAGATCTAAAGGCTACCTCTATGGGGCCATGTGTCACTTTTATCTGTGCTTGCCACATTTCTACAGTGGACATGAATACAGTTTCTTTGAAAGTTGACTCTTCGGGCATCGAAAGGAACGATTTCTTGTAACAAAATTAAAAATGCCAACCATAATATTTACAGGTTATATGAGTAAGAAATTAATATGTATACTGTATCTTTGTAATCCTCTCGCCCCATCGCATACACTCCTACATACACTTTCCATCATGAAATTAGAATTTGGTGATAGAGTTAAGGGAAAGAATTCATTTGTGACTTTGCTCCTGAGCGAAACTTTTGTAGCTTGTGGTAACCTTGCTAGCCGAGAGCTATGTAAGATGGATTTTCAAGGATTTGTTCTAACAAAATCTCACAGGGTTTTTCTTTAGGTTAGGGCCTTTTCACAGTGCCAGGCATTGATGGGGAACGCTTTGTTTTCCATCTTTCTATATTAATTGAGTTCATAGTAGTATTAATTAGCATGAGGCACCGTTTGACTCACAAAGTCGCCATCCCCATGTGTGGGCTCTGCGGACTGAGCGCCGGCTGTGGGTGGTGACAGGGTCTTCCTCAGATGGCATCCCCTGGCAGGGTTCACAGCCTGGTCCACACCATGTTTGGTCAGGGTTATTATTGTTGTTTTTTTCCCCTTCCTGGCAAAGCAAGAGCTGTGAAGGATTCCAAACTAGTATTCCCATCGCTGTCATGGTCTAAATGTGAGCTTTCCCAATACCAGGGCGCTTCAAATAGTTCGTGGAAAAATCCCCTGCTCTTTGCATTTTTCCCGTGAACTTCGTGAAGCCTCCTCGTATTTCCAAGTGTCTTTCTCTTTTAGGAGTTATGGTTTGCCAGTTGTTCCCGACCCTGGATGCACACCAGAATTACCTGGGGAGATTACTAAAAATACAGATTCTTGGGCCCCAGCCCCGGAGACTGTGGATCAGTAAGTAGACCTGGGGCCGGGCCTGGGAATTTGTATTTCTAAGCATGTCAACGTCAGGTGATTCTGATGCCACCGGACCGATGTGTGGGGGGAATCAGTGGTCTAAGACAAGACAAGGTGGCGGTTTGGCATAGTGTCTTTTGCTGAAAAGTGAATAATCAGAAGTAGCATAGGCTCGTTTTTATGAGAAAAGAGCCTTTTAATAAGTAGCCTCCCTTGCCCCCCTTTGAAGTCGCTCCCCAAGTAAGGAGAAGAAGAGGACTCGTTGGGAAGACGAAAAAGAGAGATGGAGTGACAACCCTAGCTCTGGCAAAGAGAAGCTGTATCCCTCCCTCAAGGAGAAGGAGCCGGAGGAGACGCTGCCTGACAAAAATGAGGAGGAGGAGGAGGAACTGCTTAAACCGGTGTGGATTCGCTGCACCCACTCAGAAAACTACTACTCGAGTGACCCCATGGATCAGGTGGTAGGTCTGAGGAGGAGAGGGGCTGGAGACCAGGCTTTCTCCTCCGTGGTCTTTATGATTCTGTT
>NW_022111373.1:119930228-119938669 GCF_000313985.2 Echinops telfairi
CATGTGGAGGAAAAGCCATCAGTGAGTCTCACTAGGGGAGTGTTGACTCCTGACAAATTCCTCCTCTGCCGTAGAGTCGATTTGGAGCCCTATCGACCCCACACAACTGCTCCCTCTGATTTCTAAGACTGAATTTTGATAGAAGCAGAAAGCCTCTTTCTCCTGTGAAGCAGCTAGTGGGTTGGCACTGCCAAGCTTTCGGTGTGCAGCCCAATGCTTAATCCACGTGCCACTAGGGCTCTTGAGTGCTCTTTGAACAGGGTGTTATGAACTCTAGGAGAGTTTCATGGCTGTTGTTTTTTAATGTCACTCCTCAGGAGCATAGACAAACTGCTCCATATCTGATTGTGCCGAAGCCCATTTCCCTGTGGATGTATTCCATTGAGGATATTGTTTCCAGCATTGCTTTTTTTAAAGAATAATTGATTTTTGTTTTTCTTGAGAACGTTCCCAGCAAACCATACCTCATTCAGCAGTTTTCTCACGAACAGCTCACTGACACCCCTTACATTCTTCCCATTGTGCAGCCACTCCCGCCATCGCCGTCGTAGCTGTTCCTCCCCCGTTCACGTACATCAGCTCGGTGCCTCCTGAATGTCCCATCTAATCTTTTGGTTCGTTGCCAGTTGAACCCAATATAAACCCCTCATCCTGTTGCCATCGAGTTGATTCTGACTCACAGGAACTCTGAAGCGCAGAGTAGAACTGCCTTCTAGGGTTTCTGAGGCCATCCATCTTTATGGGAGCAGAAAGCCTCCTCTTTCGCCCTCGGAGGAGCTGGTGGGTGAGAACTGCTGACCTTGCATGGATAACCCAGCACAGTGCTCAAGGCAGTCACGCTTTACTAGTTATGTTAAACCGTTTGTTTGGTTTTCGGAAGACTTTAGGGGATGTTATTTGTTGGAGGCTTAAAGATTATCTCAAGGAAATAGTTTTAGGAATTTGTGCGCACTTTGTTTTTAAATATTTGTTACTTTGAGGTTTTAAAAATGGTATCTTGCTGTTATAAATTCTTCTGTGACTTGTGAGGTCTTGTGCATCTTTTTTTTTATTAATCATTTTATTGGGGCTCATACAATTCATCACAATCCATACATACATCAGTTGTGTAAAGCACACTTATACATTTGTTGCCCTTATCATTCTCAAAATTCGCTTTCCGCTTGGGTTCCTGAAATTAGCTCTTCATTTTCCTTTTCCCCCTCCTTCTCCCTCCCGGGGTCTTGTGCATCTTTAATAGAATGATTAGTATGGTTCCTAACATCGATCCTTTCTTTTCCAAAAGGGAGACTCCACTGTTGTTGGAACTAGTAGGCTGCGGGACTTATATGACAAATTTGAGGAGGAGTTGGGGAGCAGGCAAGAAAAAGCCAAAGCTGCCCGACCACCCTGGGAGCCTCCCAAGACGAAGCTAGATGAAGATTTAGGTGAGTAGAAGGGCCACTCATGTCTCAGCACAAAACCTGGCGCTCTTTTCCACACTGCTTGACCCTGGCATTTTGCGATATGTCCCTGAAAGTCCCAACTTGAAATTCCTTCTTTTTTCCTTTTCCATAATTATAGTTCACAAAATACAGTGTCTTAGGCTAAGTTCTCTAGAGAAGCAAAATTAGTGATGCTTGTAGATGTATATATAGAAAAAATTTACATCAAGAGAATGGTTCTTACAGTTGTAGAGGCAGGCAAGTTCAAGCCCAGGAAGGTCCCAAGTCCGTGGGCCAGATGTTAGGCTGGAGGCGTCTCTTGGCTTATGTAACTGCAGGGGCTGATGAACCCAAGATTGGCCGGAGGACAGCAGGCTTGTGGCTGCAGAGGCGAATGAATCTACGGTTGGCACCTCAGATGGCAACCTGCTAATGACTTCGAGGATTGGCAGGCAGAAACACAGGCTTCTTACCAGAGGTTGATGAGCCAGGTGCAGCATTCAAACCCAGAAGAAAGCAAGCAAGCTTGTCCGTAGTGTCCACTTATCTTGGAAGAAGTCCACCCTCCGAAGGAAACTGCATTTCAACTGATTGGGCTGCTCATAGTAGATCCCATGATGAAGCTGATTACATTTTGTTAGATCTCATCACAGTGGATTTCTGGGTCTCAGTGGCCACACCACTGAGGAGCATCCATCTGTGTTGACATAAAACCTTAACTATGACCCACAGCAGTGGGATTTTTCTTCTTTTTGCCCTTATTTTACGTATGACAGCAAATACATAAGGGGTCTCATCTGCAAAGCATGCAGCATTTGTGTGTCTCATAGACTTGTCCAGTATTAGAAGGGACCACTCTCTGGCCTCCCCTGAAAAAAAGGAGGCTGATGGGTGGGATCCTCCTCCTGGCCCTCTCCATTGGCTGCCCTTCTGGTTTCCTGAGGAAATGGCCACTACACCTTGGCTCTCTGGGCAGCTTTGTCTTCACTCGCTGGGGCAGTGTCCAGACTTCCTACACTGGTCTGTTTTTCACGGTGGTTCTAGGTAGATGCCTAGCAGCTGCCTTTTACTTCTTGCGTCCTTTGCACCTAACACAATTGCGTGTGCTCAGTTTGCCGTTTCCTGCATGTTCTGTTTCCTGCATGTTCTCCCTGGCTCCCACCTGCCCTCACCTTCAGTTCGCCTCACGTGCTCAACCCAGGGATTATCCTTACTGAGTAAGAGCCAGTGACTCTTACCCTTACTGGGTAAAAGCCGGCACCTGATGTGTGACCTTGTGCATGCGATTTCATGTCTGTGCCTGAAATTTCTCTTCTGCAAAATTGAGATGCCAGCAGCATCATGTGGCCTCTGTGACAGCAGTTAGTAAAGAGTGTTCAGTTGGGTCGGTAGGCTGCTATAGTGCTGTCTTGTAGGATTCATCTCAGTTCTAGCCTTTTTGTTTAAAAATCCTTAAGGCAAGTTTATCTTCCACAATGCAATAGAATAGGAAAAATACCTCGAAACTTTTAACAGTTTGCTTAAACAAGGTTAAACTTTTTTTTAAAATCAGAAAATATTGAAGACTAAATTCTTTTAAAGGTGCAGATCTATGTATTTTCCACTTAAAAAAAGAAGAAAATGTGTCCTTCTATACATGTTCTGGGTCCTTTGAAAATGTTAAAATTTATAAAGTTTAAGTGATAGAGGCAGCCCTTAACAGCTTCATGAATATTTTTCCTAAAAGATGTACATTTGCAGTAAAACAGTGCCATTTTTTCCTGATAGATAATACTCTTCTTTCTGAAAAGGATTTACACTAATGCTGGTTTGTTTGTTTTTTCAATATAAAAAGAAGCATTTAGAGAGATTAACTGTCAGAGTGACTTCACTCACGTATCAAACATAATTTATTGAACAAATGATAAAAATTTTAAATGAAGCAATAGTATATATAAATTTTCATTGTAGTGCTAAATTACAGTAAAACGCAAGAGAACATGATGCAGACTTAAATTCCAAGGAGTTAAATGATGTGATTGATTTCCAAGCTTTGCTAGTAACTTTCCCCAAATATAATATTTTAAAATGAATCTCTGAGTAGTTAATTTGCCTTCGTAAGGGAAATCCTCCCCGTTTTCTCTGCAGGAGGCTCTGGCTGTGATGGTTGTAAAGCCGCCCCTGGTGGGACTTCTGCTGTGGTGGTGGCTCGCTGCTGTCATGTTGGGCCCCATGTAGCGCGGTAGACGGCCGTCTTCATGGGAGCAGGCCACTAGGTCTCGCTCCTCCGGAGTCCCTGGGTGGATCTGAACCAAGTGCTTCACCATTTGCACCCACAGGGTTCTTTGCTATAATGTCTGAATGGCAGAATCCTGGTGTAAACTGTAAATTTGTGCCGCTGAGAACCTGAGGGCTGGTGTTGAGCCATTGAACTGCTGGGGAGACCCTGAGGGGCCCAGACACGGAGAACCAGACGTCCTGTCCCCAGACCCTGCTCATCGCACCTGTCTCAGAAAGTGTTCTGCAGAAAGGGGAGCGCCCACATTGGCTTTGTGACGGTGTTGTGCTGTCTGTCCTCCTGTGGTCCCTGCTGCTGGGAGAGGAAGAGCCGGGGCTTGACTTATCCAGGCGATGCCGGGTCTGGCCTCCCCGACGTTCTGTGAAACCTGTCCACTTGGGATCAAAACTGAGTTTTGAGGGTCCTTCCAAAGCATTTGGTGTCATTAAGTATGTCCGTCTCTTGGGCTGAAGTTTTCCAGGACAGCCACGTTGGCCAGCCTGAGGGGAGAACTCAGAAAGGAGCTCCCTGCCAGCGAGGCTCAGGGAGGTCTGCAGACAGAAGGCTCTGCTTCCTCCAGACCCTCTGCTCTCTGCTGTGGCCTGGCAGAGAAGAAAGGGTCAGCTCTTCAGGCTGGGGTGCCCCGTCTTCCCCAGGGGAGCACGCTGGACTCCTTCCTCGGTTTTTTTGTTGGGCCTCGGCTGCACTTGAGTCAGGACTCCGGGTGCTCTGCCCCTAGACCAGCAGTTCTCAACCCGGGGGTCGAACAACCCTTTCACAGGGGTCGCCGAAGACCACTGAAAAACACAAATATTTCACAGAATATAATTACATGCTGTTTTGTGATTAATCACTGTGCTTTAATTATGTTCAATTTGTAACAATGAAAATACATCCTGCATATCAGATATTTACAATTCATAACAGCAAAACTAGAGTTATGAAGTAGCAGCAAAAATAATTTTTTTGGTTGGGGGTCACCACAACGTGAGGAACTGTGTTAAAGGGTCAAGGCATTAAGTGGGTTGAGAACCACTGGCCTAGACTTTTGCTGGCAGCACCTCCTCCACTTGCCTTGCTGGGCCTTCCTGCTCTCAGCCTAGCCCCACCCCTTCTTCCCTGGGCCACGCCTCCCTACCCTGGAAGCCTGCAGTCCTTGCTGGAGCACAGCAGACTACCTTTCTGCAGAATCACTCACTACGGCTGTGCCGCCCCGAGGCTGCTCAGACATCGTTACTCCGGAAAAGGAAGCTCACTGCCATCAAGTCGATGCTGACTCACAGCGAGTCAATAGGACAGGGTAGACATGCCCCTGTGGGTTTCCAGACTGTAGCTGCTTTATGGGAGTAGAAAGCTTTGGCTTCCCCACAGCAACTGGTGCCTTCGAACTGCTAGCCTTGCGATTAGCAGCCCAATGCGTAACCATCCGCCACTAGTCTCCTCATTGCCTCTTAGTTCCCCAGGAAGCAGCTCACAGTGTATTCCTCCTCCTGGACCCGATGGGCGCTTTGCGTGATGAGCTGGCTGCGTAGGGTGCCCCATGGTACTGCTTAGCAGGGTCCTTTGTACAGAATGACAGCAACCAAACCCACTGCCCTGGAGTCACTTCCAGCCCACGGCCGTGCTGCGTGGGACAGAGTGGGACCTCGGAGTGGGCTTTAGGGAAGCAGACTGCCAGGCCTTTCTACTGTGGCACCACGAGGTGGGTTCCAACTCTGCCTCTCAGTGGCCCAGAGGAAACCAGGTACACCACCCAGAGCGGATTCCCAGACGTGCGCTGGAAGAATGAGCAGCCGTCCTGTAGTTAGGGGTTTCTGCCCTTTGGGAGGCTCCCTGGGTAACAGCTCTTCTTTGTCCCTGTCGCCCGCGAGCAGAGAGCTCCAGTGAGTCCGAGTGTGAGTCCGACGCGGAGAGCACCTGCTCCAGCAGCTCCGACTCGGAAGTGTTTGACGTCATCGCAGAAATCAAGCGTAAAAAGGCCCATCCCGACCGACTCCACGATGAGCTCTGGTACAACGACCCCGGCCAGGTGCGTGCGTCTCTGTGCTGCAGACCATGCGGCGGCGGCGGCACACGCATGCTCCCGGGGGGCCCAGCGGATGCGTGCTGGCCAGCGTGTCCCTCTTCCCAGCTTTCTACTTCCCCGCTTCGGAATTGCGCTCCGAGGCACGAGCACCAGACTGGACGGTGCGCATAACTTCTGACCGTGCTGGGGAGCAGCGGCCTGGCCTGCTTCCGTACACCTGCAATCAGCAGAGCACACAAACGTCAGAACGGGCACCGGAGAACCCGTGGGGCTTTTTGAAAGCAGTTCTCCTGACAGTTACCTTACTGCCAAGCAGCAAACTGTGCCCTGAGCCCTACTTCTTAGTTAGGGACAGTCACAGTTGTTCTAAGTTTTCTCCCTGATTAAGCATTGTTGTTGTTGCTCGGTGTGACCCTGTGTACTACAGAACAACCCCTGGCCGCGCCCTGCGGAGCCCGGTGTTGGAGTCCTGGTGTCAGTCCGTTCCATCGAAGGTCTTCCTCTTTTTCGCTGCCCCTCCGCCTTCTCCAGGGTAGCACGTCTCCTAAGAACATGTCCAGAGTCTGTAAGATGAAGTCCCACCATCCTTGTATCTCAGGAGCATTCTGGCGTTGTGAGCTAGGGAAATAAGGTGGACATAAGGGTTTTTATTTTTAATTACTTTTAATGTGAATGATACCTAATACAAAAGAGTATGCTTATAGCATACGAATATAAAATACATACCAGAATAATATCTTTAATACATGTGAAGTTATTAAGCATACTAAAACATATATCTATATAAAGACATGTTAAAATTTGTATTTTGTAAGTACTGTGTTAATATGTTCTATATTAATACAGCAATGTAATTAGTAGTTAATGTGATGTAACTGCTAATTGCTATGTTATGTCACATTACAGTTAGCATAACACTAAGTGCAATAATAACTGTAATGGATATAGTATATACTGGTGTAGAGCACTATTTTCTGTTTGAATGCTTTCTTCCTGATTGGTGTTCAAGGACAGCTAGCTTTTTTTTTCTCTTGATATTACAAAATTAGAATGCCTGGCAGAAATGTGCTTTGCATTTTATTTCTTTCTCTTGGAAAGCATGATGCTTGCAAAATTGCCAAGGCATTTCACACTCACACATTAATCATGTATCTGATCTTTCTTAAAAACCACTTTCTTGAGATATCGTAAAATTCACACATTTGAAGTGGACGATTCAGAGTTTTTGAATTATACTCACAGGATTATGCTCTCCAGCACTGTCTAGTTATAGAACTTTTTCCTTCCCCTCTTTTTCTCCAGAATCTATAGACCATTTTTATCTCCCCTTTCAAGAACCAGCCCCCCAGCCCCATCCTCATCAGCAGCCCCGCCGCACCTGTGGGTGTGTCCTACATCCTTGTAATTAGCTGCTGGGGACCCTCGTTCCCCTCATGCCTCACCGTTCCCTGTCATGTGCTGGAGGATGTCCTTTGCCCAGTGGAGTCTTAGAAAGTAGCACTTTGCACAGCAGCCCGCAGCCCAGACCCGGACAGGAGGCAAGACTATAGGGCCCCGTCGGCACAAGGTGCTTTCTGTCTTCCATTTTTCATCCCCCGTTGGGCCCAGCAGTGGGGATGTGTCGGGCCTTCTAATGTATCTTCCCACGATGCTTCTTTGTCGGCAGCAGTGTTATCCCTCGGCTACCCCACCTGGGCTTTAGATTTCCTGAAAAGGGTACAGACCTTTTTTTACTTTGATCATTCTTTTCACTTGTGTCAAGATAATCTTATCAATTGGCCACAAGGAGTTTGAAAATTGCAAGTCCCTAACCGTTTATGGTATGTTTGTGTTGCTACGTGGTTTCTCTTCAGTTCACACTGAGAGAGAAGCGGAGTGGCTGGCCCAGTCTGTCTGCCGCAGCCCTGGCCTGCCTCCCTTCTAATCCCGCGTCCCCCTTGATCTTGGGTGACATGTGCCACTGGCTGGAGGGCCCTTAAGATTCCCCTCCTTCTGCCCGGTTGGCCTTTTCTCCACCCTGGTCCATGTGCGGGAGCCATTCCATCAGATGCTGCAGCTGTGACCCAGGCGCCCTTCCCTTCTGCTGCTGGTGCCTGCAGTGGCCAGCTGTCTGTCTCCCTGCCCTGTCCCACCCCTCGCCTTTTGTGTCTTGGACACCCTCCCTCACCCGCCAGCACAGTCCCAGCAGAATCTGTCTGCCCTGCCGCTTACGTATGTGAGGTTTGTGGCTCCTCCTGTGTGGATGGCACACATGGACACTGCTCTTCCCCTGCCACCTTTCGACCCCAAGGGCACTTGGCCATCGTCCACACAGTGAATTGTGCCACTCGTGGAAGTACAGGTGCAAAACAGACCCTCACCCGCATGGCAGCGTACAGTGTTTCTGGTCCTAGTGGGCCTCTTCTCTTTGCTTCTGGGGTACCTTTTAGGTTTTCCTTTTCGAAACATTTGATCCGCAGGTCACCTTCAAAGCAGGCCACGCATTCCTCCCAAATGTAATATGCGTTTTGCTTTTGTGGGGAAAACAAGCTCATTTGTCTTGAGATAAGAGGTAGGAAGCAGTAGGAGGAGATGGGGCAAGCGGTGTGCTGACTTCGATGTTTTCTGCCTGGGCACACCGGTAACTGGCAAGCCCCGCTTGTCATCCGGCTGCCCTTATATCAGACACTATAGACAGTTTGCAGCTTTATTGGTTTGGGAACACCCACTTATCTTCTCACCGTGACAGCCTCTT
>NW_022111373.1:119939240-119943015 GCF_000313985.2 Echinops telfairi
TAAGAATAACCCGGGGAAGCCACCTGATTAAGTAAGGACTACGAGTCGTGGGCCTTTCTCTTTTGCAGGGTGTGTATGGCAGCCGTCAGCTCTCTGTGGGTGCCTCCCCTCTGGTGCGGCTGGGGTTAGACTCACCTGTTTTTTTGTACGTTGTTCCCACTCAGCTGTAACACGTGATGGGTTTACTGCCGCTACCCCCTCCTCCCCAGCCGGCTGCTCAGTTCAGGGACCGTGCAAATAGGGCTAAGGGGTCAGAATACAGCTTAGAGGCAAAATAGAACTACTCTCTCCTTTCTCTTAATACCCTCACCCCGTTATCTTTTATTTTTGGAAACTATTTCCATTAATCATGGATTATCCTTTATGATTTCAGCCCATGGTGTTTAACCATAGTTTATGGAAAACCGTAATTTCTATTTAAAACTCGTTGGAGGCCGTGACAGCGATTGTAAAGATGGCGAGGCAGCAACTGATCCTTCAAAGCCCTGATTGATTCCCTTTTATTCCCTTGCCTGTAAAAGCGAGCAAGAAATCAGGGCACGCCTGTGAGAGATCTTCGTGCCCACTGCCGCGGCTCCCCAGGATCTCTCTCCGATCGGTCTCCCCATCCTTTCCTTTCTAGGCCCTGGTGGGCCGGGCTGACCATTGTTTCTGCCCATGAGTCTGTCCAGAGGCCATCCTCAGGCCACTTCTCTTTCCACACTAAGTGGCTATCTTACGTACTCACATACCTAGTGATCCGCTGTGGGAGGGGCGCTGGTCCAAGAGTGGTGGACCCAGGGGTCTGGGCCCCTGCTGATGCAGCTTGCTAGTGTCCTCTTCTATATGTGTGCTTGATTCTCGGGTACCGCCTGCATCCAACCTCATGCCTTGGTGGGTGTGACAGAACTCAGCTTTAACGAATGGTTCTGGTCACCTGTTTATTTGGTGTTTCTGGGCCTGGGTCCTGCAGTACACGAGGCATGTAATTCTTCCCTGTTGGTGGCATGACGGTGCTCCTGAAGCCCCGGGACTAGCATAGCGATCCTCCCTGCATGACCTTGTCACAGACTCCCCAGCCTCTGTCCCACGAGTCCCAGCTGCAGGACTGTAGGGTCTGTCAGCCCTGTTGGCCTGGCAGCCAGGATGTTTGCACCGCAGTCCACAGCTGTGAGGTCCTTCCCATCTGGCATTTTCAGCACCGGCGGTTCTTCCCGCTGCTCGGTAAATGGGCCCGGGGAGTATACCTGGGGGTGGAGTGTGGTGCCTCCAAACCTAACGAGGCCCAACAGGTGTTGTGTGATCTCCATGATGGGGATAAAAGAGTGATTTGTCTTTCACTCTTGGCACACCTCTGAAAATGGTGTGGATGTAGTAGGTCCCCTACATCTTTTGTAGGGTTTGCCATCAGCCCTCTGGGGCACCTGTGCTTAGCTAAGGCTTCCGACTGGCTCATCTCAGTAGCTCAGCTGTAGTGGGCCGACAGCTGCTCTGCAGTACGCCGGTACGGTCGGGCGCACTAGGGGTTGTAATATGACCCAGGCATGCCATGGCTTTAAGCATTGGGCTGTGAAACCCACCCAGTGGCTCCGTGGAAGAGAGATGTGACGATCTGTTTATGTAAAGATTACAGCCAAGAAAACCGTGCGGGCAGTTTGACTGCGTCACATAGGGCCCCTGTGAGCGGGAACCCATGTGACCATCTGCGGAAAGCACCAGCACCATGGCAGGGTGGGGTGCTGGCACAGCCCTGCAACAAACGGTAAATGGTCACTGCGGTCTGCTCCCTGTGACGGTGCACCCTCTCTGTCCCTTGCTTTGATTGTGAGAGAAGAGCCCCCAGCCACCATATCTCGGCCGCAGAGCGTGTCTCTGAGGCCTTCTTCATCTGCGCCGACTGAGCTCTGGCAGTTGGCACAGCGCCCACCGTCAGAACGAGTACTCGGTTGGTTGGGATTGTGATGGTCTACAGTAGCCGTGCGGATCCATCTGGTTTCTCCAGCGTCCAGATGGTGAGTTGACAGAGAAATGAAAGAACCATCCTCCCCACATCCTTTAGTTCCTTGAGGGTGTCACTAATCACCCCCCCCCCACTAGTGCAGGATGGTTTTCGGTGTGATGCCCAGGCCCATTAAAGAAGCCCTGGTGGCACTCTCGGATATGCCTTAGACTGCTAAGTGCAAGGTTGGCACTTCAAACCCACCAGCAGCCCCATGGGAGAGAGGTGAGGCTATTTGCTCCTAAAAAGATTCACAGCCTCTGAAGCTGTAGGTTCACTGTGGGTCAGAATCGACTCACTGCCAGTGAGGTAGCTGCCACCATCTTTTGAAAGCTTGACTTGGCCTGCTGTCGGTGTCAGGGCTGCCTGCTTCACCCGCCTCCAGGGTGGGGTCTTCATGGTCAGCTGGTGTTCGATGACTCAGCTCCACGGCCCTGCCTGATCTGCTTCCTTGAGTTGGTGACTTCTGCCACCAGTGGTTTGTCTCACGGTGGGTTTTCTAGAGGGAGAAGCTAAGATGGATTTTGAGAGGCAGGATGCTTAGTAGGGCTCGTTACCTGTGAGAGAAGAAGGGTTTATGCAAGGTGGGTCGAGCCTGAAGCTGCACTGTAGGTCAGCTGGCAGCATTCGGCCACCCTGACGGTGATCTGCAGAGTAAGTCTTGCCCCTTAGCGTTGGGCAGAGGTGACCAGGGCATCTCTGTACATCTGCCTGGCTCAGTACCTGATGCGACCTCATTGGGACAGGCTCTCTCGGCCTCGATAGACTCCAGGGACACCAAGGCTAGAGGGGTGGTGAGTCCTTCTTTGACGGAGTTGTGAGCCCCAGTCCCAGGTCAGTCACAGCCGCCCATGGTACCCGGGATTGGTTTCCTTTGAGTGTGGACCCCTGTCTGCTTGAGACTCTGTCCCACCCGCCTCAGTCTGCGTTCCTCTTGGCCCTTCCATAACGGCAGCCTATCTCATCAACTGTTTTCTTCTCTGTTAAGACCCACAGTGATTGCTTCTGAGATTATTTTCTCGTCTTTCTTGAGTCTATCTGGCAATGTTTCTGGAGGTCAGTTGTTCTTATTTAACACACCAAAAGAAACCTGTCATCCGATTTAGACAGCACCACGGCGCATGTGTATGAACCTCAGACAGATGGGGAGCGGGGTGAGAACTGATGAAGGGCCAGCCTTTGCTTGCTCTTTGATGGTAGTGGATGTGCACTGCTCTCTCCCGGCAGTGTCTCTGCTGAGGGACACAAAGACGCCTCTGTTGTCAGGGCTCATTTTAGGACACAGTCGATCTGTAGACAAAAACATTTTACCTACTTAAACAAACAAGCAAAATCTTTCTATTGTGAATGACGTGGGGGTTTACACTTTAGATCATGAATTTTTTGTTCATCAACTTAAATTCCTTTTCAAAGCTTGCCCTGCCTATACCTCTTCTTTGATTTTGCTTCTCCCTCCTGTAGAAGCCTCTCTCCCTTCGCCCAGGTCAACACCTAGCCCATTGCTTCGCACCACACCCCCTGGCCCCTATAGCCATCAGAGTTTGTGCTTTTTTTTTTTTTTGGACCGTTTTATTAGGAGCTAATCCAGACATCATACTGTGGAAGTGTTCAATTCAACAGTTCAGTGATATCACATAGTGTTCTACAATTGTTACCAAAATCAGTTTCAAAACATTGTCTTCTGTATTGAACTCCTTGATATCTGCCTATACCTCTTCTTTGATTTTGCTTCTCCCTCCTGTAGAAGCCTCTCTCCCTTCGCCCAGGTCAACACCTAGCCCATTGCTTCGCACCACA
>NW_022111373.1:119943115-119951110 GCF_000313985.2 Echinops telfairi
CTAGCCCATTGCTTCGCACCACACCCCCTGGCCCCTATAGCCATCAGAGTTTGTGCTTTTTTTTTTTTTTGGACCGTTTTATTAGGAGCTAATCCCGACATCATACTGTGGAAGTGTTCAATTCAACAGTTCAGTGATATCACACAGTGTTCTACAATTGTTACCAAAATCAGTTTCAAAACATTGTCTTCTGTATTGAACTCCTTGATATCAGCTTATCCTGTTCCCCGCCTCCCTTGCCATTAACCCCCCCTCCCCAACCAGAAACCCTTATTCTAGTTTTTTGTCTCTATGGATTCGCCTATGCTGGGTTTCATATATCACAAAACATAGAAAAACACTAACAGAGAGTCAAGAAGGTTGTCGACATTGACTTGTTAGTCTTGGTCTTTCCTCGCGACGTGGCTGTTAAACTGCCTTGCGGTTCCTTCCTCCCTCTCAGGCCATCAAACCCTGTCGTCCTATGACCAACAATGCTGGCCGGCTTTCCCACTATCGGATCACAGTCTCCCCACCCACAAACTTCCTGGTAAGTTCCCAACAAGGTCAGATCCCACTCATTTTAAAAATGCAAATAGGATGTTGAAACTTCTGATTCCGTTCCTAAATGGCCTTTGATTTAAAGATATTTTATTTTTATGTTAATAAAATTGGCTCTTAACATAATGACTTTCTTTTTGGCTTCCGTTCACAAAACTCTGATAGCTTTTTCTCATGTATACTATGGTTATCTCATCAGAGCCAATGAATTATGGGCCAATTTGTAGGAGTTACAGAGTGGGAGGGACACTCAGAACACTTCCACAGTTCTGGAAAAATCAGCCATCAACTGAATAGGGAACTCTGTTGTCTATTATGGCAATAATAATAATATCTGATATCTGTTGAGCATGAAGTCTGCCCCCGACACCACGCCAAGCATTTTGCATGTATTGGCATGTGTAAGTCTCACAACAAGCCTGTGGAGCTGCTGCGCTGAAGATCTCCACTGTTCAGATGAGACAGGAGTCCAGGTTTCACAGAGGAGGCGAAGACACTGCTTTAGAGGATGCAGCTCAACTCGTGGGTGGCAGAGTGGAGATCTGAGCCCAGGCAGGCAGTCTGGCTCCAGTGTGTGTACCTCTGCTCTGTTCCCTTTTGGGTACGTCATTTATGACCTTCCTTGTGTTACCAAGAGAGTTTGATTTCAAAATGGGATTACTGGTCATTACAGAGGGGACATGAGAAAGTTTGTGGAAACATTCCATTGTCTTTTGATCCCATTTCCCCCTGAACATTTTGGAACCCCCTTGTATTATTAGATGGACATTCCTAAAGGCATTATAGTGATGTTAACTGTGTCCTAGAAAACTCTCCCATTTAAAGTCTGTAATGTTTGGTTATTCGTAAATTCACAGAGGTGAAGCTATCACGGAGTTCTAATTTAAAAGTATTCTCAACACCCTTAAATGAAATCCTGTGACCTTCAGCAATCACTTCTCATTTTTTCCCCTCCTTTAGGCCTAGGCACTGGTGGCATCGTGATTACATGTTGGGCTGCTAACCTCAAGGCCCTTGGTTCAAAACCACCAGCCACCCCCCAGATAGATAAGGTTTTCTACCCCCGTAAAGAGTTACAGTCTTGGAAACCCACAGGGGCAGTTCTCCTCTGCCCTACAGGGCCACTATGAGTTGGCATCAATTCGATGGCAGAGCGGCCTAGGCACTGATTGTTCTGGGATTTACCTGTCTGCACAATTCATATGGATGGGCTCTTGCACCATGTGGTCTTCTAGGAATGGGCTCTTTGACTGGCCACAGGCTCCCACGGTTCATCCATGTGATAGTGTGTATCAGCACTCCATCCCCTCTTATTGCCAGAGAGCGTCCCAGTGCAGGGAGAGACTATTTTATGTCCTCATTCGTCACTGATGCGCTTATGGGCCATTTCCACATTCCCACTGTTAGGAATAGCAGCTTCTATGAATGTTCATACGCAGTGTTTTTTGTGGACATATAAGGGGGGTCCTTTAAAAAATGTGTGCAAGATGGACTTAAAAAATAATAGAAAACAGCTTTTTTCCACACACTTTTTGAAGTCCCCTCATGGTTTCACTTCTTTGGGGTGTGTACTTAGGCCTGGACTTCCTGGGTCAGATGATACCTCATGTCTAAGATTTTGAGGAGCTATCAAATTATTTTCCCAAAGTGGCTGCACCATTATGTACCATTATTTGTTTAGAATGTTTTTCAAAAAAAATTATTATATTTAATTTTGACCAACTTTCTTGAGTTACTCAAATAGAAAGTAAAAAAACAAAACAAACAACAAACAAAAAAAAACACCCAAAACTGGCAAAACAAGATATGTACATTTGAATGTTCATTATTTTTTACCCAACTTTCTTTACATATATGCACATATATGAGGAGTCTTTAAAAATGTTCATGCAAAAATAGAATGACAAGACAATGAAGTGCTTTCATGAACCTTTTAAAGCCTCCTTGTACATGTAAATATGTAAATGAATAGTGTTGAATATCTGTGTGGGAAATGTTTCTTTTGGGGGTTACCAATCCTGATAATTACCTCCAGATTTAGCATTTCCAGGAAAAAAGGGTGGGCACTCAGCAAAGCGTGGGAGGAGTGTGTCTCGCGCTTAGATAACCGTGGACCACGCTCTTGACAGGCTCACTTGGCAGGTAACTGGGCTTCCTGGTCCTGGGAGACAACTGACTGGCTGCGGCATTTGTGGCTGGGCCGCTCCTTTGGGAGTTGACTCGGATCTCTGAGGGCTTGATCTGCTGTCACCCTGAGGCCTCACGAGTCATCCTGGCTGTCACGCGTTGGACTGCAGTGCTATTTATTGAGGCTTTTTGGAACTTTGAATCAAATGCGTGATGAAGTTGAGCCTCAATAAATACACAACTTGCTGGGGTGAACGGTGCCAGGCAGTTTCCCTTATGACACCCACCGCAAACGTTTTGATTGCCTTGGGGCACAGATAGTACCCTGAATATCCATAGCCAGAAACTTCCAACTAGCAAGCGCGTTCCACTGAAAAGCCAAGTTTGCGGTACAGTCTCCTCCTGGTGTCTGGAAATACGTCACTGGTCCCCGAGAGTCTCTGCTGCTCCTCTTGTCATTTTGTGCCCCGGAGGGACTTTCGACAGGGCAGAGGGACGGGTGGTTTGATTCACGTTTCTGCTTCTGTTTGCTCAGACCGACCGGCCAACCGTCATAGAATACGATGACCACGAGTATATCTTCGAAGGGTTTTCCATGTTTGCACATGCTCCCCTGACCAATGTGAGTATGTGTTCACCGGCCAGCCCCCGTCCCCGTCCCCTTCCCAGCACCCCATTCCCTTCCTTCTTTCTTCCCTCCCCGCAATCAGAATAGAACTCCTCTCCTGTGAACGTAAGTGGCAGTTGCTCTCTGGCCCACTGTGTGAACTACAGGAAGTCTGCGGCAGTGCGTGTCAGGTGGGAGTGTGGCATCTGTGCTAATGAGTCACAGGTTCGGTCCACATCCAAGAGTGTCAGTAAACACGCAGCAGAATGACACGGTGAGGGTGTGGAAGGTGGGAAAAGCAGGGTCAACTGGAGCCACTTGCTATAAAGCTATTTTGAGCTGGGCGTCCTTCAGAAGAAAGTTGGAGAGTTCTAAGGAGCACCTGTTATTCAGTTTGCTCAAATAGAAACAGAAATAGAGTTTGTTCGGAGCATCTCGAGCCGGGATGGATTTCAGGCCATTGTCTGGTTTTGAATCCCAGGACTATGTCTTCTTTAAGAGACATTGCCAGACACAGTCTCGTACTGTGATTCACGGTACCCTTAAACGCTTCTTAGGGCTGCTTTGCTGGCAATTGCTGTAAGATGGCAGCTCTCCGTCTGTGAGTCGAGGTTGGCCCGGTCAAACGCAGCAGTTTCGAGCATCAACTCCCTGATTCCTTATTCCAGCCGCACATAGTGGCGCCGCCGGCAGAAAAATTGCGCAGCCATATATTTCCCGACAGTCCTAGTACACCTTGTTGATGTGTAGCTGCCCTGCCCCTGTATCACAGTAGCATGTCCTCTGATCCTTTCTGGCTTGGTCCCATGAACTGACACCAGCCATTTGAAAAGTGACTTCAGTACTGTGTATTGAAAGTCTGAAGGCCGGTTCCATTGGAGAGTAAAGTAAGAATCAAATCTTTGCTGCATCACTGTTTTCAATCCATTGTCAATTTTTTTTCTTTCTAAGTAAACATGATTTTGTAGTAATGATAATCATGTAAAACAAGTTGTTTTCTTAATGAGCTTTTCTTTATTCGCAGTATTTTTTTTATTATAGACAGTTTTTTTCTTTAAGAGATGACTACATTGTGAATGTAAAAATAAAATCATGTGGTAATGCACATTGCCTGCACCTCCAGGAACACCATCTGCTCCCTGCTACAGACAAGCGGGTAATTGGGAACTGCTCTAGAACAATCCTTATGAAAAGGCTTTTGAATGCTGGTGGTTGGTTTGCACGTTGTTTGTTTAAGTGCCTTTGTTAGGCACTCAGACCCTTTAGAAACACTCTGGTGTGACTCCTCTTCCCCCTTCAGTACATTCCTTTTTATTCTCCCAGAGCGCGGTAAGTTTTAGACGAAAATACAAGTAATTGTTAACACAGAAATACTTAAAATGATCTACCATCTGATCTCCTCATTCCCTAGAAGGACTGTAGATCTTCTTTAAACTTTTCGGCTCACCTGAATCAGAGGAGGGACGCAGCATGTCTGGGAAGAGGCCAGGGTGTGAATATTAGTGAGTTCCACTTAGGAGAGGATGACTTGGCATTTCAATCTCGATAAGCCTGGGTTTTCGCCTTGGTAAGATAGGGGTATTAATTGTAGCGGGCTCATAGGCTTTTGTGAAAAATAGATGAGATGACTCGGAAGAGTGTTCAGGATGCCACTCTGCTCTTAGTAAGTCCTCAATAAACATTGCTGCCTCCGGTTTGGGAAAAGCTGTTAGACAGCCCTTGGCTTCAGTCTTTATTCTAATTCCTAATATTTCTGTTGCCTTGGACAAGTGAGCCTCTGCGTTTTAATAGTAACAGCTATGCTTTGGCCCCAGCATTCCCCACCAGCTTGTCATGGTTTTCAGACACTGGTAGAGTGCATGTCGCTGTGGTGCTGGAAGCTATGCCACTGGATGTCAGCCCTCGTGGACAGCTTTCAGTGGAGCTTCCAGAGTGTGGCAGACTAGGAGAGACGGCCTGCTGAGGTCCTTTGGGAAGCTTGGCCCGTGAAGCTTTACGGATAGCAGTGGAACTTTGGCTGAGGGCGTTTGATGTGGAAGGGGTGCCTCCTCCAGGTGGAGTCTCCTTTCATTCTGTGCTGATGTGACATGATTCATCATGAGAAGAAACAGCTGCCGGCCTCCATTATCCATTGAAAAGTTGACTTGGTGAAGCATGAGTCTAGGAAAACTGGAAGTCATCACACGTGAAATGGAACGCATGTCCCAGACAGTTGACCTCCTAGACCATAGTTCTCTGAAATGGACCAATGTTGCCATTTTGAATGGTACCATCCTCAAGTCTACGACTCTGAGCATACAAGTGGAACAGGAATGGCGCCACAGCCACTTCCAAGATCTGTCCTGAGATACGAGGCTCTCAGAGACAGGATAATGTACGTATATGACAAGGAAGACTACTTACACCACGCTCATTCAAATTGATGGCCCGGCCACCGTTGCCAAAGATAGAGAAATGAAAGATTTTTACCAAGTTCTGCCACTTGAAATTGATCAAGCATGCAGTCAAGATGCATTGATCATTACTGGTAATTGCATACAAAAGTTGGAAACAAAGATTAAGGATTGGTAGTTCGAATATATGACTTTGCTGATAGAAATGACACCAGAAATTGCAAGGCCAATGTCTTATTCATTGCAAATACCTTCTTAATGCAACAAAACCAGCAACTACACATGGGCAGAATACAGAGAAATCAACTGGATTACATGTGTGCAATTTCATCCCCTCAGTTCGAACAAGACTAGGAGCTGACTCTGGAACAGGCCTTCAGTTGCTCCTGGGCGAGTTCAGTTTGACACTGAAGAAAATGAAAACTAGGCCACAGGGACCAAACGTATCTCTTGGCTGAATGAAGAGACGATCTCAGGAATAGGTGTGACACGTTGTACATTAATGACTGAAGACTGCTGAGTTGTGAGGTGACTCTCGTTAGAAAATAAGATCAAGAAAAGACGCATGTGGATGCCAGAAAGGATTCCGATCGTTGCTCTTGAATGTACAGTAGCTGAAGCAAATGGAAGAAATTATGCAGTAAAAGGATAAGTAAAAAAAATGTTGCAACCTTTATTAAACAAAAATAGGAAAATATGAGGTTATTGTTTTTTACCATCTATCTCTTTACCCTTTCCCTGAAGAATTCTGTGTTTTCCAACTTACACCATGCCCAAACACAGTTTTGCATTCTTGAGGGACTCGCAGCATGTCCCTTTTAAATGTTCTTTGAGTTTTGAGAACAAAAAGAAGTCTTGGGGGCAGGATCAGGTTTGCAGGGTAGATGGGGTTAGGTCTCCCAGCAAATTTCTCTTGGTGCAGCCCTGGCTACCCTTGAAGAATCAGCAGGTGCACAGTCCTGATGGACAAAGCTAATCAGTGCAACTTTTCTGACCTTTATCTCACCAATGCACTTTCCAGTTTTCTTAAAACTTGCCCATAATAAGCCCTGGTGATCATCCTGCGTCCTATGAGAAACTCTTTAAGGTTCTCCCTTAAAGCCAGTCATCATCACCTGAGCTGCCCTCTCTGCCTTATTTTGAACTGACCCAGCCGATTCCCTCCGAGGCCACAGTTTTGATTGGACCTTTTTTGTTTGGGAGGAACCCAAACTAACCAACGGCCAGTGTGTTGCCGAGAGAACTCGTCTACAGCCATCCAGTTACTGGTTGCAGGGACATGTTCAACACATTTTGTTTGGAATGAACATGTATGTGTGTGGACTAGAACTCTAGTAGCAAAACTTTTACACTTACCCTGGAAAAGAGTTGAGCTGCAGCTTTCAAAGGGGGGCCTGAGAAGAGAAAGTATTGTGATGAAATGTGCACAGGTCTGGGGTTAAAAAACCCAAAGGGAAAACACACTGGGCATTTCTCAAGCTGAAAGAACTGAGCGGGGAGAATTCAAGTCTCAAATTGCTGTATTGAAGGTTCTATGGACCAAATAAGGAGCCCTGCTGGTGCTGCCAGGTAACCGTTGTGAAAGGGCAGTGGTTCAGACCCACCCGCTCCTCTGTGGGCACTCTCAAACTCAGGAGGTTTCAGAAGAGGATGAGTGATGTCATTGCTGATGTCAGATGGATCTTGACTGAAAAGAGAGGCTATCAGAAAGATGTTTTCCTGTGCTTTATCAACTATGCAAAGGCATCCAATGCCCATCATAACAGATCATACCGTAACAGAGAATGGGAATTCCACAACACATAATCGTGCTCATGGAACCTTTACATACTAAGAGGCAGTGGTTTGACTGGAATAAGGGGTTACTCTGTGGTTTAAAATACAGAAAGGTATATGATTGCATCCTTTTACCATATTGTTTTCAATCTGTATGCTGTGTGAGTAATCTAAGGAGCTGGATTATATGAAGAAGAACTTGGCATCAGGATTGGAAGAAGGCTTATTAACAACCTGTGGTACACAGGTGTGGTAGCCATGTTTGCTGACAGCTAAGAGATTTAGAGCCTCCAATACAGACTACTCCACAACATAAAACAAAAATGCGGGGCAACAGGGCACTAACCCACCCAAGGAGAGGGTGTTTACACCTCCACAGGGAGAGGGACCAGACTTCAGCCCGGTGCTCCGAGGTGTGACTGCACTGCCGGCATGAAGCAGGGAACCAGTGGAGAGGTCTGAGGGCCTGGCCCCAATCCCAACTACGACAGAAGAATTTATTTCAAAGGACAGCACTGAAGCTACAGCTCAGGGAGAGGGACATGTCTGATC
>NW_022111373.1:119951470-119955494 GCF_000313985.2 Echinops telfairi
CACACTGCCACATCCGTCTCTTCATGGGTCAGCTGTTGGGTTCAAACCATTGACCTTTTGGATAGCAGCCAAACAATCCCTGCAACCTGAGAGCTCCTTAGCAATAAAAGACTAAGGAATTCCTGAGTTTGGGATAATTTTTATGTAAATATTCACATTCTCTAAACTTGAGAAGTTTACCTGGTATTGCAAAGATAAGCCCCATGATTTATGTTTGAGGTGCTGATCCAACCCATCTAGTTTTAAGCTGAGTGTTGTACGATTTGGAGGAATTAGATCCATCAAAGGCCTCTTACTGTCAGTGCCTCCCAAGAGCAAGAATTACGAAATCACTTTAGTGATCTCATTCATTTTCAGCGAACAGCTGCAAGAAGGGCATGCAAATGGCACTGACAATTGAATTTCCACCGGATATTTGGGACACATTCTTTTCAGGTCTTCTTGAATTAAAGTGGGTTGAAAGCCTTGTGTCTGAGGATAGAGAACTCAGGCAGATGTTTATTCCGGTACTTCCTGTTATTTAAAATGCTTGCTGCAATTAAGGGCTGTATCATGTGTCTCCCCCCACCCCCCTTCTCCTTTTTGCTTGTTCGTTTATGTTCTTAGTTGCATTTATCAAATTACATCATGTCATACATGCTCGTCTACATCTGTACCTCTTTAAGGGCTCTGACTGTGGCTTCTTTGAGATGAACTATAAACCCAACATGAGGAGCACTGGTGCTCTGCTACCTGCAAACTCAGTAGTTTCAACCTGTGAGCTACTGTGGGAGAAAGATGAGGCGATCTCCTCCCTCAAAGAATCACAGGCCCAGAAATTCTGCATAATGTCGCCCCGAGTTGCACTTAGTTCAGTGACAATCAATATAAACCTGACATGGTGGGTACTAGCCCAACATGGTTTTTGTGTGCCATTGACTGGATTCTGACTCATAGCAATCCCATACGACGAAGTAGCCCTGCCCCAGAGGGTCTCCTAGGCTGCCATCTAAAGGTTAGGGGTTCAAACCCACCAGCTCCTCCACTGGAGGAAGACATGCGGTCTGCTTCCATACAGACTGTGATCTCGGGAACCCTGTGGGGCAGTCATACTCTGCCCTGGGCAGTCCCCATGAGTCGGAATGGCTTCCAGGAAATGGCTTTGGTGGTTTGGGTTTTGGGTGATCTCTGCAGGGGCAGAGTGCTAGGCCACTTCTCTGAGAAGGCATTTACAGGTGTGAACTTCAGTTGGTAGCAGAGCACTTTAACCACTGTGCCACCAGGGCTCCTTTAGCAAAGAGTAAATAAATCCACTGCCATTGAGCCAATACCGAGCCCTTAATGGCCCTGTATAGAGTTTCCGGGACTGTAAAAGTTTATTGGATTTGTGTTTCTTCCTTAGCAAGGCTGGTGGGTTTGAACTGCCAACGTTTAGGTTAGAAGCCCAATGCCTAAGTGACCACAGCCCTGCCAGAGTGCTGCTGAGTTTCACTTACATTCACCACCGTCCTTTAAAAACAGAACTGAAACAACACTAAGGGCTCAATCTTTGTTCTCAGAACAAAGGTTTCCAGTAGATGGCATTATCAGACTGTCTTTCCGTGTTTCTCCTCACTCCTTTTCCTGGTAGAATTGAAATTTGTGTTTTTCTGATTACATCTATATAAAGTCACCTTGTGGACAGATTTAGCTGCAAGAAAAGGCCACTTAGCACATACCCAGGACTTCTGAGCGATATTACTTCTCCCACTTACTCACCCAGGCTGCTGCAGAGCCTCACTGCCTTACTTTCTCACTCTTCCATGCATTCCAAAAAGAAGACGAGAAAAAACAAAACAAAAAACCCACAGGAAAAACCCATTCCGTTTAGGCATGAAACCAGGGTCTGATGATCTGTTGGTGAAACAGAACAGATGTATACTTATTCCATGTTGATTGTTTCTTCAACTGCACACGATACAAATGACAAGGAGGCCATCTCTGGCCTCTTCTGGCTAAGCTAGGGAGAAGGGGCATCCACCTCAACAGCCTAAGGCCTATTGCCATGAAGCAGAGTCAGACAAGCTTCCACTGTCCATCCTTCCCTGCCCAGTCTGACACCAGTCGCTTCTCCCAAGGCACCGCTGCTTCGCTGGGTCCAAAAGCCCATTGCGAGTCCCGCAAAGAACCTACAGACAATTCTCACGATTAAGGAGGTTTACAGGTTACTACAAGTCAGGATCGTAGGATAAGTCACTGGTCCACAGCAGCACTCCTCCACAGTCAACAGCCAAGTCCCTCTCTCCGGTCCTCCGATCCTCAGCCCCTCAGCCACATGGTCTTTTGGCCTCTACTTCCATGGGCCAGGAAGCCAGCCTGCTGCACCGCTCCGTCCCGTGGTCTCCTTCCTCAGCCTCTGGTCTCTCTACAGCATGGTGTGTGCTACCTCCACCCTGACAGACGAGACTTCAAATCTGTTCTGCTGGTGGATCCTCTTCCTTGATGGTCCTAGGATTTCTCTCAGTCCTGCTTGTGTGATGGCTCAGCCAGGGGAGTGGTAACTAAAGCCGATCCATCCCTTCCATTAGTGTTACACGTGCCCTCTGCGGAGTCGCCCCCAGTCATTTGGTGGGGGAGGTGCAGAGACGTGGATAGAAGAACCATGCAAAAAGTCTCACGTCAGCACACAGCCATGTCCCGGGTACTGGAGTCGGAAGTGGCGTTGACCCTGGTGACAAAGTACAGGTGTCTGGAGTAGGACTTGCTAACTCATCAGTTACCTGGGGGAGTGCACCTGCTCCCTCTCTTCCTTGGCTCCATGAAGGTTACGCCGTCCCTGTCTTCGTTGTGGCTAGTATTGCTGTGATTGCTTCTTGCCCAGGACCAGGTAGGCAGCAGCAGAGCTCAGCGACTGTACCTGCCATGCCTGAGCCTGCCAGAAGAGCCGACGATTTCGGAAAGCCTGAGGGCAAAGAAGCGTGTGGCGTCCTTGGTGTGGAGGGGTTTGTGCCATGGTTGTGTGGCTGCTGTTCATACCCAGAATTCAGCACCAGCCTCCTTCAGGTTCCTTGCCGAGGCTGGGCTGGCGGGGTTCTCACCACGAAAATCCAGCCGCCGTCCTGAAGCCCCAAGTTCAGTGCTGGTCGCGGCCGAGATGAAGGTGTGCCTCTCTCTCTGCAGCCCTGACCCTCTCTTCTATTTGCAGATCCCACTGTGTAAAGTGATTCGATTCAACATAGACTACACGATTCATTTCATTGAAGAGATGATGCCCGAGGTAAGGGAAAGGTTCGCTAACCAGCTTGCTCGTTAGTTCATTTCCCCATGGAGTTTGAAAACCTCGAACGGGGTCAGCTCTGGTTCCGTGACATCGGGGTACCCCTCTGGTGCCACGTTTGCTCTCTAAAAAGAGCCAAGGAGATGTGGCTCTGGGACCAGGTTAAATTCTGGGAGATGTTTCCCTGGCTGACCTGGCTGTGAACCCATCTCTCCTTGGTCACATCTGCTGCTAATAGCTTTGCATCTGGTTTGTTTCTGGTTCGTTGTGCGAGGGGGCAGAATCTGGTCACTGGTCATCATGAGACAGGGAAGGAGAAGAGTGACCCCTAGTTGCCTGGCTGTTGGGATGATCTTAGGCTGATCTCCAATGTCAGGACCAGGGCTGGTCTCATCAGTCATTCTTCCTGCATCCTTATGCCCCTCTCTCCTAATTGTTTTGCCCCATGAAGACGTAGCAGCACCTTGATCTAAATACATGCAAGAGATTGAAAATCCCAGAGCAAGGTTAATGCGCATCCCAGGCAAATTCGAGCCCCCCACCTGTGCTTGAAACCTGGCGTTAACAGTGGATCTGCCTCATGGGAACTGGGGAAGACCAGGGCTGGGCCCACCTGCTTAGTTTGCACCTATCTCATTTTCCGAGCAAGTCCTGTGAATTCTACCTGCCTTCCAGAAAGAGAGAGAGCGGGCCACTGATGCGTCCTTCCACCTTGAAGGGCTTTTCTGCTTCCATGTGGTTTTCCAGATCCAAAGTTTTCCCTTGCTGCTGTACAAGTTCACTCCTTCT
>NW_022111373.1:119957698-119958960 GCF_000313985.2 Echinops telfairi
GAGCAGTGATGTAAATTACATGTGCTGATTTATACCCCTGCATAATTTATGCATGGCCCAACTTAGGTGAGCGATAGGAGAATTTATGTATAAATTTTGAAAACCTCCTTGATAAAATATCGTGCAATGGTTTAAAGTAACACAGACAAGTGCATATGGTTTAAAAAATGCTTCTGGATTGTATAACCATTGAGGGGAAAATGCTTACGGTTTGGAAAACAATTCAGACATGGTTTTACATGTGATTGCAACTATGTTTAAAGTTAATACAGTAACGGTTGCACTAGGGTGGTAGGATTATAGGTTTTTGTTTTTTTTCTCTCTAATTTTTGGAATTCTGCTTTTATTTCTTTGGAAATGGAAAAGCCAGAATAAGAAACCCACTGCCACTGAGTCGATTCCAACTCATAGCACCTTTTATATGATTTCTGAGGTGCCACACTTTACAGGAGCTAACGGCCTCCTCTTTCTTCCATGGAGCAGCTGGTGGGTTTGAACTGCCAACCTTTGGTTAGCAGCCCAACATCTACCGTCCCGTATTCCCAGGGCTCCCTATAACAGAAAAGATGGATAGTAGTTGATTCTTCCACAAAAGTAAAATGTGTTTTAACACTTTAGTTGTGAGATACGGCGAAATAGTTAATGTTTCAAAAAGTGGTTCAGGCTTTAATGAAATCCTATGGCTGGCCTTTTCCATATAAAATCTTGTTCTTCGAGGTTCTTGCTGTTTTATTTCTCTCAATTTTCTAGGCCTGCTGTAACAACAGGTTGCTGTCTGCTCCAAATTGTTCCATATCTCTGGTCAGTGTCTTGAACCCAAAGTAGCTGTTGGTGTCTCTTGGCTTGTAGCTTCTTCTGGTCTGTCACATGGGTCTTCTCTGGTCTATGACTCCCCCCCGTCTGTCCTCTCCTTTCATGATACACCACTCATCAACTGCAGTTTGCCATCTTTTAACATAACACCAGTAAAGGAAAGCATGGAATTCCCCCCAACAATGTCCCACTCACAGGTATGGGGCTAGGACTTCAACCCAGCCTGCTATGTGGAGTTCACAGTTCACTCCCCATGCAGGTCTCAGTCTTTCTTGCTGCACGACCTGCCTTGAGTTAGCAGGTGCTGGCCAGCCTCTTAGTAAAGTTCAGTCACCAACCTCGTGAGCCGTCTTCACTCTTCTGCCCGAGCCTTGGACTTTCTCCATTGTATCGATCGTCACATCTTGGCCACCTCGTCCCAAAGAAAATCACGGTCCCTGTGATCATCA
>NW_022111373.1:119960158-119962550 GCF_000313985.2 Echinops telfairi
TCTGTAGTGGGTTATTCCTGGGGCTGCTAACTGCAAGGTCAGCAGTTCAAAACCACCAGCCTCTCCTTGGGAGAAAGATGGGGCTTTCTACCCTATAAAAATTTACAGCCTTGGGAACTCCCAGGGGCAGCTCTACTCTGTCCTTTAGAGTCCTTGTGAGCCAGAATGGGCTCAATGGGAGTGAGTTTGGTGTTTAGTTTTAGCTATAGTATGTGCTCCAGTTCTCAACTAGGTAGTTCTTCTGTGTAGCAGCTAGCTTTCTGCCCAGTTCCACCCATCTGCGGTTTTAGTACTTCAGCATTGTGTTCATGTTTTCCTCACCAGATCTCATCTCCTGGCAGCAGGAGGCCTTGCCCCTCGTGTCCGAGAACCTGCCTTTGAGCTGGTGTCAGGTCCTGCCTTCCCCAAGCCCTCTGCTGTCATTCACAGCCAAGCTAGACTCAGGGCCAGGCCTTCTTACCATCCCCTTCCCCCCTCAGGGTGACCACAATGCCAGGGGCAGCCTCTGAAGACCCAAGCTGGGCTGTCCCTACTGTGCCTGGGCTGTGGGTCTTGTCTCGGGCTCTCTGGGTTTTCCTTTGTGGCTTTTGTCCTCTGTCTACTCAGTTCTAGGGTAGATTTTTTTTTTTTACGGTTTTGTCATTGACCTTTTTTTTCCCTCTCAGTTCAGTCACGGTGGGTTATTTTTATTTTAGGATACTGTTACTTATATTTTTAGTGTGATTGTTAATGCTTCCTTTGTTTGAAAAATGCATTCAAAAGCTGTTCTCGCTTTCACTTCTGGTTTTGTTTGATTGCGGAACCTTGTCTTCTTTTCAAGTGAATGCGTCTTTGATTTTCTAATGGAATTTTCGCAATGAACTTATTAGCAAGTGAGGTTAGAGGGAGTTTGTTGACAAGCTTTTCCGTTCTCTTTGTATCTGCCTCTAGGCATCTTTATGGCCAAACGGATCTTTATGAGAAAGTGGACAGTTTTTAAATCTTCAGTAAAAATCACTTTGTGGTATTCCAGTGCTCACAGTGTTTCTCTTAGCTATGTAACAGTAGTATTTAAGTGGTCTCTGAGGGTGAATTCCATAGAGGAGCAAAGCTAATGAAGCACAAATACATGCACACACGGAGAGGAAAATTCAAGGCTGGCAAGTCCCAAATCCTTAGGTTATGTGTTAGGCTGGAGGCTTCTCCCGATTCAAGGGGTTATAGGTTACAAGGGCTGGTGACGACTCAAAGGAGCTGGGGGAGCTAGTGAATCCAAAAATCTGCGTGTCAGGCACTTGGATGTTGGCTCACATCCCAAGAATCCGAGGCCAGATGATGATGAGGCATTTTCAGGAGTGAGGGAGAGAGAGAACTTTTCTGGGATGTTCCTATCCGTTGGATGCAGCCCACGCCCCCAAAGACATTCCCCTTAGATCAGGTTCTCTAACGAATGGAGGAGATGTGACATAATACTGGGAATCACGGCCTTGCTCAGTGGACAGGCAACAGGAGCCATCAAAACAAAAGGGACTGTTGATTTATTTTTAAACGAGATTTGTGTTTCCATTTGATTTTCCTTTGAATGTCTACGTACTGGTAGTATCCAGCAAACACTTACTGTATACAAGGTGTTTTGGGTTGGGGGGACAGCTTATGGTCCATTTGTTTGCACCATATAATGTCACTAGTTATCTTTTAGAAAATGGAAAATTAAAAAGGTAAATATATTTTTACATCATAGTAATATAGAAATTTGCATCCCATTTTAAAAATAACTCATTGAGCAGGTGAATATTTTTAAAGACTATGAAATGTTACCTTATTTAACTTGAAAATAATATCATTGCTGATGCCAGATGGATCTTGCTTCCAAACAGAGAATACCAAGAAAGATGTTTGCTTGTATTTTATTAACTATGCCAAGGCATTTGGGTGGATCATAAACTACCCTTGTTCTCAAGGATGACCTTGAGATAACCTTGAGAACAAAGGGAATTCCAGAGCACTTCCCTGTGCTCGTGCAGAACTTGTACATGGATCGCGAGGCAGTTGTGTAAACAAAACAAGAGAATACTGCCTGGTTTAAAATCAGGAAAGATGTGCGTCGGGGTTGTATCCTCCCACCGTACTTACTCAGTCTGTATGCTGAGCACGTCATCAGAGAAGCGGACTTCTTTGAAGAATGCAAATGCAGCATCAGGATCGGAATAAAGCTTACTAGTAACCCCCAGCGCTAGGCAGATGAGACAACCTTGCTTGCTGAAAGTGAGGAAGACAGGAAGCACCTGGTGAAGACCAGTAATGCAGCCTTCAGTACGATTGCAGCTCAATGTCAAGAGGACCCAGATCTTCACAAGTGGACCAGGAGGTAACATCATGGTGAATGGAGAAAAGGTTAAACTTGTCAAGGATT
>NW_022111373.1:119963344-119971939 GCF_000313985.2 Echinops telfairi
CCCCCCAGCTCATATAGACATTTCAGGAACTGCTTTGTACATCTGTTTCTTTAAACAACCAGGGGCGCTTCTGTAAGGTAGAGGACTGGAAATAAAATCACGTGTGAAGGCAGAATGAACATTTTAAATTAGAAGAGATGTTGGGGCCAACCTCCCTGTAGGGAGGACACACCACTTCATAGTCTGACCCGCCGTTTTTGAAAGCTTACTCTCTCCGTGCGCTCAGTGGCATAGTGGTTACACCTGGGGCTGCTCCCTACAAGGTCAGTTGTTTGAAACCACCAGCTGCTCCGGGCGAGAAAGGGAGGCTTTCTGTTCCTGTAGACCACTTCCAGTCCTGGAAACCCACGGGGCAGTTCTACTCTGCCCTATGGGGCCGCTATTAGTTCCAGTCAGCTTGATGGCAGTGAGTTTTGTTGGTTGTTTGAAGTCAGTGCTGGCTATTACTCGCCCTTTTTTGTTTTTGTCCACTTGCTAGGCCGGAAAAACAAACCCCATCTCATTGTGGCATTCCTTGTATGCCTCTTGAACTGCGGTGATATACTTCAGGCATTTCATGGTCTTCCATTCTCAGTCTCATTTTACTTATGACAAATTAGTGTCATGCTAAAGGAGCCTTCACAGTGCAGTGGTGAAGAGCTTCGCTATTAGCCAGAAGGTTGGTGGTTCTAAGCCACCAGCCACTCTGAGAGAGGAAAGACCTGGCAGGTCGCTCCCACAAAGATTTCAGCCTAGCAGATCTTCTGACGCAATTCCACGCTGTGTTCTCCCTCCCCGTTTACTCATTTGAAGGACAACTGACTCAGTTGCTTTATAGACATTTAACCCAAATCATGCTAGTGTAAACCAAAGAAGCCCTGATGACGTAGTGGATTATGAGTTGAGCTGCTAACCATAAAGTCAGCTGTTCGGAACCACCAGTCGCTCCATGGAGCAAGATGAGGCTTTCTGCTCCCATAAAGAGTAGCAGCCACGGAGCCCACAGTGGCAGTTCTACTCCGCCCTGGCGGGTGGACGTGATGGCAGTTAGCTTGTCTTTGAGCTTAAACCAAGGGTTATTTAGGTACAGGGCAGTCCCCTAGACTCATAGAAATACCAGTTTGTTGAGATTTTAAGAATTTTCAGACATTTGTGTTTCTCTCCGTGTGTGTGTGTCCTTGATAACAGACCAGCTAATGTGAACCGTTGTCAGCTGGTGCTAACTGCAGTGGGAGCCAGCTGGGGAAACAGGGACAGGGCATACTGTAACCAGAGTAAGGCCACATGCCAGGGACGCCTCGTCATTGCTTGTATAATCGCAGCAGTGGTGCTTAACCTTCACAAAATCCGGATCACGTTTGCAAAGTATTTGCTTCACAAATTGGTTTTGTGGAAATTGCCCCACGTTAGAGCCGTACTTCTGGGCGTGTGGCAGAGCCCCTCTCAGATTGTCTGAGGTAGCAAGGGTAGTTTGAAGGGCCATCAATTGACACTTCTTGTCACCTTGTATTTGGAAAATTAAAACAAAACAAAAAACCAGAATCTTTTAAGGAAATAAGGCATCTTTGGGGGACTATCCAGACGTGATGCAATACTGTCTCAGTGTAAGGAACATCCACGCAGTGTTTGTATCTCTTGAAATTGACTAAAGTGTTAGACCATTGAGAAATAACTGACAGTATCCTTCAAACAAGTTCCCCAACAGCCCTACCCCACCCCCACTCCACCACCAGATAGATACCATGTCCATCATCAAACACCATACGACACAGAGAATGGGGCTTCTAAGACATGCCAATGAAGCCTGTCCGTTCATTAGTGACTGTCGGATTCATTCCCTGAAACACAAACTCCGGTTCTTCCCGAATAATGAACTGTTGTCACAGTTCCAGGCCCCACGCTGGCAGCGTTCCCGCTAACCTTAGCTTACCGGCTCGAGTTTCTCATGTATAGCGTGTCCTGGTCACCCTGGCCAGTGCAGTAAAAATGACTCGTTAGTCCTCGGTGACACAGATGCATAAATCCTCACCGTAAACATGTAACGAAACAGACAACCCCAAAGAGCCGATTCATGAACAGCAGTGAATGAGTGGGAGTTGAGAGCGGCTGTCTGTGTTATTCGTGCGCTTTCCACAAGTCTTTATGGGGTGTCTGGGTTGTTACTGGTTTTTGTTTTGCTAGGCTGGATGTCAGGGAGACAGCCTTTGTCCTCACAGGCTCTGGCAGGACTCTGGTCTGCTTCACCCACCTCTGATATTTCCATTGAGACTGTACCCTAGCACCAAAGCGGAGCAGAGACTGCAGCCCCACCCTCAGGCCAGTTGGTCTGTCCAGGGATTCTGCTTATTTCACCCCCCACCCCACCCAATTCAATTTTCTTTTCTTTTTTTTTTAAAGCAGCTTTCTTGATATAGAATTCACATACCATACAATTCAATAGTTTGAATTTATCCAGAAGAGTTGTGCAGTTATCACCACAGTCAATTTTAGAACCCTTTCTTAATTTTTGTACTCACTGTTAATAGCTTGCCATTTCCCTGTAACCTCCCCTGCCGTGACCCTCAGAAACTATTATTCCCTTTACTGGCTCTGTCGATTTACCTGTCTTCCTGGATGGC
Source organism: Echinops telfairi (assembly GCF_000313985.2). Taxonomy (NCBI): domain Eukaryota; kingdom Metazoa; phylum Chordata; class Mammalia; order Afrosoricida; family Tenrecidae; genus Echinops; species Echinops telfairi. The sequence goes on from NW_022111373.1 coordinate 119,965,942, forward strand.
ATACAAAGATCAGAGAACACCCCCACCCCCCACCTCCTAACAACATCAACACCAAAACCCAAATAAAACACAGAGAAACCTTAATCCAAAAGAAAGCGGAAAATACTAAAAACTAGAACAAATGAAAAAATGGCTCAAACAGGAAACAAAATGATAAGATGTTAAAATTTAACCTAACTATAACTGCATTAGTTCACTTCTGATCCACTGTCTGAGAGCAAGGCTATTCGTACCCCTGGCCAGTGGTCCAAGAGATTTTGTTTTTATCACAGTGGTTTAACAACTGTCTTTCAAGGTTGTAATTGCCATTTAAAATACTCAGCAAAATTAGGTATACATTTATATCTTCTTTCACCACCAAGGACTTTGCATCTTCAAGAATTACAGGCACAAGAGGCAAATAGTATAACGGACCCAGTTTTGTGATATCGGCACTCACAAGCAGTAATCTTTGAGTGGATCCACGGGCAGACAAGCAAGATGGAAGGTGTCAGTCAGCAGATGGGACTGCCTACAACCAGAGGAGGGTGCTTCCAAACGTTCCTGGAGAAGTGGAATTCCACCACACTGTAGTTTTCCTATGAGCTTTCTAAGTCCCCTCGTCCATATTTACATGCGCTGAAATCCATCTCCATATATATATATATGGACCACTGTCCAGGGGTACGAATAGCCTTGCTCTCAGACAGTGGATCAGAAGTGAACTAATGCAGTTATAGTTAGATTAAATTTTAACATCTTATCATTTTGTTTCCTGTTTGAACCATTTTTAATTTGTCCTATATATATATAGTAGAGCAAATGTGGCAAAGTTCTGAAAACTTAGACCTTGAAGGAATGAATCACTGGCTTTGGACCACAGCCTTGAGTGACGACAGCCGAGTCAATTGCACAGGACCGTCCCCAGAGACAGTGTTTTATACCTTGTGTGATAAGTGGTGACTGAGGGTTTAAAAACTAGTGAACAAAATGTTCCCGTTGTGTGGAAGGAAGAGTGACGGAAATCAAAGGCTCAAGTAAACAATGAGTCCAGAGGACTAACTGACCACGTGAACCACAGCCTCTCCAACCTGAGCCTGGAGGAACTAGGGGGTGCCCACCTGCCACTACCCAGATGCTCACGTGGCGACCACAGAAGGTCCTGGGCAGGATGGGAGAAGCGTGTAGAAAATCATTCAATTCCGTAGACACGATCCGACCTATTGGTCCGAGAGTGACTGTGGCCCTTTGACCCCTCGGACAGCAAGACTCATGGAGAACGTGCCGTTGGGACGTGATCAACCTTGCGAGGCAAACACTCAGCGTGTGCCCAGGAACAAAGCTCAGAGGACACGAGAGAAGGATGCCTGGACACAGGGTACCCAGGGAGGAAGCATGCAAAAAAAATGACCACTAATGTTAGGAAGGGAAATGTGTATAACTTTCACCCAGACCGTAATAAAAAAAACCATCAAGGTAAAAACCTTTTCATGTCATGTGTGCTTCTGCTTGTTACTATGCTAGGCTGCTATGGAACCTTCTCCACCATCAGTGGCTGTGTGTCCATGTCCCCGAGAGTGCCCTGTGCCCAACCGAATGAAACCCTGCCCAGCCATGTCCGAAGCATGAGAGAGTCTCGCCATCCTTGCTTCTAAGGAGCATCGTGTCTCCCAGGACAAATTTGTTCTTTTGTCCGCCCATGGTGCTTTCAGTATTCTTTGCCAAGTTAGGTAGACATCATCTTCCTACAGGCATTTAGGGGCCTCCTTTCTGCGTCCTCATCTTATTGGACAGTGCCTGTGCCATTCATCACCATGGAGCTGGGACCTTTAAGAGACCCTTAACATCTTCGCCTTAAATATTTCAGCCTCTTTTAGTGCTTTCACTTGAAATTCAAAGTCTATTTCACTTTTATCTGAAGCCCCTGGGAGCCAGCCAGCACTGGGGGTCCGGGGGAGTTTCTGGTGCTGTTCTGTGTGCCTGGATTCTTGTATGTGTGCTTCCCTCCTATCCCCTTAAACGCTGGACCTATTTCCTAATCCTTAAAGCAGAACAGAAACCCAAGCTTTCTCAGAAGAATTACAGCCAGAATGTTCCTTAGAATTGAGGATCGCAAGACTGCGCACAAACTCTGGGCATGTTACCGGGAGGGACCGGTCCCTGGAGAAGGACGCCGTGCTTGGTAGAGTAGAGGGCCAGTGAAAAAGAGGAAGGACCTCAAGATGGCTTGAGCGAGTGGGCGCCCCTGTGGGCTCCCTCATAACAGTGGTAAGGGCGGCACGGGATAGGGCGGCATTTTATTCTGTTCGATTATCCGTAGAGTCTCAATGACTTGGAACTGATTTAATGGCACCAAACAACAAATGATCATGACAGTAATTGTACAATTTTGCTTGATCTCATGGTACTATGGATTGTAATAATATCTGTAAGAGCTCCTAATGTTTTTTTTAAAACCCCCCAAAACAAAGTAGCCGAGGTGGTTAAGTGCTGTGGAAAGGGTGGCTGAGACTGCAGTTGACAGAGGGTCAGTCTGCTTCTACGGAGATGGAGCCTGGGAAACCGTGTGGGACAAGTTTACTGTGCCATCACTGGAAAGGGACCTGATGCCACCCAACACCCACGTAGCCCGACATCACCCTGCAACGTGTTTTGGACTCCCCAGGATCCTACAAGCCTTCAGCTCTCCTAAGTCATCGCACCTTATGGGATGACTTCTAGCCACGGACTCCTGCTCCCTGCTTGGTTCTCAGTGAATCTCTACAGGGTGCCGGTGCTTCCCGCGTGCTCTCATGCATCACCCCCGCGTGGCTCCAGCTCCCGGTGTCCACGTGCTCAGCTGCCGTCCTGTCTGACTCCCGAGCGCGGGACACTCACCATGTTCTGCGTTAGAGTGTCTGTGGCCTCCTCCTCACCTCCAGCTTCCTAGCAGCACGGGTGGCTCAGGCTGAGAGAGAGGGATTGTAGGTTTCCCGGGGTCCGTGACAATGAGGGCAACAAGAATACACGTCTCGTGCAAGCAGATCGAAGTCTAAGTTGAGGCACTGAGAAAAGGGCCCCCGACGATGGGATTAAATAATCAAGGGTGAGCTTCTTGGGTTAAAAAGGGAGTTGCTCTGGAATGGATTTTTCAGAAAGTTCACAGCTCTGAACTGCAATCTGTCTCAGTAGAACTTATTCCCACGTGGCGTGATTGTATTTTGGGGTTTAGACAGTGATTTTTTTTTTTCCTAGCGGCTCCCTGTCTCCAATGACAGGAACTATTTTCAGAATAGTTACCTGCAGAGATTGTCCGGAGCCGCAGAGAGTCAGCAGCACCACCCTCGGTGCTTCTTGAGGGCCCAGAGGTCGTGGTTTTCTTCATGCTGGTGCCCCGGGCCACTCAGGGCCTGGCCCCTGATGGGCAGAAACAACCAGACGGAGACCCAGGCTCGTGGCGCGCTCCCCACAGCCTTCTGTGCCGTGACTGCTGGGTGGCCTTTCTCCCATGCTCCTCCTCCCTTCCCCCCAGGAACCCAGCCTCGAGACATGTCTGCCCCTCCCATTTTAGGGTTCCAGCTGTTTTGGCCGCCCACCCCCACCCAGACCTGTTTCACCCAGCTCCCTGCCTGGTGGGCTCCCCGCCTGCTTTGACGTTTTTTGCACAAATGGTTGCTCTTCACAGAGGCGTTTCCTACCATCTTTTTTTTTGTCACAAATCGTTAAGTTCACAGAACATAAAGTGTGCAGTTCACAATGTCTTGTCGTCGTCACGTCTGTCTAGTAGTTCCTGAACACTTCCTCAGCCCACAGAGAACTGGTCACGAAGCCGTCATTTCCTCTCCCCCTCCTCCCCCAGCCCTGGTAGCCCCTGCTGCCCTCTGTGTCTCTGGACCAACTGCTCTATAACCAGTGTCACTGGCGCCCTCGTCCCCTCCTGGGCCGCTCATCCCCACGATGTCGTCTGTCCTTGATGCTTCCCATCGCGTTCCCGCCCTAGGCAGGCAGGGGCTTTGCTGTGTGGACTACTCTAGTGCCCGCAGCACAAGAGATATTCAGGAAATGTTTGCTGAGTGAGTGCGTGGATCATTGGACTCATGAGTGAAGGCTTGTGAGCTGAGATTCGTTGTAGCCGCCGAACTCTTGTCTGCATCAAAGGAGAGTTAAGAGTGTTACTTTAAGTAACTATCCCCATCAAGTGCTTAGCCCTCGGTAGTTCGTATTATTTAGTCTTATGTTCTCTGAGACCCCAAACTCCTGGCACCATTGACTCCTCTGTCACATGCAGGACAGATCTCGGTGCCTCCCCGGTCCCACCATCAGGTGCTTGCTTTCCCATGAAGTGCGAGGCCTTGTATGAGTGTCCCTGCTGTGTCTCGTAACCCTAGGGAGAGCAGCAGCTGTCCACTTAACCTTTAGGGATCTTGTCCTTTTGTTGGGCGGCAGTAGGAAAGGCAAAGGCGGACAGAGTTGTTACAGATTCTGGTCAGAAGCGGCACCCAAACAGAAGGTCGACACATGTGAACCCCACATTAATAGCCACCTTTAGTGGCTTCATCAAGGTTCAGACACACTGACTTTTTCCAAGGTCATTTCTTGTTTGGCTCATCTGCATGTAATGATGTAGGTTCCTGCTAGCTGCTGAACACGTGCCATTTTTGCCATGTGCTGAACTCCATAATGATCCTCCACGATATTGGTATGGATTCTTCTGCTTCGTTCATCATGGCAGGTGCAGCCCATTAAAGCAAAACAAAAAAATTAGACCATACAGCAACAACGGCTTATTGAAACAGCCCTCGATAGCTCATAAGAGCTTCGAATTTCCGTTAACACGGCAACACCACATCTCAAGAACCCTCGCGTGCTAACCCTTGAAGGAGTGATGGCCTATTTTAAAGACATTCCAGGGGTCTGTATACTAGAAGCTGGGCCCGAATGTGAGCTACTGGTGCATGGATTCAGGGTGGGTGCTTTAAAATGTTACTGTATCATTATTTTAGAGCCGCACCTCATAAGAGGAGCCCTGTATCATTTGTAGCGGTGTTAGTGCCATTGTAGTAAATGAGGTGGCTCAGGAGCACCGTTCATCAGGGAAACAACTGGCTCTCTTCCGACAGGGCACCTGGTTACAGGCACATCATCTTCTTAGAGTGATACCTGTCCGTCACCCCCCCAACCCCCAGGCTGTTGTCTCCTTCTGTGACTTGCTGGCGATGGAATAGCCTCACTGGTTTTCCCTCCCTCTCTGCCCCCCCCAGACGGAGGCAAGGAGGTGCTGTCCATGCACCAGATCCTCCTCTACCTGCTGCGCTGCAGCAAAGCCCTGGTGCCCGAGGAGGAGATCGCCAACATGCTTCAGTGGGAGGAGCTGGAGTGGCAGAAGTACGCGGAGGAATGCAAAGGCATGATCGTCACCAACCCCGGCACGGTGAGTGGCTCCCGAGGGGGGTGGGTCAGCAAAGCAGTGAGAGAGCATCCGAGATGCTTTTAAGCATTCGTTGACCCTTTGGTGTTGTAAGTAGTCTAACGACCCTTTGGGTAATTTTCCTTCCACATACTGAATAAGGAAGGAAAGATTTTATAATGTAGCTGTACTTGGTAGGAAGCACAGCTGATTCGTAAGCTTATGCTGCCCACTCTGGAACCTACTGAAGCTCAGAATTGTAGAAGGGCTTACATGGGATTCCTCCCCTGCCCTGAGTATAAAAATAGTACATGTATTTTGACTATAGAAAGTTGTGAAATTGAAGAATGGCTCCAAGACGACCAGGACTTAGTTTTCTGGCGATGACCCCATTTGCTTTTCCAGTCATTTGAACATACAGCGCTGCCTTGCCGAACGCCCGTGACCTGTTCTGGGAGAGGGAGGGGACGTGTTATGATTTGAACCTTGTGCCAATATCATATGGTACGAGGCACTTTCAAAAAGTTCGCTCCCACTACCATGACTCAAATTCGATCTTGCAAGACTGGCTAGACCAGAGGAGGTACACTGGTACAGATAGGAACTGAAAATACAGGGAATCCAGGACGGATG
>NW_022111373.1:119972618-119981143 GCF_000313985.2 Echinops telfairi
GTCAACAGCCCTGCCTGCTGGTACCCTTCCAAACAAGTCTCTCTGCCCCAGCCCACCAGCGAATTTGTGGTTGACATTGCACAGGTTGTTCATGTAACAACAGTGTAGCAAAATCATCATGTTTTCATTTGTCTCAAGTCTCTTTTGAAGAGTAATTTTTTAAAAAGCAAAAGAAGTCATTAAGTGATTCCTAGTTTTGAATGCCTAGATTGTTTTTGGGTTTTTGCTATAATAAATACCACTAGAGTGAATGTGTGGGTGTGGGACAGGGTGTGTGTGTGGGGTGTGTGTGGGGTGTGTGTGTGTGTGTATGTGTGTGTGTGTGTGCATACATTTATACGTATGTGTGCACCATTTGTATATGTGACCATTTCATTTCTTAGGAAGAAGCCCTATGTGTGAAATTAATAAACTGAAGAATGTACATTTTTAGGTCTTTTAATAGGTGCTACACATTGCCTCCTGGAAGGGTGGTGAAGTCTGTTCTCTGACTAGAAGGATAGGAGAGTACGAGTGTCTTAATATTGGATGTGTTAGCTTAAGGAGACATTAACCGCTTGATAGGGAGGTTTATTCTGTAGTTCATTTGTACTTATTTTGATTTCTAGGAAAATTTGATATTCTGTATGTTTACTGGTTATTCATATGTCACACAGATAATTGACTACTAATATCCTGTGATTATTTGTTCTATTTCATGACTCTTTCCCTTTTTTGATCCTTGGCCATCATTGTTATGAAGTATAAGTAATTGCTGTAAGTGGTAACGTGGCCAGCACACATTTTGGTGCCTCACATGCTAGGCCTCTTCTGGGTATATTTGACCTGCTGACTCCAAAAACTGGTACCAGCTTTCCCCTATCAGCTCTAGCTTGGGAGATAAAGAACCTATGTCACCTACTGCTCTTTACTCTGCTCTCCCATAACAAATCAGGACGTTTTCATGTAGGGTTGGCTACCCTGAGAAGCCCTGGTAGTATAGTGGTTGCGGCTTGGGCTGCTAACTGCCTGGTCAGCGGTTCAAAACTACCCTCCCCATAGTGTTTCCAAACCTTGAAGTCTTTTAAAGGCTGCAGAGTGATGGGTGGGTTCGAACCACTGACCTTATTATTCGCAGCTCAATGTGTAACCAACTAGCCATTATGGGTCCATAGAGAGCTTCCCTCTGAAGTCCCTACCACCTACTTCTTTTTCAAGTATTTCTTACCTTCTTGGTCTTATCCTGTAATTTGTAGGTCTGACGTCTCATATTTAAAACTAGAGTGATAATTAATAAATCAGTATAACTGAATAGCTGAAACTATAGTGGGACACCTTGTCTTAAGACACTAGAGCTGATGCAAGACTATCCAATGCATATTTTTGAATTATTGCCACATCACCCCCAGGAACAGACCTCAAAACCAAAACAGCAAGAAAAAACGTTTTTTGATGATGGCCTGTGTAATTGCTTATAGATATTTCCCATTTATTTTATTGGCTTCTTGAATTTTTACCTGCAAAATTAGCTCCTTATGTTACTTTTTGAAATTATAATATGCTTTTTAAAAGAAGAAATTGAGTGGACATTTATTCTTCTTCAGTTTCTTCTCAAGGTGAAGATAACTCTTTATAAATGTCCCAGAGAACTATAGTAGCGTTCTGTTCACCCTTTGCAAGTAAAAAGGGTGGATCGTTCCACTACTGACACTTACAAAAAAAAAAAAAAAGGAATTGAAAGACACCTAATCTCTTGTAAAAAACAAAACAAAACTACATATACACCAAGTAAAGACATTGTTTCTTTCTCCTGTAAGAGTAGGTTATTGTTTCTGAAGGTAGCTATATGAAGGGGCTTCAAAAAGTTCCTGGAAAAATTCCATTGCCTTTTAATTCCATTTTTCCCACAAACTGTTTGAAGCCTCCCACTTTACCTGGCATGTGACCCTGACACAATTTTGCAGAAATGGAAAATTAAAACCCTCACGTAAAGAAACAGAATAAACTACTTAAACAAAGCTGTTATTTTTTAGAAGCTGCCAGATTGTTTAATAGCCTTGATTCATAAAAATAAAAGCTCCAGATCAGCTCTTTGTAGCCTGACAGCAACATCTGCACAAGCAGAAGGTTGCTATTTGCAAATAAACATTCCAGCTCGTACGATTGCTCAAAAACTAGAAAATCACACAGATTTTACATTTGCACTCTTAAGTCACATAACCCTTAAAGTAATTTAAATATACATATGTAAGTAAACTCATATGCAGAGATGACTGTGGACTTTTTTGTTTTTAACAGCTGTATGTATTTGCATATCTCTTGCCTGTTGTGGAGCTGAGTTGGAGGAGGGAGGGGTGGCTGGTGATGGGGGGAGACGTGTGTCTTACTTGGTCCACGGGGAGATTCCTGTGCTTTTAAAGTGGGTATTCTGACCCATAGCAACCCTATAGGATAGGATAGAACTGCCCTGGAAGGTTTCCAAGACTGTAAATCTTAAGGGAGTAGAAAACCTCTGGCTGGTGGTTTTGAACTGCAGACCTGGGGGTTAGTATCCCAACACCTGACCACTACTAGGGCTCAGCATCCACTTGGTGGCAGTGAGTGTGGTTTATAGTGAAACCCTGAGGATACCTTCCATGGCATAATTGAATTTTCTTGAAATCCTAGAATCAATTGGGGGCAGGGGGGCTTTTTCAAAAACCAAGGAAGCCCCATAGGGAGTCTTGGTGACATAGTGGCTACATGTTGGACTACCAACGGCAAGGTCAACAGTTATAAACCATAAGCTATTCCCGAAGAAAATGACTGAACCTGCAGAGGCAGTTCTACTGTGTGTGTTAGGGGCACCCTAAGGTGGAATGACTATGGCAGTGAGAGGGTTACCGAGACCCGCACTCTGTGTTGGTAGCAGTCGGGGCTCCTGAATCTGTAGGTGACAAAAAAAAAAAAAAAAATCTCCAGGTGCTTCAGATTTACTTACTGCTTTCTTGTGAGTAGTGACCTTTGTCCATTACCAGCATCTCCATTCAACTAATGTTCTTTGATTGACTACTGTGTGAGCCAGGTGCTGGTGAAGCTTACATACATGATGTTTGCCCACTTGCTAGGCTGTACATGTGAAGGGACTCTGATGAATCGTGGACTCAGTAAGCCCACCAGTAAGGCCTGTAGTTGTGGACACAGGAGAGATCCCTGGGCCAGGCTTGCCAGGGACGCTTCAGGGAGGTGAGAGCGTTGCACAGTGAGGTCATCTGGGATGGTCTTGATTAAGATGGTAGGAGGCCAGTTTTGAGGAAACCAGTCAGACTGAGAGGTTTATACAGGGATGCCAGGCTGTAGCACACACGCAGTTAATCCTTGAATGTTACTTACAGAGTGGGTACGAATTACACTGTGCACGGTAGACATGATAATACATTTCATTCTGTGTAGCACTTGCTTTGAAAGATTGCACAGTGGCAAGAATATTAAGCAATTCATTAAAATTTTCAAACCATTACAGTGGCACAAAATACTTTATTGTTATAGAACTTAGACGAATTAATCTCCTTCCCTAAGCACTTGCTTTGGCCAGGAATACCTTTTTCATTAGCAAGAATGTTTCTAAAAGAAGAATCATCTGAGAAATGTGATAGAGCAGGGCCAAAGACTAGAATTGACTTAATCCCCCCTCCCCTCGTATCTGACCGTGCTTTGATTTTGCCGTACGGTTTTCCGTGGCTGATTCCTCAGCAGTGGACAGTCAGTGCCTTGCTCGCCGTCTGTTCTTCTGGAAGCTTTGCGGGACCCTGTTCTCCGTGGGCGATGCTGCTGCTGGCATTTGAAATACCCGCGACGTGACTCTCAGCAACACACAAGCTGCCGCAGTGTGACAAACCTACGGACAAGTGGTGGATATTATAAATTTAGAGATAGTTTAGCAATTTACTGCCAGTCATCTGTCCCTTTGTCAGACCACGATGGCTTGCTCGTGGCTGAAATGCTGGAAGCTATGGCATCTGTGTTTTAAATACCAGCAGGGTCACCCAAGGTGGCCAGATTTCAGTACAGTTTCAGACTGAGACAGACGAAAGGAAGGCCCAGGGATCTGCTTTGCAGATCTACAAAGTTCTGCTGTGCTCCGTAAGGTTACTAGCCACGAAGAACCTTATGGATCACAACAGGACTTTGTCCTCCTTGCTTGCTGTGGGCATGTCATTCGGAGGGACTATTTACTAGGAGTGGACATCATGTTTGGTGCAGGGGAGGGTCAGCCAGGACAAGGGAGACCTCGGTGGTTGAGGTGGGTCAGCACACCGGCTGTGTCAGTGATCATGAGGTGATGCAGGAGTGGACAATGTTTCCTTCTGTGGTTCATGTGGTCGCCACTAGTGGGAGTTGATTTAGGGCCTATCTGTCCGAAAAAACCAACTGCCAGCACGTCGTTTCAGACTCGTAGTGACCCTACAGGGCAGGGTAGAGCTGCACCAGGGGGTTTCCGAGACTGTACCTCTTTATAGGAGTAGACAGCCCCGTCTTTCTTCCAAGGAGCGGTTGGTGGTTTCCACCTGCGGACCTTAGGGTTAGCAGCCAACGTGTCACCCCAAAGCCAGATCTTTGAAATCACTTCTACCTTTAATGACACCACAGCAAGATGTCTAAAATCAGGGACACATGAAGCATTTAATCACATTCTTCTAGATGTAATTCTTCTTTTAAAATTGAATCCTGCTGCATTGATGTGTAAAATAACAAACAACTCTTAGAGCTAAATAACATTTTGCTGCAGTTGAAAGGCACTGAAGTAATGTTATATTAGATTACTGGTAACCAGAAACGTTTCCAGTGATTAATTTTGTGAGCAGAGCCCAACTTCTGTATACTAGTGGTTCTGATGGTTGCTGAATGTGCTTTAAAAACTTTAGCTTGTGTTGTGAAAAGTAAACCTGAAATGGACTTGGAGTCTTGAGTGACAAAACGTTCATTGCAAACCAAACAAACCAAAAGAGCTTGGGCTTGGGTTGTGTTTTAATTCATATGAGTAAATCTCACACATCTTCTTTGTCACCTAGTTGAATAAATCAGATGGCTGGGTGGGGCAGCAATTGTAAGTAGAGTACTCAACTCACTTTGGGGATTTTCGGGTTTTAGTAGTGCAGTCCCTGTGTCCCAGGCCAACAGAGCATCATACAGACCCCACTTGCTGGGGATTGCTAGGGGTCAGAAGGAAGCTTATCGACATCTGGCTTGATTAATTCTATAGCTGTAGGCTGTAAAGCAGATGAGCCAGCTACCCCAGTCAGCTAGTGAGATTTCCTTGAGAGTTGAGCTTAATCGAAGAGACGGCTGAAGCATGTGACTGTGTGCTGGCTGGACTCTCAAAGGAGCTCTGGGGGCAGAGTGGGTCACACATTGAGCTGCAAACATTAAGATCCGAGATTCAGATCGCCGCTTTGTGAAAGAAGGGCGAAGCTTTCTGTTCTCATAAAGATTTACAGCCGCAGAAACCCGCGAGAGCACTTCTGCCCTGTTCAGTAGGGTCACTGAGGCGGAATTGACTCGATGGCAGTGAGTGTGATTAAAAAAAAACAAACACTCTATATGACTTTTACCATCTTTTTGCAAATGCAGGCTTTGGGGATAGAAATGATCCTTTGCATTTTTGTAACTTTTTTTTTTGTTGCATTTTTGTAACTTGTAAAGGAATGAGCCATTCACTTCTTTTTCTTTATGTGAATAAATGAACACATCTGACCTTATTAAAATACACTGTCAGTCCTTTCTTGGCATGATCAATGGCCTGTTTATTAGAAGTGCATTTTTCAGATAACAATAGTGGAGGCCTGGTAGAGTCTTGTTGGGGTCCTGGTGGTGTAGTGGGCTGCAGGAGAGCATTGAGGCTTTCTGCTTCTGTAAGTATTTACAGCTTCAACCCCCTCCCGCCCCCCAAAAACCCCAGTTGTGTTCTGCCCTCTGGGGCTGCTCTGAGTCAGAATAGTCTCACTGTCAGTGGGTTTGGCTATTCACGTGGACTTCACAGGAACCCCTCCGACTGTTTGCATGGACAGATGATAGCGTGGCTCAGTGTCATTAGTCAGAACAAAGCCATCGGCCAACTGTGCAACTAATCTTCATACTCATGTTCAACCAGAGCTGAAGAAAATTAAAACAAGTCCAGAAAGACAAATGACCCCCTTCAGTATATACTATCCGAACTTAGTAAACCATTGAGAGAATGGATTTGTTACACTGGACATGAATGACCAAAGACCAGATGAGACATGGGATGATATCAAGGACATCATACACGAAGAAAGCAAAGTGTTATTTGAAAGATGGAGAAAAAGAAAAACCCCAAATGGATATTAGAAGCAATTCTGAAACTTGCTCTTGCATGTAGAGTAGCTATAGCAAATGGAAGAAATGATGAAGTCAGAGAGTTGAATAAATTTCAAAGGGTGAATCAAGAAGACAAAGCAAAGTATTCTTATTAAATGTACAGAGACCGGAACTTGGAGAACCATAAGGAAGGGAAAGTGTTGACATTTATAGTGCTGACAGAACTGAAGAAAATATTTCAGTCATGAGTTGAAAATTTAAAGGATTCTAGTGGCAAAATAATTGAATGATGTCAAGCTTCAAAAGAAGATGGGAGGAATACATGGAGTCTTTACCAACAGGATTAGTTGACATTCAGCCATTTTAAGAATTAGCATATAACCAAGAACCGGTGGTATTGAAGGAAGAAATCTAAGCTTCTTGGAAGACATTGATGAAAACAGGGCTCCAGGAACTAACGGAACACCAACTGAGATATTTCAACAAACTAATGCGATGTTGGAAGTACTTGGAAGACAGTTATCTGGCCTACCAATTGGAAAAGACTAAAAAGTGATCCAACACAATGCAGAAATCATTGAACGCTATCATGAATTTTGCATGCAAGTAAAATATTGCTGAAGATAATCTAAAAAGCGGTTGCAGCAGCAGAGAGCTGCCGGCACTCCAGGCTGGGTTCTGGAGAGGACATGGTGAAGGATGTCACTGCTGCTATCAGATGGAGATTAGCTAAAAGTAGAGAATACCAGAAGGAGGTTTACCTGCAATTTATTTCCTGTGCAAAGGCACTTGACTGTTGGGATTATTTGTTTATTTTGTGTGTGTGTGGATAAGAAAGAGCTTTATATAAAAGAGTAATTGTGTGTTAAGAAAACAGTCTAGTCCAGTTCAAGTCCATAAGTCTGATATTAGCCCATATGTCCGATACCAGTGTATACATTTTCTCTTCAGACTCCAATGACACCGAATGCAGAAAGATCACAGGAGGGGGTGTGTGTCTTGTGGCTTCAGGGGCAGTGGAAGCAACTCATCTCAGCACTGGCGTGGGTCTCCAGGTGGCTCCTCCAGCTCCAGGGCTCTGGCTCCATCAGCATAGCTCCATGTGTCTTGTCAGCAGAAAGACGAAGCGGAGAGGTGTTTGGATTATTATAAGTTATGAATAACACTGAGGAATGAGAATTCCAGAACGCTTAATTGTACTCATGCAAAAATTATATATAAGCCAAAGGGAATACTGCATGGTTTATTTATTTGACCAGAACAGGGGTATACTGCATGATTTAAAATTAAGAAAGGTGTGCATCAGGATTTTATCCTTTCACCGTACTTATTCATTCTGTATGTTGAGCTAATACTCTAAGAAGCTGGACCTTATGAATAAGGACACGCCATCAGGATTGGATGAAGACCCAGTATCAACCTGCCATACGCAGATGACACAACCTTGTGTGTTGAAAGCAAAGAGGAGGACTCCAAACACTTGCTGATGGAGATCAGAGTACAGCCTTAAATATGGTTAAAACCAAATCTTCACAACTGGGCCAATTAGCAACAGCATGTTAAACAGAGTAACGATTGAAGTTGTTAAGGATTTTATTTGATTTGGTTCCATGACCAGTGCCCTTAGCATTTAAGTCAAATGATGCATTGCATTCGGAAACTCTGCTGCAGAAGACCTTTTTGAAGTGTTAACCAGCAAAAATGTCACTTTAAGGACTATGCGCCATTTGACCCAAGCCATTGTATTTTCGTTCACCTCGTGTGCATGTGAAAGCGGGACAATGAGTAACCGGGAGCAGAGGGGCTTTCCAGCAGCCCGGGGCGCCTCCAGGCAGTCTCTCCACCTGGTTTCGGGAACAAGCAGGGTCAATTTTCTATCAAAATACGAAAGCGTGGTCTGGTGCACTCAACGCTGATGGACGCAAGATGGCAGACAGTACGGAACTGAAGATTGGAAAGATGAGAACATGTGGCTGCTAGCTGGAGATCCAGAACAGACCGCAGCAGGCCGGAGACCAGAAACAGGCTGGGATACCCCATGAGCAGGCAGGAGAGCAGAGCAGAGCTCTTGTCCTCTCTTGGCTACGGATACTGAGCGGGAGCTGGGTGAGTTTCCGAGGTCATCCTCAGCCGATGGCAGCAGGCTGATCAAACTGCCCTCTCCATTACTTCCCCTTCCAACCCCAAACGTCAGAATTACAGCCCCGAGGATATGGGACAAGGGGGTC
>NW_022111373.1:119983012-119984490 GCF_000313985.2 Echinops telfairi
GGCTCCAATCTATTGGTTTAGGATACTGAATATCCTGCAAACACAACAAACACATCTGTGTTGGAAGCATAGCCACCATGTTCCTTAAAATTGAGGCTTCTGGAACTTCGTCTCACAGATTTTGGGTGTATTATCAGGAGGGCCCAGTCCCTGGAGAAGGTAAAGGAAAGGGTCAGTGAAAGAGGATCCTTAATGAGAAGGATTGACACAGTGGCTGCAACAATGGGTTCAAACAAAGCAATGACCGGGGGGATAACACAAGGCCAAGTAGTTTTACATTTTGTTGTACATTGAATCACTGGGAAGTAGACTAACTCAGAGTTAGCTAACAGTGAACAGCACTAAAACACATAAATGTCATCCCTGAACATAAGAGAAGGTTAATGGCAAGAAGACCTGGCAGTAGCCAGACTTGTGGAAGGAGGAAACTCGTCCAAGAATGGCAACCCAGTATTATCCTTGAATTGAGAGAAATGAAAAGTGCTAGGCTGTGGCCTGTCAAAAGTTAGTGGACCTGGAAAAATGGGCAGGCCAGTTGAGTGTCTGCTCTCACTGCATCTGACCTTTACGTTGCCGTGGCTTCTAATTCTACACTGCAAAGGATTGATGGGCTTCACGAGGTACCCCAAGAACTAACAGGGAAACAATATCGATATAAAGGCATCTGTGCCTTCTGAGTAGACGTAGGTTATTGATTTGAAATGTGAAATTAAAGCAGAATGAGGAAGGCCCCGTGTTTTCCTGGGAGGTGGAATGCCCCCCCTGCGCCTTCAGAGAGGTGAAGGAAAAGTTATATCTGACTAGGTGTCCTTTTTCAAAGTTTAATGTTTAAAGGTTTCCAGGTGGACTGCAAAAAAAGGACCAATTCATTGTTCATTATGCCAAATGGCACAGGCTCATTTACAGGGCTGACATTAGGGTTTTTATATAGTAATAGCCGGCATGATGAAAGGATTTTAAATGACATTTTCCCTTTAGGGACGAGGCTTCCTCAGGAAAAAAAAACTCGATTAATTTCTTCACTACGTAAGTTAAAGCCAATGCTTGAAGACTCCTTATGGGAATAAATGGTTTTGATTTTTCTCCCCAGAAACCAAATTCTGTCCGCATCGATCAACTGGATCGTGAACAGTTCAACCCCGACGTGATTACTTTTCCAATTATCGTCCACTTTGGGATACGCCCTGCACAGTTGAGTTATGCAGGAGATCCACAGTAAGAAATCTTCAGTGTTTGTCTTAACCGCTTCCACTTTCTGCTGACAGCTGGGTGAGCAGAGGAGTCACCTGCAGTGAATGCTTTTCTTTTTAAAAATTACGACATGAGATAAGCCACGTTTCCAAATGAAACGAGTTCTGATAGCGTCCAAAGAATTCTTTCTTTCCTCCACATCTTTGGCTACAGTAAACTATTACTGCATACAGTTTTGCTGACAGTGTTCGTCACAATGAGTCCTGTATGTTTTCATCTTTCAAAAG
>NW_022111373.1:119986273-119987475 GCF_000313985.2 Echinops telfairi
AAAAACTTAAACAAAAGGAACTCGCCCCATGGTTCAATGTTCGGCCCAGCAAAAGATAGGTCTGTAAGGGAAACACCACCACGGGTGATAAGCACGCCTTCGATTAATCGACGTGTGTGATCAAGAGGGGAGCTTTGGGGGTGGTCTTGGTGGCCTGTCTTTTTAGGAAGCTGTAGGAGTAAGAAATTGTTGTTGAATTGTGTACACACAAATACAAAATTTATTTGTTACCATCATTTGGTTAAAGGGCAGTCGAAAGGAAGCGTCTTCCTGATGCGCTCTCCAGGCGTTTGGCATTACCGCCTCTGGAATGAAATGAGCCCCCGCTGCAAGTGTGTTTGTAAGGGACTTGCACATTAGAAAGTGGACTGGAGAATTCTGGGCGATGCCGGTGAACTTACTCGCCACCTTTCTTATGTGTGGGTGCCGGACGCAAGGTTTGATATAAATATGATTTCTACATGTTGATCTCCAGTGCCTCAAACACCAGGTGTGTGCGTTGTTTTAAATCAGTGAAAGGAAATCTTTCACTTGAACATACGAGAGAGGTAGGTTTGGTCCAGGTTTTTCTTACCCAGATATTAGGAAAGGCTGCCTTAAACTCAAGGCTTCAAGTATCCTGACCCTCATTTCAAGTGAACGATTGTGAGTTTGCAGGAAGAGGCTTGCGTCCTGCGATGTCAGGATCATGGTGAATGGATCCAGCTTCATTGCTAATTCCTGATGTTTGGCTCAGTATCGCCTCACACCTCCTGGGTTACTGATAGCGAGTTCTTTTTTTCCTAGGAAGCCCTCCAAAAAATCCGACAGAAGAATACAATGAGGCGAGAAGTCACTGTGGAGCTGAGTAGCCAAGGGTTCTGGAAAACTGGCATCCGCTCGGACGTCTGTCAGGTGATGACGTGTCTGAGAACACGATTGTACCATAGTTCTTCCTTAAAAAGGCACCTCGCTCTGAGATTCTGCTGATTCTGCCAACTTCCTTCTGTTGGACACCACCCCCAGAGTGCTTTCTGTCTTCTTGGGGTTGTGTTCTTGTTGTTTGGGGGAGTTGTCTCTCGGGCGCTTTTGTGTGAGTCGGGTGGTGGCACGTCTTTAGTAACGCCACTTTCAGTCTCTTCCTGCTGTGTGGGAACAAGTCATCCCTCCCCAGTTGAAACCACAGGAAGGGCTTTCCACGAGAGAGCGAGCCTTCACCGGCT
>NW_022111373.1:119988200-119990515 GCF_000313985.2 Echinops telfairi
ACGTAGTTCACTTAGCATGAGATGTCAGAAGCTGAACGTTTTCCCTTTCAGGTGAACTGCTGGTGGTTGCTAGGTTTAGGACCGCTAGTTTGAGAGCACTCTTCTGTAGTGGTAGTGCGTTATAGCCCCTGAACCCTCGGTCCCATTGCTGACAGACCCACATTTTTCAGACTGAGTGCTTTCCTATGTGGATCTTTTCCTTTGGCTGCTTTTCTCTCGCGGCCTATTGACAGCACATCAGCCAGGATTTCTGTCAGGTGGCGTTTCTCCAGAAATGCACATCGCCCCCCAAACGGCAGACATCCTAAGAACAAGAACAACATGGTGAGACAATCTCATGCTGGGCGATCTGAAGGATAAGGCAGTGCTGATTGTTTGTTACAAGCCTACATTCCCAAACTTACTTGGCCTACCCTTCCCCTTTCACGAAAAAGAAAGAAAGAAAATTACTCTGTTTGCCCCTGGCAATCAGAAACTTAGACCGCAGCCCCCAGTCCAGGATCTAGTGTAGGCCTCTGCTTCTGCAGCCCCTCTGGGTCAGTCTAGTGCCCACCAGGGGTAATGCCCACCAGGGGTGGAATTGCCCACTCCGGGGAACACTGGTTTAAAGGCTCATCAAACCATGGAGTAGTAAGAGCTGGAAGGGGCTTTAGAGATCTTCTAGTTCAGAGGGTTTTGAACTTGTGGTTGTAGTTTTTTCCCCAAACAAAACTCTCTGGAGCCCGCATATAAAAGAGACCATAGGTCATCCCCAACACCCAGTGGCATTGTGTGCTGGTCCCTCCCTTGTAGGTTGGCACTGATGTTAAGTGGGAACATCTTTCTTTTTAGTTTTCATTATTATTGCCTTTTATTAGCATCATCTTTATAAATCAAACTTGGAACATCTGCTAGTGAACGTCTGCGCGTGATAGCAGCAGCACATTGCATGCCACAATTGATGTGGTGCACGTAACTAACAAGGGCAAAGCGAAACAGCGAGTGCGTCTTGTCAGCGTGCGTAAGGGGTCACGTGTCTACCATACGCTGACTGACTGGCTTGTCAGCGTGCGTAGGGGGTCACGTGTCTACCATACGCTAATTGGCTGGCTTGTCAGCGTGCGTAAGGGGTCACGTGTCTACCATACGCTGATTGACTGGCTTGTCAGCGTGTGTAAGGGGGTCACGCGTCTACCATACGCTAATTGGCTGGCTTGTCAGCGTGCGTAAGGGGGTCACGTGTCTACCATACGCTAATTGGCTGGCTTGGGGAGGATGCGGAGGGAAAATCCCCCTTTGCCTCCTTCTCTCCTCCCCCACGTGGGGGCCCCTCAGTCAGTTTTGTTCCACTGAACCCAGCTCATTGTCAAGCATGGCTTCCCTTTTCCTTTTCTTTTGGAAAAGCAAAATCTAGACACCTGCACATTCCAAACAGATAAAGTCGGACTCCCAAATATTTGCACACACTCTGTTACGGAGTCTTCTGTTACGGAGTCTTGATGGTGCAGTGGTTTAAATGCTTGACTGCTAACCAGAAGGCTGGCAGTTCAAACCCACCAGCCACTTCACTGGGGACAGATGAGGCAGAAGGTTCCCCAACAGACCACAGTCTAGGAATCCCTCTGGGGCCCTTTCACTTTGTCCTGTGGGGTCACTGTGAGTTAGAATTGACTGGATGGCCATGTGTTTGGCTTTACTCTTCTGACTCAACTTTTTCTTTTTCTCTTTGTCATTCACCGTCCAGATTGGGCCCTTCGCTCGGTTTGAAAGTTTTATTTCAGGGGCTTGAACCAGGAAGCCTTAGTTACAGACTTCTACAGCACATACAACTGCTGTTATCCTGCCCTGTGGTGGGGGATGGGTGGGGGTGGGGGTGGTTCCTTTCCTGCTGGCTGAAGGAGCTGTTATATAAGTAGTTCCTGATGTATGAATAGAATAATTCCCCGTGTCTCTAAGATTTCCATGTAGAGTCTAGCGGGCTGAATAAACTTGATGGATTGGCTTGTTGAGTATTGTAGTTAAGTCAGAACAGGGGCTTACAGTTCTTTTCTGTGCAAGAAGGGTGCCCTGCTGGCACCGTGGGTTCCAGGGGGCTGCTCACTGCAGTCAGCTGTCCAGACTCGCCTCCACGGGAAGAAGATGCGGCTTTCTGCTCCCGTGAAGACTGACTGTCTCGGTAACCCTAGGAAGTAGTTCTGTGCTCTGTAGAGTTGCTATGAGTCAGAATCTACTCAATGGCAGTGAGTGAGCGGGTGAGTGAGTTTTCAGTGCAAGAAAAGTTGGCAGCCTTTTGAATAATTTAAAAGCTGCACATGCAGGGAACCAAGGTGATTGTG
>NW_022111373.1:119991055-119992847 GCF_000313985.2 Echinops telfairi
AAAAAAAAGTATCTGCACAAATGGAGAATATGAGCCAGCCAGCCACGTGAGAAGTCGGTAGAATCAGAAGAAAGAATTAGCTCTAATGCCGTGGCCAGGAGACCTACTAAGAACAAAACCAGCCAACCGACCTGTGTTTGGGTGAAACAGTTCCTTACCCAACACAGCCAAAGCATCCTGGGGGCATCCTGGCACCCTCAGCCTTAGGGCAGGCAGCCCGTGGGGAAATAGCGAAACACTTAGCTGCTAGCGGAAAGGTCAGTGGTTCAAACCCACTCAGTGACGCCCCAGGAAACCCTAGTGGGCAGCTCCTGCTGTCCTATAAGGTGCTGTGATTTGCAATTAACTTGGCAGCACACAGCAATAACAGCCCTCGGTAAATGGTGAAGTGTCTATTCATCTATTTTGACATAATAAATATTGGAGTTGTGAATGTGAGCTGTTGTTGGTTTTCTTAAAAATCGTGTGTTTGGAAAAAAAAATTGTGTGTGTGTGTGTGTGCTGCCATGATGTAAACCCTAAACCCAAGTTGACTGTGACTCCGATTGACCCCAGAGGTCAGAGTAGAACTGCCCCACGGCGTTTCCAAGGCTGTCCATCTTTATGGAAGAGGCGGGCTCCGCTTTCCCCCATGGAGCAGATGGTGGGTTCAAACTGCCAGCTTTCGAGTTAGCAGCTGAGCATTTTAACCACTGCGCCAACAGCGCTCCTCTGTATGACGTACTATGTACGTGAACAATTGCCCTGGGGTGTCAGTTCCTGGGTGCACGGCTTTCTTCCAAACCAAGCCTGCTTAAACAGGTCTCTCTGCTCCGTGGATGGCTGCAGACAGAGCCTCTCAGTAAGAGTCTTGTCTTCGTCTGAGTAAGCTGCCTTCATAAACGACCCAGTCACAACAGCTCCTTCTGAGGGTGTCTGCTGACTGAGTTCAAGTCAAGGTGGAGGGGGTCGGCTCAGGAGGCTAGGGTGTGACTCTCTTTGGGAGTCCAAAGGGAAAACTCGATAGATTTTCTTGAAGGACACAGGAAGGTGATGGGAATTTCTTAGGAAGAGCTTTTTTGAAAATTAGAAGCTGCACGATTAAGGAAAAAGCCAGGGAAGTTGCTCGCAGGGATTTTTTTTCTATCACAACAACGTACCTGCTCCTTAGCTGAGGGAGAATATCGCTGGGCAATCGTATCCCATCTACCCTACAGCCTGTTCTTGCCCTTCAGGCTGCTTTTGTTCCCCAGAATCAGAAGATTTCAAATGAACATGATTTGAGTCCTTGCGGATGCCAAACCTGCTAGTGGCAGAGCAAAGGCTGGTGACAGGAAACACTGCCTTCGGAAATCCGTCATCCTCGCTGGAGGATATGTGGGGACACAATAGCTTGACCCTTTGATACTTATGTTCAATAAAGGTTTTTCTTATGGCTTTGTAATAATACTTTTTAAGGAACTCTTGAATATGTTTGGCAATACACAGTGGTTTACCCGCACTGCAACTAAACCAGCGCCCCTTGGAGGGAATTGGTAGGTGCTACTCAGCGAGTCACTCTGTGGGGGCAAGCAGGGGCTGAGAGGAGAGTGCCACGGGTCGGTGAACTTAGCCTTTGTCTTGGTTCTCTAGAGCTCCTGGCCCAGACGTACCCCCAGTGGATGGCTTTCACCCTCTGACGTTTATCCTCTCCCAGGGTAGGAGACTAGAAGTCTGAGTTCAGGCACCAGCTCTGGGGGAAGCTTTCTGTGTGTGAGCTCCGGGGGAAGTTCTTGTCTCCTGTCAGCCTGTGTGGGTCTGACAGGCCTTGGAG
>NW_022111373.1:119994078-119995377 GCF_000313985.2 Echinops telfairi
GTTGAGGATAACGAAGTTGTTCTCGCTAGTTGTTTTGTAATGATCAAGCTAAACCCACTGCCCTCAAGTCAACCCTACATAGGAGTTCCAAGGGAGCAGATAGCCTCATCTTTCTCCTGAGGAGCGGCCGGCGGATTTGAACCGCTGACCTTGTGGCAAGCAGTCATCCAATACTTAGCTTACCTGACCATACCACCAGGGCTCCTTTCTTTGTAATGAAGTAAAATACAACTTCCTACCCTGTGATACTTTAACCATGTATTTTGGAGACTATCTTTGATCTTTTATCTCTAGGATCGGGTAGTAGTTTTTTATTTCAAGATACAATCCATCCCACAGATGACTACCCACAACTTAGAAATATTTATAAATTTTTATTTGTTTACTTTGCCCTTCATGATCTCGGCTATACAATTTTAGTGCTATCTAATAACATCGTCGTTTAAAGATACATATTTTGGGTAGGGAAGACTAAGAACGAGGTGGACAAAGACAATGCGGCGTGCTGTGAAATGATGCACCGAGGACTCAGACTAACCCTACCGCCGAGGAATTAACTGTTTGGCTCAGACTTTGTTATAAGGGAACAAGGCCGAGCGAGGCTCAGGCCCTGGGGGGCGTTTCTCCCTTGTTGGTCGTTCATTGATATAAAACCTACTGTTCATTAGCAATAATTGCTAGTGGGTTGCTGGCAAAAGCCTCCTGATGCTGTCTGGATGCAGCAGGAGATTAAACTGTTGAGATCAATCTTAAGGTGGAATGGCCTAAATACCAGCAGCTTAGCCTCAAATTACATTTTCCAGACAAGTTGTCAACAGGTGAAAAAAAACTGCCTGATGCCCCAACCAACTTTAAGAGGATTGAAAGCCTAAGAGTGGGCCCCGGGCCCTGTCACTCAAGCTCTCCCTGCCATCGAGTCAGTACTAACTCCTGGTAGTTATGTATTGGGCTGCTACCCGTAAGATCGGCCGTTCAAAACCGCCAGCGGCTCTGTGGGGGAGAAAGATGGGCTTTCTACTCATGTCAACAGTTACCATCTTGGAAACCCACAAGGGCGGTTCTGTGCTATAGGGGCGCTATCTATAATGACCTGAAACTACATGAAGCTAAATGTAGACTGGTCGCCTTGCTTGGAGAGAAAAACTATGGAAGGGTTCACCCCTATTGCTGCACATTAGCGTGAAATCTGGGTAACATGGAAGACAGAACAGGAATCTGAAGCCCAGGCTAAAAGGACAGTGTTGTCCCTTGCACCTTTTTGCTTCAGGATATGTCCTTGGAGTACTGGTCTTCTGGTAT
>NW_022111373.1:119997049-120007505 GCF_000313985.2 Echinops telfairi
CTCTTGGGAGCCATCCAGGCTTAGGCGCCATTCTGACGTAGAGCCGCAGTGTACAACAGAAGGAAGCCCGGGCCTGATCCTGCGCAGCCTCCTAATTGCAGCCACCGTCAATCCATCTTCCTCTTTGTCCGTGGCCCTCTACCAAGCATGGTGCCCTTCTCCAGGGACTCGTCTCTCCTGGCAACATGTCCAAAATATGTGTGAAGGAGTTTTGCCGTTCTTGCTTCAAAGGAGGATTCTGGTTGTACCTCTTCCACGACAGACTTGTCTGTTCTTCTGTCACTCCGTGGCGCGTTCAGTATTCTTCACCAGCACCCGAACTCAAATGTATCGATTCCTCTCCGGTCTGCCGTGCTGCTGGCCTTCACATGCATGTGAGGCCATGGAAGACGGCATCCTCGTTGGTAGTTAGGACTAAAACGGAACTCTTCATTGTGGCCTCAGGTGAGCCCTTTAATGAATTAATTAAAATTAAATTGAATTTAAAATTAGGTCCTTGGTCTCCCTGTCATGATTTTTTTTTTCCCCTTAGACAACATGTCAAGATATCACTGTATTATGATATATAGACGTCACATATTTGGCTTCAACTCTGTCAAATGGTTTCCTATTGTGTGGTCACTATTTTGTGTGCTTCTTAGTAATTCTCGATTTATAGTCAGGAAGACTCACCTTTCTGTGCTAGTGATTTTAAATAAACTGTCCCGCTCACTGCCATCAAGTTGATCCGACTCACAGCAGTGCTGGAGGACAGGGTGCACTGCCTGTGGACGTCTCCCGTCGGCTGCTGCTCATCGCGACTGTCTGCTGCGTCTCAACCTCTGAGGTGACGGCATGTCGTCTTTTTCCTGCAAGTTGGTCCCTGGAAGACAAGCTGCAGGCTCCTCCTGCTCTCCACGTCCTTCTCACTTTCCGAGGGCCGTGCCAAGTGTTCGACCTTGTCCCCGTTTCACAGAATGTCCACTCCATAGGGTTATTTATAGGCAAATTCATATTTGAGAGAGGTGGTCGTTCATTTTTTATGTTGACATCTCTCTTGCTCTCCCTCCCTCTCTTTCTCCCTCTTTTTTTAGAGTTAAAAACTCTACCTTCTTTAGGGCCCGGTCCCTCCTGATAACACATCCAAAGTTCAAAACTCCTTTTCTGTCAGATCTTTCAGCAGAGCTGATAGGATTACAAATCCTCGAGTTTCTTCATCTTCCGGACACTTCTCCAGCTTCGTAGTTCAAGGTCATCTTGGCTAGCTACAAAGTCTGTAGGTCACCTACTCTTGTCTTGAACATGTTCTCGTCTGGTATAAAGCTTTATCACTGTTCAGCATCACTCACCCTCTGAGTTTCCTCAGTGATGGGCTCGTGTAGCCGGGATCCTTTTCTTTCTTCTCAGGACCAACTGTTTTCCTAAACTATGTCGCAGCTTCTTGGATGAAAAATGTCAGATCCGCTCTGTGCCTTGTTAGTGTATCCTTTCAAATCCTCTGTATCTGAGGAGAATTTTCTTGAATTATCCCTCTGAATAGGAGTCGCATCGCACTCACTCCTGGTGACCCTACAGACGGAGGAAAACTGCTCCCTGGGACTTGGCGGCCATCGCTCTGTAAGAAGGCAGCCTGCTGCCTCCCTTTCTCCTGTGGCTTCTTTCCGGTCTTGGTTTTCCAACCGCTCACCTTCAGCTAGCAGCAGCCCCGTGCTTAACCCACGCTGCACCAGGACTCCTTTTCCCGAGTTACGCATTGTATCATTCTGCCCGTTATTTAGGCTTTCTTCTGCTGTGGGATGTATTGTTATCTTTGTTGCCAACATTCTGTTTATCATTTTTCTCTTGAATCCTTCATTTCTTTTTGACTTTAAAATTTTTCTTAGTTTGTCTCATTTCTAATTTTCATTTCTCAAAGCCTCTCTCATTTGCGATTGTGTTTTGGTTTAGTCTTTGCTGCCAGAGCGATCATTTAGTTTTAGCACTTTTTCCCCCTGAGATTCGTCTCTTTTTCTCCAGTCATCTCTTCCGAATTTGTATCATTCCTGCTTGCAGTTTTCTCTTTGGATCTTGATATTTTCTTCATTTCTTTTAGCTTGTTTCTAAATAGCAGGGTACAGTTTGAGCTGTTTGCCTGACTTGTCTGTGATGTGATTGTGTCCGTAGTAGGGATGGTATTCTCGTCCCCTTTTCTTAAGAGAACCTGAAATTTCATCGCGATGCTGTTGATCTCTACACTTACATCAGTTCGAGAAGTGAAGTCGCACCCTGGACTTGCGTGAGCTCGGCTAGGTTTCCATGGTTTGAAGCTCCTCCTTCTGCTGTCTGCTCCTGCCTCTCCTGTGCACCGGCCCTTCTCTTCCCTTTGCCCCTCCTGTTCTTCTGCTAACTGGCCTGTACTTCTGGAATCTTGTCCTCACCGTGAGACTTTACCTTAGAAGGGAGCTGTGGGTTTCATTCTGAGTGTTTCTAGGGCCCAGGCTTCTCCAAAACTGTAGACTGCCCTTTCTCCTTATCCAAAGGAACTGGATTCTGCAGCGTGCGCTCAAGTTTTGCCTGGATCGCTAGTAAATACCTGTTAATTTTGAATTTCCTCCGTCCTCAGAAGAAATCCAAAATTAGATGCACTGCTGCAAGTGCATGTTCTCACTCACTACTCTCTCTGTCTTTCTCATCTACAGATGGGACAATTATGTAGGGCTTTGTTCTCACTTTTTTTTTTTGGAGGGTCATGGACTAGTTAGTTCCCTTGTGTTTTTACATAGATGTTGTTCATAGGTCTGTGGTTTTACTATTTTAGTTGCTCTATTTTTATGGGGGGCTTTGCAGAGTTTAAAAAGTATTTACTACCATTTTCTCACAGTCTACCATAAGGACTTTAAAAAATGAAAATAGTAGTCAGGCAAGATGTTCTGTGATTGTATTTCAACATTGCAAAGATGGTTAATTTTAAAATCCAGGAAGCAATCATAGCAGCCTTGTAGATATTACTGAGATGTGGTTATATGGGATTCAAGGTGGACTTGGGTCTTACATACCTTTCCATGCTTGTCGCAAGCAACAGATGTATCTGGAAAGAGAAACTGGCCCCGTTCACAGGAAATGGTGAAGGGACTGCAAGCTCTTTCACTGTCAAGGTGAAAGGAAGTAGACCTGGTTAAGTAAGAGACCTGGGGACCGTGATATTAAATATATTTGGTTTGTCTCTGAGAGTAAACTGAGAACAAAGGGGTAAGCCTCCAAAGAGATAGATTAGAGATTCACGTTAGAAGTAAGTTTCTAATAATCAGAGAACTCTAATGAGGGTGTAATTTGCCGGTGAGTAGCGCACAGGACCTGCCTGAATTCGTGCCTTGGGAAGGGAGTTGGCAGCGAGTCCTCTTCACGAGCCATCCACTACTGCAGAGTAAATGGCTGGAAAACAGTATTAGAGTTGGCTGTACACTCTGAGTCCACGTCGTCGGTATGTTTTTTCAATTCAGCACTTAAACACAAAGTGGGAAACTGACCAACGGCTCAAAGCAGACAGGCGTTACCTCCGAGATGCCGTGAGAGCCAAAGCACAGTGTCCTCACCTCCTTTCATCTCCGTGTGGAGATGCTCAGAATGTGTTGATCGAATTAGATGAGAGTTCCATTGATTAGAGATCCTACTTGGGAGAGCTAATCTTTCTTCCTAGGTTAATCAGGGACCTATTTTCTGGGGTGTCAAGGAAGTCCGTTTTCATGTGTTCTGAAATACTGCCAGCTTGAACTACTTTGAAGGCTGACATGATACAAAGCAGGTGTCAGTCATGCTGTGGGTTGCACCCACCCTCAGGTTCTGATGAATAAGAGTGCCGCCCTCATTCTCTGGAGTCTTAGGGAAACATTGTTAAAGAGAAAGAGAGCAACACACACACACACACACACACACACACACACACGAGTCTTGTACGAAATGATCTCACAGTAAGGAATCTATAACCACGTGAAAAGTGATTGAAACAAAAATCTAAGTTTGATGCCCTTAAGTGCCTTAACTGTAACAGCAGTTTTATCAAACTTGTTCCCAGAATATTGGGTCATTAAACTTCAAATCTTGAATGGCCATTGGAGATCCCCGGGTTGAAAAGTATTGCCAGGGGCATAGCAATGGGTTTTAGTGCTCTGTGAACGTACTAATATCGCATGCAGCCATTGCATGTTTGTGCACATAGGCCTTTTTCTGAAGGAGAGGGTAATTTCCCTTAGAAGCTCAAGTGCCTTGATCCTAAAAACGTTTTAAGAATTAATGAATTCTAAAAAAAAAAAAGAATTAATGAATTCTACAACATAGGGCCTTGATCGTGAACATGTTTAAGAATTAATGACACAGGGCTGCAGTGAGCTGGAACCGGCGTGACGGCACTGAACACCAACAG
Organism: Echinops telfairi; assembly: GCF_000313985.2. NCBI lineage: Eukaryota > Metazoa > Chordata > Mammalia > Afrosoricida > Tenrecidae > Echinops > Echinops telfairi. The sequence goes on from NW_022111373.1 coordinate 120,001,428, forward strand.
CCCCGTTCCCTAGCACGCCGAACACTAAGCGCTGAAGGCCAGAAGAGTTGTAGAGTAGCACGAAGAACATCAAATACGGAGAAGGCCAACAGCCGGGAGAAAGACAGGAAAGAAAAGACCACAATGGATGTCCGAAGAGGCTCTAGAACTTGCTCTTGAATGTAGAGCAGGTAAGGTGGGAGGGAGAAATGAAGAAAAACGCTAAACAGAAGAGTCCCAGGGGCAGCACGAGAAGACCGAGCAGAGCATCACAAGGAAATGTGCAAAGAGCTGGAAATGGAAAACAAGGAAGAAAGGACTTGCTCAGGAGCTCTCAAGCCGAAAGATTTCAAGAGAAACGCCCACCCGCGCGAAGTGAAGATTTCTATGGGCAAAATGTCGAATAATGCAGGGAGCATCAAAAGAAGATGCAAGGACTATTCAGTCACAGTACCAAAAATAATTGGTTGATGTTCAACCAAGGGGTAGCATATGGTCAAGAACTGATGGTATTGAAGGGAGAAGTTTAAGCTGCTTTGAAGGCATTAGTGAAAAAAAGGTTCCAGGCATTGGCAGAACACCAGTTGTAATATTTCAACAAATTGGTGCAATGCTGGAAACACACATCTAATGCCAAGATATTTAGAAAACACCATAAATGGAGATGGGATTGAAGTTGTTGAGAATTTTGTTTTACCTTAATCTATAATAAACACCCATAGAATCAATATTTAGGAAATCAAAGGATGTATTGCACTACACACATTAGGTGCAAAAGATCTCTTTAAAATGTTAAAACTAAGGTGCACCTGACCCTAGCCATGGAAGTTTCAGTCTATTCATATGCACGCAAATGCTGGTCGATGTCAGGAAGCCCCCAGAAAAATGGCTGGATTTGAATGTGCTGTTGAAGACTACTCAAAGGACCACAGAGTGCCAGCTGAACGAACAACTGTGCTAGAAGAAGTACAGCTAGAAATGTTCCCCAGATGTGAACAGGGCAAGACTCCCTCTCACGTCCTCGGGGCGTGTTCTCAGGAGATACCGGGTCCAGGAGAAGAAGGACATCTCGTGTAGTTAAGTCGAGGGTCGGTGAAAAAGAAGACCCTTCATGAGATGGATTGACCCAGTGACTACAACATGGGCTCACAAGGAACACCTGTGAGGATGGCACAGGGTCAGCCGGGTGTCGTTCCGCACATACAGTCACTGAGTCCGAACTGACAGCCATTGCCTTTTCATTAAAGATGGAGGAGGAGCCACACACATCCGGTGGCTTACTGAGACTGTCTAGCTGATGGTCCCAGGCCAGTTCCAACTGGAATGTGGCTGTTTTCCTACCAACAGAGATGTAATCCCTTCTCCAAGACATGCATGCCCCATCTTGACTTGAATTTCCGGTAAGGTTCATTGATCACTCTGGTAGAAGTGTCTATTGATTTGGGGTGACCTTAGCACAATGTTGTAAGGCAGCAACTGAATAGTCTTCTCCCCCTTCCTCTCCCATAATGCATAACTGACCCAACAGAGGTGAGGTCTCCTCTGTTGAAATGGTTTTTTAAGAAGCACATACAGAGCGATAAGATGCTTCATGGGCGATAGGCAGGCCGTCTATCTCGTTGCTTGGGAGACCCGGATTAGATGATTACACAACCTGAGAGCAGAAGTCTCCTTTCATCTTGATATTTATCCTTATAGAAATAGAATCAGTCAATATTTGTCCGTTTGTGGTTGACTGACTTCAAGTAGCTCTTCTTGGCAACTTTCCTTTTGCAGCTGAGGAAATTTAGATAGAGAGGTTAAATAACTAGCCCCACTCACACGGTGGAAAAATGGCAGAGCTGGATACAAACGCAGGTATTTTGGTACTAGAGACTCTCTCCTTTTTTAACTTCAGTTTACTGCCCCTCCTACAGGACCTGACCGGGTGCCAGTAAACTGTGGAAGGGGTCTTGTTTGTCATAAAGTACATGGAGCATTTTTAATTACGTTTTCTTTCTTCCTTTAGCATGCAATGATGTTGCCAGTTCTGACCCATCATATCCGGTACCATCAGTGCCTGATGCACCTGGATAAACTGATAGGATATACTTTCCAGGATCGTTGTCTGTTACAGGTAAGAACGATTCCCCTGTAAAAGCTCACAAGAGTGAGATCGGAGCAGTTTATCCTGCAAGTTACAAATAGTGCCCTGGATTCTCTACCCTGTGCAGGGAGGAGGACGTTCGGAAGCAGTGGTCTTGGACCCCACCCTGGGTGCCTCTGTCGCCCCTCTCCCTTTTTTTTTTTTAGAGGGTGTCTCCAGAGACGTAGAGTATTGCTGAGATTTCTATTTCAAACTCTGTCCGCTCAGGCCTGAGTGTTCTAATTCATTGCTGAAAGAAAGATGGTGTTTGGGGTGGGTGGGGAGTGGGGGGTGTTAGATTTGCCTTCAGAGGAGAAATTACACCAGAGCCCAGGAAAACTGACTCTGCGGGAGAGAAAATGGAAAGCAAACCAAGCTTGCTCCCATGTAGTTGACCCCGACGCACAGCAAGCCTATAGAAGTGTCCGGAGTGTTTCCAAGGCTGTAAATCTTCAGGGAAGTGGTCCACAGCATCTTTGTCTCATGAGGGCTTGGTAGGTTTGAACTGCTGACCTTTTTGGTTGCCAGCTGAGTGCTTTAACCAGGCTCCTAAAATGGAAAGATTGGGGTTAAAATTGGACCAGGTAGACAGATCCCTTTCCATTTCATTTGGAGTGATTTATAAAAAGAGGTTATTTTTAGTGGTTCATCTGTGCGAAAATTTGAAGACTGAGGTTGTTTCCGTGCAATTTTAGCTGGCCATGACCCATCCGAGTCATCACTTAAATTTCGGGATGAATCCTGATCATGCCAGGAATTCGTTGTCTAACTGTGGGATCCGGCAGCCCAAATACGGAGACAGAAAAGTTCATCACATGCACATGCGGAAAAAAGGTAGGTTGCGAGGGCCCTAAAAGAGGCCCTGTCTGGTCCGGCTTTTATCCCCTCCCTGGGAGTGGCTCCCTGGGTGGCTGCTGCCTCACCTCGTCCCCCCAGTGCTGCCTGGCTCACAGGTAGTAACGACGCTTCCTGTGAGCAAGGTACAAGGATGATAACGTTAGTAGCAGTTGGAGAAAAGGTTCTTCCTCTGATGGAGTGCTTTCAATTAGTTCCTCCAGTTTTTAGACATGCACAGATTAATTCTTCTAATGTCAAATGGGGATGAGTTGGAGAATTATCTTTCTGCGATTCGTGTGTTGCTCCTACTGTGCTTCTCCCAGTATTGATTTATACACATGCATTTTATCTTTTCTTTTTAATAGGAATAAACACCTTAATAAATATTATGTCACGCCTTGGCCAAGATGACCCAACTCCTTCAAGGTGAAGTACTTTTTTTTTTTTTTGAGAGGGTGAAGGTGTAACAACATTATTGAGATAAAATTCACATACCCCACCTGCTTTAAGTGTGCCATTCAGTGCTTTTCACTGTTTACAAAGCTGCTCATCCATCACCATAATCTGTGTGTGAACATTTTGTCACTCCAGAAAGAAATCCATACCCAGTAGCAGCCTTCCCCATTTCCCTGCCACCCATCCAGCCCCGGACAGTCACTCATCACCTTCCAATCTTGGTGGATCTGTCTGTTGTGGGTGCTTCATATTAAAGGAATCATCCACTAGATTGTTCTTTGGGACTGGCTTCTTTTGCATTAGCCTAATGTTCTCTGGGCTCAGCCATGTATAACATGTATCAGGACGTTATTTCTTTTTATAACAATAACCAAAACTCACTGCCATTGAGTTCCATCCGACTCCTAGAGACCCTATAGGCCAGCCCCCGAAGTGGTTGGTGGTTTCAAACTGTTGATCATGAGGTCAGCAGACCATTTGTAACGTACTGTGGATGAATATTTGAGTGTGTCCACTTTGAGGCTATAATGAATAATGCCACAAGAATATTTGTGTGCAGGTACGTTTCTGTGTGCATATAGGTTTTGATTTCTCTTGAGTGTGTACCTAGGTGCGGATTACTGCACCATATGGTAACTGTGCTTGACCTTTTAAGCCACTACCAGGCTGTTTTCCAAAGTGGCAGCTTCGTTTCACATTCTCACCAGCAGCATATCAGGGATCCAGTTTTTTCCATATCTCCACTGACACGTGCTATTATCTCTCTTTTGGATGATAGCGCTCCATGTGGGTGTGAAATGTTTGTGGTTTTCATTTGCATATCCCTGATGGTCAATGATGTAGCACATATTTCATGTGGATTATTGGGCCATTTAAATATCTTCTTTGAAGAAAGATCTATCTTTCTCATAGCTAAATTGGGCTTTATTTTTTTAATTGGCTTACAGTTTTCCGTGAGTCTGGATGAAGCCCTTGCAGATGCATAATTTGTACACGTTTGCTCATCCTGTAGGTCAGCTGTCTTTTCACTTTCTTGATATCTTTTGATGAACAAAGTTTCTAATTTTGATGATGCCTAATTTATGTTTTCCTTTTGTTGCTTGTGCTCTTAAAGCCGTGTTGAAGAAATCACAGCCTATGCTTCTTCTAAGCGTTTTCAAGTTTTAGCTCTTACATGTAGGCCTTTGATCCATTTGCGTTCACTTGTGCCTGTGATGTGATGGAGGGATCATGCAGCTGCAGTCGTTTGCATGTGGAAGCCCTGTCATCCCCGCACCGTGCTTGTAGAAGAGAGGATTCTTTCCCCCACTGGATTGTCTTGGTACCCTCATCCGAAATCCACCGACTGTAAATGTGGGTGTTGTTTGTGCACTCTCGATTCCACTGCTAGGTCTGTCCTTATGCCAGTACCGTACTGTTAGCATTGCTGCAGCTTTGTGGTCAGTTGTTAAGTTGAGAAGTATGAGTTCTCCTACAAACGGGGCTCCTCCGGGTCCCTTGTATTTCCACATGGATTTTTGGATCAGCGTGTCACTTCCTGACCCGTACACAAGTCAGCTCAGCTTTTGTTAGGGGTTATGTTGGATCCGTGGACCGGCTTGCGAACTGTTGCTCTGTCACCAAGAGCTGCTGTGAGTTGGAATCGAGTTGGATGGCACTCAGCTACCGCCATGGAATGTCTTGGGATCCATGACCATGGAATGGCTTTCCCTTCTTAAGTCTTTTTCGGTTTCTTACAGCAATGACTGTACTGCTCAGTGTGTAAATTTTACATGGTTTCTATTAAATTTGTTCCTCAGTATGTTATTCTTTTTTTGATACTAAAGTGGATTGTTTTCTTAATTTCATTCTCATATGGTTCATTGAATGTACATAGAAATACACTATGCTTATTGATCATGTAGTCTACAACTTGTTGAACTCACGTATGTGTTCCCATCATTTTTAGTGGATTCCTTAGGATTTTCTATGTGCATGATCTTGTCATCTGCAAATGGAGATCATTTTACTTCTTCCTCGGCGGTCTGATGCCATTTATTTCTTTTTCTTGCCTGCTTACCCTGGATAGACCCTTGAATTGAAGTGGCAAGAGCAGACATTCTTGCCTTTTTCCTGATGTGAGAGGAAAAACAATGCTGTCTCTGGGTTCTTCGTAGGTGCCCTTTATCAGGTTGAGGAAGTTCCATCTCTATCTCTTTTTATCATGCATTGGTGTTGAATTTTGTCAAATTATTTTTCTGCATCTGTTGAGAACATTGCCCCCAACCCTTAAAACAACCTGCAAGCCCGGGAAAAAACCCAACTGGGGGTGACATAATCCTCTTTCGATTTTGCTGGGTAACGTTCTGGTTTATTGTTGAGGATTTTTATATCTACTTTCACAAACACTCTTCTGTAGTTTTCTTGTGAGGTCATTGTCTGCTTCCAGTATTAAGTTACAATCCAATGAGTTGGAAAGTAACGTAGTAGCTTTCGTTATTTGATTTCTTAATGTAAAAAGATAACCACTCATCTATGAAGAATGTCTGTGTGCCTTGAGCCCCTGAAGAACCGAGGAAATGGGCAAGCTCTCAGCGAGCCCTTTACCGCCCTTGGGGCGCTGACTGGAAGCAAATGCTTCATGACTCTGAGGCCGCCTTGCTGCTTTCTAGAGGGCTGTCCTGGGGGGTGAAGCACAGGAG
>NW_022111373.1:120008714-120028973 GCF_000313985.2 Echinops telfairi
TTTTGCTTGTGGGGAGAGTGCCTTGCCAGGGACAGGATCTTTCTGCTGAGGTGGTGTTGACCGCAAGGGGCTCAGAAAGCCCCCCGCTGCTCAGACCGGCTGCTCTCAGGCTGGGGTGTCCTCCTGGGGGACATGCTTGAGAAGCTCTCCCAGACCATGGTCTAGACCTCTACAGTTTGTGGCAGCTCAAAGGTACGTGAGGCAACCTGAAGGCAAGGCAGGGTAAGCCCCACTCTCCAGGTTGGGGTGAGGGTGCTGTCAGCGAAATGTCTAACGGAAGAAGGCATCCACGAAGTGCTTCTGGGGAGGCTGAAGGCCTGGCGCACACACAGCCGCTCCGGGCCTGTGGGATGGAGGCTTCTGGGTAGAGGACAGCTTTCCGCCGTGCACCTGAATAATTGAGTTCGCTGTAAGTGGCTGGCCCTCTCCTCTGCTCGTTCCTTAGTTTGCAGTTGTAAAACGGCACACCTTGCTCTCTCTGCTCCTTGTAACTGTTTGTCTGCCTTTGAAACCAGGGCTGTAATATTGCAGGTATCTTTCATTCTGTCTCCTCCCCAGACAACAAGATTGCTCAGAATTTTGAAGCTTGAGGAGAGAGAGAGGGAGGGAGGGAGGGAAAGAGAGATGGAAAGGAAGCCGGAGACCCTTGGAGCAGGTGGTTTGGGGGATGTTTCTGGCACTGAGCGGGAGGCTGAGGAGCAGGGCCCTCAGGAGGGGAGGGGACAGTGGCTCGTGGCTGAAACTCCCCGGAGAACCAGCCTTCTCCAGCCCGGCAGCCTGCTAGTTTCTCTGCAGACTGTCAGCTTGCCAGTCCTGGGGCGTCGGACCCTAGTCCTTAGCTGGAAATTGCGTGAAAGCTTGCTGGGACATCTCATTTTACCTGTCAACTCCCCAGGACACTGTGTCCCCGCCTACTGGCAGTTTCTGCTCTGGACACCTGGCCCCAGGCCAATCCCCAGCCACAGCTTTCTCTGCCTTGTGGCTCTGCCCATGAGCAAGACAGAGGGTTTGCTGGTGTCCCGGTCACCCTCTCCCACCCGTTTGCCCTTCGTCATTGGCTCTCAGCTCTGGAATGCCTCTAACATCTGTGGAAGCACTGCCTCTATTTGCTTTCCGATGCGTGTTCCGATTCTTTTTTTTTTTTTAATAAATTTATTGGGGCTCATACAATTCATCACAATACATAGATCAATTGTGTAAAGCACATCTATACATTTGTTGCCTTCATTATTCCCAAAATTCGCTTTCCTCTTGGGTTCCTGGAATCAGCTCATTTTCCTTTTTTCCCCTACCCCTCCCTTCTCCCCTTTCTCCCATGCACCCTTGATAATTTATGAATTATTATTGTATCTTATATTACACTGCCCGGCGTCTCCCTTCACCCACCCCTCTGCTGCCTGTCCCCCAGAGAGGAGGTTATATGTAGCTCCCTGTGATCAATTCCCCCTTTCTACACCCCCTTTCCCTCCTGGTATCGCCACTGTCATCCCTGGTCCTGAGAGGTTCATCTGTCCTAGATTCCCTGCATTTCCAATTCCCATCTGTACTGCTGTGCATCATCTGGTCTAACCAGGTCTGCAAGGCAGAATTGGGGCCCTGGTAGTTGGGGGGAGGAAGCGTTTAAGAACTAGAGGAAGGTTGTGGGTTTCATTATTGCTATACTGTACCCTAAGTGACTCATCTCCTCCCCACTACCCCTCTGCAAGGTATGTCCAGTTGTCTAGAGATGGGCATTGGGTCTCCATCATGCGCCACCCTCATTGACGAGGATATGATATTTGCACCCCCCACCCCACCCCGCCAGGTCTGGATAGGACTGCCCCTTTGGGTTTCCAGGGCTGTAACTCTTTAACGGGAGTAGCCAGCCCCATCTTTCTCCTGTGGAGGGGCTGGTGGTTCCAAACTGCAGACCTCGTGGTTGGCAGTCCCACGTGTAATCACGATGCCGCCCGGCTCCTCTTCTGCATCTCCAGGGCGCTATAATCCATTGTGCTGGGGGACTAATTTTCTTTCCTGGAATGTAAGCCCTTTGAAGGTTTACGGTCCACTTTATTGAAATCCCCTCCCCGCCCCCTTTACTTTTGCAGCCTTGCCTTTTACAGAGCAGGGGCTCAGGAAGTAAGTCCTGAATGAAAGAAGCCATTCATAATATAACTGTTTTCCAGGGTGGTTTCCAGGGTGGGTGCAAGGGGGACACTGAGAATGGCCACGGCCAGAGCCGTCAGAGGGGCTTTGAATGGCTGCCTAGTAATTTCTGAATCTGCCTGGGGAAGAGCGTGGATTTACAGAAAGCCACGAAGCTTATCTTTAATAAATAAGAGTCGGGCTGCTGATCAAAACTGTACAAGAGTTAACTTTCACAGTGGCATCGTGAATGTTCACTCTCAAGTGAATATGCCTCCTGTCATTTTAAAGCACGTCCCTGGTGAACTGCATGCATCCCCATTGTCTAGTTATTTTTAACCGATAGCAACCCTATGGAAATGTTAGCGCACAGAGGGGTTTGAAGCTCTGGGCTTCGGGCGGCACGCAAGTCATCCACGTGCTATCAGTACGTCCCCGGGGAGCGAAGTCCCAGGAGAGTGGGAAATGAGAATCCCCGGCAGCCTCCGCCCTCTCATTTTCTTTTTTCCTCCGGTCCTTCTCTCCTTCCTGTGGGCAGGATTGTAGCAACGTACATGCGAATTGGTTGGACCAAAAGAGAGGTCGAGACTAATTATGGATGCCTGGGTTCCACAGGAGACGGTAGTTGCAGGGTCTTTTCACTGGATTGTACGTGACTAACAGTACTGGCATGCACTGAATGAAGGGGGACTCCACTGGCTGGACTTCAGTGCTTCAGGCTAAATCCCAGAGGCGATTCAGCAGGATTCGTGGGTCCAGGAGTCCTGGGCTCTAGTGCAGGTAGCCACTCCCACACCTGGCTGCTGGGTAAATGTGCTGAGTAGCAGCAATTCCTGCCTAGGAGCAGATTCCTGAACTGCCTGCCCTGCAAGGCCCCTTCCAGCCCTACCATTCCACTCACTCACTCCTTGGGATTCAGGGTCGAAAGATGGGGAAATACCGCCAGCCTCTCCCGCTGGGCAGTTACCCTTGGACTTGGCCTCTCCCACCCTGACTTTTGGTCGAGTAAATAGCACTTTACAGCGATTACAGTTACAGGGTGATTTTTGTGTTTTATAAAGTGCTTTGAATTCCTCAGACAAAACATACTGTATAAATGTTACAGTTAATCTAGATTTCATAATGCCTCTGTTGACTCAGTTCTGAAAAACAAATGGAGTGTTTATTGCTTAGTTTATCTCATCCTGGAGCTTGCTGGTATTCAAAAGGGGGATGATTAAAGAAAATCTGAACAATATAAGGAAGGAGCAAGAGATTTGCTACTGCTGCCAAGTAGGACTAACAGTTCACTCTGTCTGATTTTCCAGATAAACTACTGGATTATGAATTGCTCCTTATAATAATAAACTAAGTGGTATTTTATCCCCGTTTTTGTTTATGACTTGTTGCCAGAGATTACTTACAGTGTATACACAGACAAACATTTTCTGAATATGGGCCAGTTAGCTAACAAATGGCAAGTTCCCTATTGAATAAACCTGTTGAAGATGTGACCTTGAACTTTTCCACCCAGCCCCAGCCCGGACTTTTTATTGTGAATTAGGCAGAGGGTGACAGCAGATCACAGGTTTACATGCAGCCATTAGTACATACTCTGGGTCATCTCCTCCATTGCCAGCTTCCCAATGTGCCAGCACGCTTCTGCCCTCGCTCTTAAGCCCCTCAATGGTGCCTTTAAGTAACTGCTACCTTTTCGATCTTAAATGAAAGGTTATTGTAATACAGGAGTGGATTTAGGTCCAGACCGGGTCCCACCAGTCTCTATTCCAACCAGTAAGGCTGGTCTCTTTTATGATTCTGAGTTCGGGTCCATGTTTTCCTCCTTTTCAGAGCCATGGTAGTGGCAGTGGCAGTGGCAGTGGCAGTGGGCACCATCTAGTTTTCCTGGTCTCATTCGTGGTTGTAGAATATAACCGTGTACTTGAACAAACTGATTAATCTTCTGACTTTGTGGTTATTCAAGCCCAAGGTTATGGTTGTTGTCTCCCTAAAGTTTCTAGCAAAGATTCAAGTAAAAGTTAAGTCACTCTGTCTCCCTTCCAAATACTATAGAGTTCAAAGCAGCTGTTGCTCTGACTAGGTGCCTTCCTGTTCCTTCATGGAACATCCGCCCTTCCAAATGTGGCGGTGCCCACCTCCACCCTGCCCGGGTTTCCTGCCTTCTGTGTTAACGAGAGTTTATATCGTGTCCTGTGCATTGCTGGGAAGAAAATGAAATCTGTACAACAGAAAATGGTATTTTGAAATTAGTGTTATGTTTGTTTGTGGGGAAAAAAGAATAGGATAATAATTTGTTTCTGTTTAACAACCCAACATTTCTTTCATAGTTTCTATCACATCTCAGGATAGTTATTAGGTTTCTTGAAATTAGCCAGAGGAGTATGAGTTAATCTCATTATACTCTTAAATGTTGCCTCTATTTCTTGATGCTTTCTCTAAGAACAATGGCAGACTCTTTGAGAGTTCTGATGTATTTGACAGGGAGCAAACTTGCAGTACCAAATAGTTTTATCTATCTGTTTGTCTGTCTGTCTGTCTGTCTATCTATATATATATTTGAATACTCTAAAAGCAAACCATCTCACTGCCATTGAGTTAATTCGACTCATCCTTACGCTGTAGGAAGAGTAGAACCGCCCCTGTGAGTTTCTGAGACTGTAACTGCTAACTCAGTGCAAACCGCCCCCTCTTTTTCCCTTGGATTGGCTGGTGGTTTCGAACTGCTGACCTTGCAGATCACAGCCCCTCGTGTAACCACTACGCCACCAGGGTTCTCCTTTTCGGCCTATGTCCTGGTGTTTTAAGAAGGTGTTATCTCACAGTGGAACGTTTTAGTCACCCTTGGCCGATGGAGTTGCTGTTTGGGGGGAAGATGCGTAGGTGCTGGTGAGTCGGTTCTGGTCTGCAGAGACCGGCCCATGTGCAGCATAGGAAGCAGTGCCCGGGCCTGCGCCCTCCTGAAAACCGTTGCTGTGTGTGAACCCCTGGTTGCACCCACTGTGTCATCCTGGTTGTGGGTGATTTTCTTCTTCTTTTTTCTCACCCTCTGCTTTACCAAGCATGATGTCCGTTTCTACTGTCTTGTCTACACCAAGCCACGCTGCACGCCTACTCCTCCTTCAAGGCCTAGCCCAAGGTTTACGTTCTCTCTGGGGCCCTGCCTGATTCTCTTCATCAGAATCTATCCTGTCTCACGATGACCAGGCAGTTTGATAGCAAATTGGCCGTGGAAGGATGAAAAAGTGGGTTAGGCCAGCATTTGGAATGACTAGATGCTAGCTTGAGTTTAGCCTTTGGGTAACAAGAAACTGCCCTTAGAATATTATCCCAAGTCCAGTCCTCGGTTTCAGTTCTAACCCTCACTAGAACGCACGTTACATTCTTCTGTCCACCTGGTAAAACGTGGAAAGACTCACAGTTACTTGGGGTAATCTCCATGACTTATGTGGGTGCTTACGTCTGATTTCGGGGGGAAGAAACCCTTACCTGGTGGTCTGCTGGACCTCATGCCCTTGCCCCAGGGCAGGCCTGGATACAGGAAAGGAGCAGTCGAGATCAAATGGAGCTCTGCAGTGGGTGACTCTGCTGCATAAGACCTCTCTAAAGCACGGGTTCCCTGGAGGACTGAGGTGCGTCGGATCCAAGCCATGGTCTTTTCAGTCATGTGGAAGTTGGGCAGTGAATGAGGAAGAGCGAAGAAGAATCCAGGCATTTGAGTGATGGTGCTGGCATAGAACATTGAAAGGGCCACGGGCTGCCAGGTAACAATCAATCTCTCCCGGAAGAAGTACAGCCAGAATGATCCTTAGCGTCAAGGATGGCAGGACTTTGTGTCACGTGCTCTAGACGTGTGATTGGGAGAGACCCGTCTCTGGGAAAGGGCATCACGCTTGGTAAAGTGGAGGGGCGGTGAAAAAGAGGAAGACCCTCGACGAGATGGATGGACCCAGTGGCTGCAACAATGCGCGCAGGCATGGATGAGCTGGCGGCTGGCACAGGCCCCGGGGTGTTTCGGTAGGTTGTACACAGCATCGTGATGAGCAGGAACGGACTGGACGGCGCCCCTCAATAACAAGGTGGTGGTCAGTGCTCCTGAGTAGAAGGAGCACAGTAGGTCTCTGGGGCCTGAAAGGAATGACACCCTGCCCCCAGTGCCCGTCCTCGGAGCCCCAGGAGGGAATATAAGCAAGCGCTGTCTCAAGTGATCCTTTGCATTCTCCCTGTAGGATTAACCACAACGAGCGCTTGGAGTTCCTGGGAGATGCTGTGGTTGAGTTTCTGACCAGGTAGGTGGGTATGGCTCTGCTACCTTTCCCCACTCATGGTTACATTTTACAGGTAAAACATACTTAACACAGTGCCTTCTCTGTAATTAGCCAGATAACAGCACTGAGATACCGTGTTCTTTGTCTCCTCTGTCAAGCTTAGCAGGCCCGGGTTCGCGCCCCACTCACTCGCACCCGCCGGTGCGGTAATGAGATGGATTACAAGATGAGAGGCTAGTGTCTGTCCTGTCAAGGCGATGTGGAAGTTGCTTACAGCCACAAGAGATCAGCTTGTCTTGGTCGAGAAGCTGCAGAGCTTATATTCAATTTGTAAAGAAAGGGATGATATTTTAAAATGTCATTTCATTTTCTAAGATTTGTCTTTGATCCCTTTCTCTCTCCTCTGATCTCAGGGGAAGGGAGGCTTAGGCGTAGCTTTAACGACTAGATTTTTGAGCACAAGTGCATGCGCGTTTGTGTGGGTGCATGCGTGTTTCCCCCAGAAGGGTTTTAGGATATTTGATTTGGAGGCAGGGCCAGGGAAGGGGGTTTTGTTTGTCATAGGCCCCTGGTTTCTCTTTAAGAGAGAACTCCCGCTGCCCTCGGCCCTCCGTGGTGGAGCTGCTTGCAGCCTTTCGGTCAGCTCTTTCCAGAAGGAGGGCGCAGGGAGAAGTGCTACAGAAGCTCAGCTGCCCCAGCCAACCAGTGTGAGACCCAGGAGAGGTCAGATGGTCCCAGCTGTGTGGCCCCAGCTGGTTTTCTGAGAGTGATCCTCTTCCCCACCCCCACCCCCTCCTCATGAGCCCCTTGAAGAGCCTCCTGACAGCAGACTAGCGGACTCAGTTCTTCTCCACTCTCCCTGCCTGTGCTGGGCCACTTATACCTCTACCGGCCCTTCAACGGGGCCTCCCAGGAGTCTCTTGCCCAGCCACTCCAACCAAATCCCAGGCCAAGCCTGTGTTGTTTCCAGCCCCGGTGTCATCCGCAGTGTGCAGGGTGACTCCGCTGTTGTCGTCAGGTGTGAGTGTGAGGGCTGTGTGGTTGTAGTGCCTCCAGGTTTCGCGCACTGAGCGTGGAAGGTTCTAGGTCATTGCTGCGACCCGCCAGTCAGCTGGTGTCTGTTGAGTGCCTACTCTGTGGCTCAGGCCCAGACAGAATATCGTGGTGCCTATTTATGTTTCTCTGCTGTTTTCTTTTCACAGCGTCCACCTGTACTATTTGTTCCCTAGTCTGGAGGAAGGAGGCTTAGCGACCTATCGGACTGCCATCGTGCAGAATCAACACCTGGCCATGCTCGCGAAGGTAAAGCCAACACCTGGAGCACAGGTGAAGTCTGGCATTCTCTTCTTCAGCGCAGGCATCATGTTGCATTTCAGTAGCAACTCTGTAGAGCATCCTGAAAGGAGGACTACCAGCAAGTATTTTTGTTTGTTTGTTTGGGTTTTAAGGATTCAGGCTCTCTCGTCCTGGTACTTCTGTGAGTTTCTGCAGCAGCTGCTGAGCTCCGTGGTGAAATATGATCCCAGCGAGGGGAAAAATGAACAGATGCACATGAGCAGAGTTACACATTTGGGGGCCAAGAAGAACACTGGACCAAAGGAAAAGAAAGGAAACGAAACCTGTATTTCCCCATTGTGTAATATTTCTGTACTACTTTTTTTTTTTTTATTTACTTACAAGCAGAACTCTAACTTTAAAATGAGTATGCCAGAACATTTACATCTATTAGGGATACATTTGCAGATCTTTGAAAACACCCCAAAGCACTAATCCCGTTCATTAAGATTTCAGCTGTAGATTGACCATACACCCTAAGGCTTAGCTGAAGACTCTTTTTATTTTTATTTTTTAAAAACATTTTATTAGGGGCTCATACAACTGTTATCGCAATCCATACACACATCAATTGTGTAAAGCGCATTTGTACATCGTTTCTCAAAACATTTTCTCTCCACTCAAACCCCCGACATTAGGTCCCCATTTTTCCCCTCCCTCCCCGCTCCCCCCTCCCTCATGAGCCCTTGATAGTTTATAAATTGGTATTTTGTGCTGAAGACTCTTTTTATCTGACTTGGTGGTCCCATGTGCACCCAGTGTCTTCTCACAAAAATTCCGAGCAGATGCGTGGTCTGGGGGCTTGCATGGCTCCCTGCTCTGTACGCCCTTCCAGCTGAGGGTCACTGATAAAGTGTGCTCTCCTCTAAGTTTGGGCTTGCTTATCTCAAAAGCAGAGACGATGTTGGTGCCTGCCATACTGAATGTGTGTGAAGATTCAAGATTATAATTTGTGTTTTGAATTTGGTCTGCAATATACCTGGCACAGCGCCTGTTTATAGTAATCCCTTAAACATGTTCACAAGCGAATAGGCTCTAGTTATTTCCCATTGCAAATGACCACACAGTCGAGACTTGGGGTCCACTCAGTCGTCGATGGACCTGTGGTTGTAAAGCATGCCCTTGAGAAGCCGGCGAAATGCTTTGGTGAGACTTCCTTGACTTTTGCCTCAAGTACTTTCAATTTCTTCCATTTGTTAGAAAAGTTAGAATTCGACAGAAAAGGACTAGAGAAAAACCCACCGTGGTTTTTATTCACAGATTCTTCACTTGCCAAGGCATTGCTTATATTCAGAATGTGGTCAATTTTAATGGGTAATTTTTGTGCTAGAAAGAATGCAGTTTCATGTTATGTAACATCTTCAGAGTCACAGTGATAGGATTTGAACTTGTCTCCGTGGCCTTTGAGAATGTAATGATGTCTCAGTAAAAATTCGAGGCAAAAGGTATGTTAACTTGGTTATTTTTAGGGTTCAAAAGAGACTCCAAGTCTCAAATGTAATTTAAGGAAAGCATTTATTTAATCTTAAAGAGAAAAAGACAAGACAAAGACGCATCATCCAAATGAAAGTGACAAATAGCGTGAGGTCGTACAGGCATCCAAGGGTTTGCAGAGCTTAGGAGACTTAGAAAGGACTTGGGAGGGCAAAGGAAACTTCTAAACGCAGGGTTGGTGGCAGATTAGTACCGTCACAGCTGCAGAAAGCCACCGTTTCCGCAGGAGTAGAGACAGGCTCGTGATTGGGACACACACCTCGTGCCAGACAGGCGAGCTTGGGAGGTTGGTTCGGTGCCCTCCCAACTAAGGCAGTCGGGAGGTGGCCTGCACCCCTGGGAGCCCAGTTTCCATCCAGAGCATATCCCGTCTGCTTCTCTGTGACTGTGCGGGAGAGTGGCACTCTCGTTTGTGGTCGGAACGAATTCAGTGGTGTCTGAATGTATGGGGATTCATAAATGGAATTAGGGCATTTTTCAAACTTCATGCTCAGTAACTTAAGCTCTCACACAGTTATGGGAGCCCGATGAAGAATGAGGTCGCTCCATTTAAACTAGGCAGTACTCCAATGTAAACTTGCCACAGTGTGTAGTTGACTTAGTTATTAAAAGGTCTCCAGATCACAGACTTTCCATTGGAAAGCACGTGGTAATAATTTACTAACACACACACACACACACACACACACACACACACACCGTTTCCTCCTCACCTTAGTCTATAAAGCAATTTTATCATTGTAAAGGGGGTGTTTACATAAAGTGTGGGGGGTTGTCATTGAAGGAATACAAGCTATTACATCCCACATGGGATGCTATACAAAGCCCAAAGCAGAGACCAAACCAAACTCCGTGCCACCAAGTCGGATGACAGTAATCACGACGCCCTGTGAGGTCCCGAGACTGTGACTGTCTTTCTCCCTCGGAGCTGCCGGTGGTTTCGAACCACCAACCATTCCAATTCCAAGGCCTAACGACTGTACCACCAGGGTTCCTTGAGTAAAGACTGGGTCAGTTTTTACTCCCTGGGACTTCTATGTGGTCTTCCTCTGCACCCCCGCCCAGCCGAGGCAGTCTTATACCACACCCAGCCCACGTGCTCCCACAGAGGCCAACAGGCTCTCAGCTGGCTGCCGTCTAGACCCGTGGCTCTTCACCATTTCTAGGAGGGGGAAATAGCTGCCGGCGGCTGAGTCCTTGAGAATCTAATTAAAAGCTCTACCTCAACTCCACAGACCAACATTCCAACACACACAGTGGACTGCCACTCTGTTTTTAAAGGTCCACTCGTCCCTTCGTGGGAAGAGAAGACCGTCAGAAGTTGGGAAAGTCCTGACATTCCTTCCTCGTTGTTTGTCGAGTGAACGAGGCTTGCCGTCTGCTCTCAAGCAGGGCTCCGGCGATGGCGAGCAGTCTAATTTTCCCTGTGAAATTGTGAAACAGGCGAAATGTATGTATTCTGGAATAAACTCCTGTACTTTGGGATCCATTTTTTAAAAGAGGCGTTTTCTGCTCTTGTGTATGTGGCACTTAAGACTTCCCTGTGAGCATTTTTATGTCATGAATTCCTGGCAACGCAAAACACAGACTGCCTATTTGTCTCATTCCTGTTGTCTGTGGCTCTTTCCACTCTAAATGGAAACGGACATTTAGCATACCCACCAAGACACCTGATAGCTGCGTCATCTTTTATCTGAGGGCTGGTGGGATTCTCGTTGTCTGAGGTTGTTCACTGGCCTGTGGCTCGTTCCTGATCCCGTGGCCTGGCTTTGCGTGGCGAGCACTTGGTGACTCAGATGACATGGCAACGGAATCATTTAAGCTGCTCAGACTTGGCAGCGTGTGGGTCTTTCTCCTGTTGGGGAAGGAATGATTTATCCTTTGTTCCATCTCAGGAGTATTTGACTAACAGTATCTTCAAGATATTCGGTTTGTGTAACACAATGAATATTTAAGTGGCTACTGGAATCCAAGGAAAGTGGAAAATATGGGTAAGGCAGTGAAATGAAGCCAAGGGAGTCAGCACACAAATATATCCATGAGTCCGGGACAATTTCTAGAACTGGGCCACCAGTCTGGCATCATGGAAGTTTGAGGTCAAAGAGACAAGGAAACACCAGGCGGCATTACAAGCACTATTCCCAAAGCCCTTGAACTGAGGTCCCCACATGGGTCGGGAAGTCCCGAGTCCTCAGAGAGAGGAGTTGTCAAAACCTGTAGAAGGGACTCAAGTACAGAGCCACGAGCCCAGACCTTCTCACCCAGTGCTGTGTTCACAGAGGAGACCCTTTGAGGTCTGAAGGGCACCCCTTCCTGCATGATCTGAAAATACTCTTGTACTGACCTGCCCTGTACTATCTAACGCAGTGGTTCTCAACCTTCCTCATGCCGCGACCCTTTCATGCAGTTCCTCATGTGGTGGTGACCCCCAACCATAAAAGTATTTTCGTTGCTACTTCATAACTGTAATTTTGCTACTGCTATGAATCATCATGTAAATATCTGATATGCAGGATGTATTTTCATTGTTATCAATTGAACACAATTAAAGCTTAGTGATTAATTACAAAACAATATATAATTGTATATTGTGAAATATGTATTTCTAATGACAAATCAATGAAATTATCTTGAAGCATGATGTAGCAAGGGTAACAGTCTTCACACCGGGTGCTCGTATGTCGACTTATCTGCATGTGGGTGGACCCACCTGGAGATGGATAGAGGAGCGGTGTCTCAGTTTCTAAGACCATGGGACATATGTGTTTTCCGATGGTCTTAGGCAATCCTGTGTAAGGGTCGTTCAACCCCCAAAGGGGTCGAGACCCACAGGTTGATCTAACAAGTCAGAGAAAACTGACATCTAAAACTTTGGGTTGGGGTTGTGGCCCTCTCGACTTCGCGTGAACCCAGGGGCCATGGTTTTGTGGCTGAGACTTAGGCCAACCTTTGCCAGTGCTTGGTCCTACCATGGAATTGGACAGTTCTGTTCTGGTCAGGATGAGAACCCTCGTGAACTGTCAGTTTGGGGAAGAGCCTAGGTTAGTCCAAGCTGAATCGTGTACAAAGCTTAGTGTCTGGCAGACTAAATCCTCTGAGACATTAGCATACCAGGACACACCTTCCCCCAGAGAGCCAGTTTGCCATTTCAGATTTGTCACTTTCTTGCTTTCTGTCATTTCCAATTCTGTAGAAACTTGAGCTGGACCGATTTATGCTCTATGCTCACGGACCTGACCTGTGCAGAGAGTCAGACCTTCGGCACGCAATGGCTAATTGTTTTGAAGCGTTGATAGGTAAGGTCTCCTTTTATAATCCCGTTTCTTGCCTAAGATGTCTGGGGAGCACATAACATCCAGAACTGGGACTGGGGCAGAATCCCTTGTTCTCAAAGCATAGGAAGCACCTCGCATCAAACCTATCCTCTTGTATTGCTGTTCATTTCATCCTTCCAGCACAACAGTGCTGTGGACCTTTCTTGGCATTCCTGGCCCCTGAAACAGCATGGGATATTGTGGAGAGGCTAAGTCTTTGCTGGATTGAATGGAAGTGATTGATAGGGAGGTTAATTACTTTCCAGGTTAGATTCAGGATCTTGTCCATAAATGAACAGAATGCAAAACTGAGCTGTTGGTTTGGGAACGTTATGAGGAGTTAATTAGCTGGTGATTGTAAGTGTGTTTTACAATTAAATGTTACAGTAGCTTGACAATTTCTTGTTGGTTTTTTTTCCAGGTAAATTTTTCATAGGCCTCTGTACTTATCATTTGTGTCCCTTCCTTTGAAAATGAAAGGCCTGCCTTTTTCTTGTCCAGTGCTAATGGTGATAGCAAGAGCTGTGTAACGATTGCCCCAGGTCGTAGGTCTCATTCCGAGTGTGTCCCCTGGGAGTTCTGTGGTCTTTGGACACAATGCTTCTAACAGACAGGGTTCCGGTTGGTTCCAGAGCCGGAGCCGGCATTCAACTCCCAACTCCTTCGTTTGCCATCACTGTGTCTTTGGCAAATTCCTGAACCTTGTTGAGTCCCAGCTTCCCCATGTAAGAGATGCAGATGGTGTCCCTGCCCTCAGAGCGGTAGGAAGCATTTTAATATGCAATTCTGACAGCATTCAATTTCCAATTCCACTCCCATCAATTGCCAGCCCATTTCCTTAAATCCTCCCCCAAATCACTCAAGACAAGCTCAAATCCTGTTTTACTTTTTTTTTAAAACAAAACAAAAATCTCACCTCCTCCCTGCAGTGGCCCAGGAGGGTGACGATAAGAATGGGAAAATGCATTGCGTGTAACCAGCTCCCAAGCCATATGTCCTCTTTTTATCATTACTAATATAACCATAAGCATTCAATGTTTTGAGTCCTGATTACTTAAGTTTGTGGAATTTTTTTTTGAAAATAGCCTTCCTAAAGACAGTGTAAAAAACAGGTTGAAGAAAATGCACCTGCCTTATTGTCGGCACTGGGCTTGGGGTCTGCTTCCATCATGGGGTGTGCAATCACCAGGCATGGGAGCTGGCTCGGCAGCAGTAGGTCCAACTCATGGGATCCTGGCACCCAGTTCAAACGTGACACCAGTGCCAGTGTGACTAAGGCTATTTTGTCCAGAGCACTTACTAATTATTTCACGTTGAAGATAAAGGCCACCCTTGTTTTGATGTGCAAAAGTCTTCATTGACCTCACCCGAGGTGTGTCCTTCAGCAGATTGTCTTTAGATACCTGGATATTTTGGGCCAAAAACACAGAGACAGAAAATACAACCATGTTCTCCCTAAGACCAAGTGATTTGTGCATAGGCCCCTTTCACAGGAGCCAAGTGTAGGCCCTTCATGGCAGCTCACATGTGCCCTCTCTTAAATAAGAGATTTACATGTCAGTGCATTGAAGGTTTTAGCTCCACCTACTCTGCATTACAAAGTAAGTTATTGTTGTTCTTAAATGTCACCAGTCGGCTCCCATTGATAGCGACCCTCTGCACAACCGAATAAAACACTATCCGATCGTGGGTCATCCTCACAGTTGGTCCTCTGCCTGAGCTCATTGTTGCAGCCATTATGTCAGTCCATCTCATTGAGAGCCTTCCTCTTATCTGCCACCCGTCCACTTCACCAAACACGATGCCCTCCTCCTGGGGGCACTGGTCTTTCCTGACATGTCCAAAGTATATAAGATGGGAGTCTTGCCATCCGTGCCTCTAAGGAGCACTCTGGCCTTATTTCTTCCAATAAAGATGGGTTTGTCCTTCTAGCAGTCCATGGTACTGTCAATATTCTTCTCAGAGCCACAATTCAAATGCATCATCCAGCTTTCACGTACATACGATGCAATGGAGAATACCACCTTAGTCCTTACTCTTTAATACTCTCAAGAGATCTTGTGCAGCAGATGTGCCATATCAACGATACTTTTCAATAGTTTGGACATTCTATTGCGTCGTCTTTCTTTGGAATGAGCACAGATATGGATTTCTTCCAGCCAGGTAGCTATCTTCCAATTTTCCTGACATAGACAAGTGAGTGCTTCCAGTGCTTCTTCAGCTTGCTGAAACATTTAAATGGATATTCCGTCAATTCGTGGAACTTTGTTGTTGGCTAATGGATTCAGTGCAGCTTGAACTTCTTCCTTCGACACTTGGCTCTTGCTCATTTGCTGCCTCTTGAAAGGGTGGAATGTTAAATAGTTCTTTCTGGTCCATTGACTGTATTCTTTCTATCGTCTCTTGATGCTTCTGCATCATTCAATAGAATTTTTCAAAATTGCAATTCAAGGCCTGAATTTTTTTTTTTCTTGAGTTCTTCCCGTTTCAGATTTGCTGAGCGCATTCTCCCCTTTGGGTTTTCTATTCTAAGTCCTCTCACATTTCATAACGATATGTAGCCTTGTCTTCTTGCGCTGCTCTTTGAAATGTTCTGTTCAGCTCCTTGACGTCATCCTGTCCTCCTTTTGCTCTGGCTGCTCCAGGATTAGGAGCAAGTGGCATAGTGTCTTCAAATGTCCACTTTGACCTTTCCTTTCTTCCCTGTCTTTTTAATGGCCTTTTGCTTTCTTCATGTGTGATGATGGTCGGGATGTCCTCCCAGAGCTCATCAGGTCTTGTCATTAGTGTTCAATGCATCAAATCTGTTCTCAAGATGTACTTGAAGTTCAGGTGGGATAGGCACAAGGTTGTATCCTGGCTCTCCTGGACTCGCTTTAATTTTCTTCAGCTTTATCCTCAACTTACATATGAGCAATTGATGGTCTGTTCCACAGTGGAACCTGGTGTGGTTTCAACTGCTGACCCTGATCTTCTCCATCATGTCTGCCCACAGATGGAGTCAATTTGATTTCTGTGTATTCCATCTGGGGAAGTCCATGCGTGTGCCTTTTGTGCTGTTGAAAAAAATGACTTGCTACGAATAAGTTGTTGGGTTTGCAAAATTCTATCAAGCGATCTCCAGCTTCATTTCTATCACCCAGACCATATTTTCCAATTATTGTTCCTTCCTTGTTGTTTCCAACTTTTGCATTTCCATCACCAATAAATATCAGTGGATCTTGATTGCATGTTTGATCACTTTCCAACTGAAGTCCTTGGTAGACTTCTTTGTCAGTAGCTTTTGTGGTTGATGCATAAATTTGAATAATAGTTGTATTGATTGGATTTCCTTGAAGGCCCACAGATGTACTGATCACAGACAGCATGGTACTTCATGATGGATTTATCAAGATCCTTGCTGACAATGAATGCCAGGCCATTCCTCTTGATTGTGTTATTTCCAGAATAGTAAATCACATGATTTCCTGATTCAAAATGGCCAGAACCAGTCCGTTTCAGCACACTAATGCCTAGGATATCAATCTTCATGCATTTCATTTTGTTTTTGACTTCTTCCAGTTTTCCTACATTCATACTTCTCACATTTTAAGTTCCAGTCATTAGAAGACTTTTGCAGCTGCTTCTCTGTACCCTTGAGTCGTGCCCCATCAGCAATGAGGATCCCAAAGGCCTTAACGGACTCACATCACCGTGGCCGACGCCCTCCAAGAAATCACTTTTTCGGTCACGTTTCAAGTATCCTCAGACTGAGGGGCTCATCTGCCGGCAGTATTTTTGACAATGTCCTATTTCCTTGGCCTAGCCTATCAGTGCTTGACAATGCTTGAAGCCAGGCATGCAATTTCTGTGCCTTCTTCTTCCCAAGTGGAAAGCCAAGTTCTTCATCGTTTTCTGTTCTTTGTCTGGAAGCTCTGCCAAAACCTGTTCACTTTGAGTGACCCTGCGGGCATTTGAAACACCAGTGGCATTGCTTCCACCATCACAGCAACACATAAGCCACCACAGTACGACAAACTGACAGATAATTGGTGGTCTTGTGCAGTAGATTTTTTACCGAATGCAACACTGCTTGACTGCTGCTTCCATGAGCATTGATTGTGAATCTAAGTAAGACAAAATGCTCGACAGCTTCAACCTTTTCTCCACTTATCCTGATGGTACTTCTTGGTCCAGTTGTGAGGAAATTTGTCTTCTTCATATTGAGTGGTAATCCATACTGCAGGCTGCAATCCTTGGTCCTCCCATCAGTTTAAGTGTTTGAAGTCCTCTCTTTCAGCATGGAAGGTTGTGGAATTTGCTTATCACTACAGGCTGCTCATAAGCCTTCTTCCAATCCAGATGTCACACTCTTCCTCATATAATCCCAGCTGTTCTGATGACTTGCTCAGCATATAGATTGAACATGTATGGTGAGAGGATACAGCCCTGAGACACACCTGCCCTAATTTTAAACCTTGTGATATTCGGAACTTGTTCTGTTCACAAACTGCCTCTTGATTCATGTACAAGTCCTGCAGGAGCACAATGAAGCGATCTGGAATTCCCTTTCTTCTCAAGGTCATCCACGGTTTACTGTGGGCCGCACAGTCAGGTTCTTGGCATAGTCAATAAAACCCCAAACAGTACCTCTGCAGCTGTTGCTTCTGCTCGGGTTAATTTTGCGTCTGCCCGTGGGTTTTTTTTTTTTGCTTGCCTTCTCGCATTTTCTAGAAAGTTAATTCCTCCGAGCATTAATGCAGCCTCTCTTCCTGTCATCTAGGAGCTGTGTACCTGGAGGGAAGCCTGGAGGAAGCCAAGCAGTTGTTTGGACGTCTGCTCTTTAATGATCAGGTACTTACCCTGAGCCAGGGAAGTTTTCTCATTTCAGTATCATGGCGGGAGGTCTCATCTCATCTAGCCCTTGCGCCTTGAAGCTACTAGAGAGACACCAAATGTCTGTCCATGGAAAGAATAATTTCAAGTACGCCTGGCCACCCGACAGTGGAATAGAAGTAGGAATGTGAACTTGCTGCTGCCTCCCGGCTGCACTCATTCCAGCATGTTGCTGACGCGTGTTCCCGCTGAGGTTCGTGTATGCAGCTCACCAACATGAAAGTAGCATCCGTGTTTACAGGACCCGCCAACAAGGGATGATTTTGGCTTGAAGTAGCTGGTCAGCAAATTGTTAAGAAGCCTTTGCCTCATTGATAAAGTATCTTAAAGTTAATCATAATTGAGTGTTTTATGATCAGGGATGTGAAGTATTCCTGGAATCCAGTGTCTTGTCTTACCAGAAGAAATACTTGCTTTGGGAAGACATAAGGTATCACAAAAGCATTTTATTAAGAAACCCCGAAAGAGGAAGAAAATCCTTCCGTGCCAGCACGGCTGGTCTCCGTGTTTTCTTACTTCCCACGTGAGTACTCAGCCTTTGAAGAGTTCACACAGTGCAAATTCTGGAGAACTTTCCCTGGAATAACAAGAGGTTCTAGGAAATGCAGTCCCAAGATACTGTCACCGATCCCATGCATATGCTGTCTAATCTCCGCCTTCACTTCCTTGCTCTGTTGAAGCTCCATGGCCTTTAGGCATTCCTCCTTAGGGTGGGTTTTCTACCTTTATTTTTGTACGTGATTCAGAGTATCGACTCTAAATCAATACATGCATGTTGATGTAGAAAGCCAGTTCCCAGGACGTGTTCACTAGGGTTACGACAGGTAGGGCGTGGAAGTGGTCAGCCAAGTGTACTTTCAGGAAAAGCCAAAAAGAAACGGAAATAGCCCCGTTGTTAACAAAATAGCATCCTAAGCTATTATTATTGCTCAAGATACCTTTTGAATCCTGCATGTAATCAAGTATACGTGAGGCTCTTTGTACCAAAACAAGCCAATTTCACATTTAAAGGGAGAGGCAGCTCTCTTCCAAATTGAAATGTCATTGTCATTGAGCGAAATAGCCCCCCCCTGCGCAGGAAAGCACACGGGAAGCCCAGGTTCTGAGCCTCGGTACAACCTCCAGCTTAAGTGGCTGTCAGATGCTATTACTCTTATTACTTAGGATGGTTAAGAAATCAAGGGATCAATAGGCTTGAGAAACGTGAGGTGGGCGATGTCTGTACCTGAGGATTTGGCTTCTCCGCTTGTTTTCATGGAGCTGAGCGACGGTTTGGGTATATGCGACTCTCCTTCCCATGGGGGAGTTTGTCTGCGGAGCAGCCAGCCACGTCCCCACCTGGCCCTGCACAGATAGGCAAGTGTGCAGCTTGATCTGTCGGGAGCAGATGGCATGTATTTTAAGACATTTTCCCAAGTCCTAAAATAAGCTGTTTTGGCTTTACTCTTTTGTTGGCAATTTCAGCCACTTTTTAAAAAACGCAGACTTTATTCCTTCGATCTTGCTTCCAGGCCCTCGCTCACCACCCAGCTCCCCAGCCTCAACCTCGCCTCACCCCACCCTTCTTCCGATCTCACTCACCGCCCTTAGCCTCTCTGGGTCCCCGCTTTCCTGAATGACAGGCAGCCTTCCACTTTGTGTTCTTAATTGCATCGGAGTTTTTATTAAGATTTTCTTTTTTTCCTCTCCTTAAATGGCTTCCTTCCCTCCTGTCTACTTAGCAAGCTTATCTTGTGTTTCCAGTACCTCGGTGCAGGGCCGCCATGCACAGGATTTGATACATATTTGTTCAGAGAAGAGCATGAACGGAGCACGGAATGGAACAGCGGACTCTGAGCTTTCTCTTCCAAAGGGATGGAAGCGATTCACAATTCGGTTCAGTGTGTCTTTTGTGAAATACAACAGGGCGCAGTAATAGACGGGTCTTCCCACATCAACGTTTCCAAGTCTGCTTGGGCTTCCCGAGTTGTCGGAGAGCGCCATGCTGGGTCACAGCTCAGCATTCGCAATAGGAGACCCATTGGCTGGGCCATAGTACTTTTTTTTTTTTTTTTTCCATACTGGCACTGTGAAAGCCCAGTGAGCCAGAGGCAGCCAGGACAAACCTACAGTGGTCACCTCAGATTCATTGACTTATGCAGCAAGGGAGGTCACGTGACCCCTCCCACCCCCACCCGCTAGCCCCCATAGGGAGGACGCCAAGGCCTGTCAGGCCTGGGCTCGTGCCTTCTGATTGCCACACGGGCTGGGCAAGCAGGCAGCACGTCTTGCTCGGCTGCCTTCTCTGACCCAGCTCATGAGAACCGCAGGGTTCATTGGGAGCTGGGCGTCATCATGAAGCGAGGGCAGGTCAGCCACCGAGTGCTTCCAGCCATCTCTATAAGGGAGGGGAGGAATGGTGTCGCCGGACAGGGCAGCATGGGCCAACCTCCTGGTCACTCAGAGAGGGGCTCCTTGGGGGCATTGTGCAGCCACTGGGTGACCTGGAGGGACACATTGTTTCCTCTCCACGAGGCAGCTGGCTCTGCCTCTGCCCGCCTCATGCCTGGCGAGCAGCAGGCTGGTCTCACCCGTCCAGCCTGAGACAAGTCTTACTCTTTCAGCCCCAGACACTTCCTACTCGCTCAGGAAGGTAACTTTTCCGTATCTTAGATCACAGCCCTTCCTGGTTTACCCAGTGCACTCCTTTCTTAGAAAGAGAGCTGCTTGCTGCGGAATTGACCTGTGGTCCATAGGGTTTGCCCCGGCCATCTTTCCGGAAGTAGATCCCCAGACCTTGCGTCCTGGCACCTCAGTGTGGGCTGCAGCTACCAACTGGTCAGCAGCCAAGCAGGTCAGCTCAGCTGTTAGCA
>NW_022111373.1:120029357-120042138 GCF_000313985.2 Echinops telfairi
GGGTTTGAATGCCTGACCTTAAGATGAGCACTGCTCCACCAGGCACGCCACAGGCTCCTTGCGTCCAAGCTAGCTGAAACTTGAACCCATCACTTTCTCTCCACAAACGGAATTCTTCTCCTTTCCTTGTATCTTATAAACCAGAATCCTTGGGGTTCTCGTGTCCATCCCTAAGTCTGCTCCCCATGTTCATGCCGTTGCAAAGCCCCAGACACTAACGCCGCTGCCATCACGTCAGTTCTGACGCATAGCTGCCGCCTGGGGCAGACCTGAACTGCTGCTGCCTGTGGTTTCTGAGGCTGCACAGCTTACGGAAGCAGAAAGCCTCATTTTTCTGCCTCAGAGCCACTGGTAGGTTTGAACTGCTGACCTTGCGATTAACAGCCCTATGCATAGTTAGGCCACCAGGGCTCCTATCCATTCAATTGCAAAATCCTTCCAGGCCTGTCCCTAATCTTTCTTGAATGGCTCACCTTGGGCCATCCTCCTGCTTTACTCCTGGTCTTCCTCCTCTCCCATTTGCACTCCTTCACTGGTCACATTCCCCAGCCCCTTGGCCCAATGTTCACACTACATTTAGCATTATCTTTTTAATGTGATTTGATTGTGGCCTTTCATGCTTAAAATCTTTCTCTGATCTATTCCTCTTCCACCAAAAATCTAGACTGCACAACAGAGCATGTAATCGGTTTTTGTAGACTGGCTTTCCCAGTCTCCTTTCCACCGAGCCCCCTTTACAGCCTTGTGTGTGGGGTGAAAAAATAGAACACAACTCAGTGAGTGACTCCACGGCTCCTGCACCCAAGTCCATGACCTCGTACGCCCAACTATCCCCTGGTTCCCCTGCTCTTGATTCTCATCTGCTGCTGATTTGCAATCCTTTTCTCCTTTTTCAGGGAACATCCGCAGAGTCACCTCATTTTTGAAGCTTTTATCTGAATCCCCAAGCGGAAGTTTCCTAGCACTTAGTGTAGATCACGATTACAGGGCGTATCCCAGCGTAAGATACTTCGTTTTACTCCGTTGAGGCCGTGAACTCAGGAATGGCATCGGATCCCTCTTAGTAACCCATGACGGAGTAGGTGTCACATAAAAAGGTTGTGTGCGTGAGGTCAGCCCTTCCTCGCACTTATTTCAGAAAAGCAGGCAGAAGGCAGCACCCTTTCTCAAAGGCCGAAGCTTCCCCTCGGGTGTAGGGAAGGGCAGGGGCAAGCAGGAAGCGATAGGCATTGTAATTCATGTCACACAGATTTCAAGAGAGAGATGGTTGAATTGGTCGAAAAAAATGCGTATAAAATACCTCAAAAGCAGTGCTGAATTACCCAATAAGCAAGGTAGGCACAGGCTTACTTCAACTGCAGTGAACAATTTCTCCTCATCAAAGATTCTGCTCTGGAGTTGGCCTGCATCCATCTCTCTCGTACCCCGTCAGCCCCTACCTGCAGCGTCAGACCCTCTTCAGACTTACAAGCCTGACTGGGACAGAGGACTCAGGGAGTGAGCACAGGTGGGCGTGGCTTACTCATTTGTAGTGAATGATTTCACGTGTCTTTTACCACATGGGAAATTGCTCTCACCTGCTTTTCAACCACATGTGAAAGTGTTCACTGCAGATCAGTAAGCTCGGATAAGCCTGTGCTTACCTTGCTTCTGCTTAAAAGAACATAGATAAGTAAGCACCCTTTTTATTTAATGTAGGCAAAAAGCAAATAAAGTATTTAAGCCACAAATTATGCAAGAAGTTTTTGTTTTGAACTTTACCACATGTACACAAGTAATAATAAACTTTCCTCATACCCCCCCTACAAAAGCTTTTTAAAAGTCAACTCTCCCCTATTTAAAATTTTAAAAATAATTTACTTTAAAACCCAGCAGTACGGCTAGGATCAGGCAGCGGCTCCACGAGGTTATCCCGAAGACGTGCTAATTGTAACTGCTTCTCAGCTCAGATCAGTGGCTTAAGTAACAGGCTGGCGGTTTTCCATAACGTCCATTCATTCTGATGTTTCATGCAAATGCCTGAACTGACTCACAATGGAAGTGTGGCTCCATAAAGGTGATAGCATGTGCACTCGGTAGAGTTCTCTATTCCTGTCTTAATACAGAGGCTCTCGCGATGGTGACTTGAGTCCTAAATTAAAGGATAGTGTGGATAAGTTTTCCTTACAAAAGGCACAGTTGATGCCTATTTCTGGGGAATGGTGAACTAAGAGATTCGTTTAAAACAGCTGCTCTTGATCCCATGTATTCAACCGAAGTCAAATTCAACTCCCAGCGCGTCAATGCCACTCATAGGTAGAACTGTCCCTGTGAGTTTCCAAGACTGACTCCTTATAGGAGTAGAAAGCCCTGGTTTTCTCCCCATGAGTGGCTGGTGGTTTCGAACTGCTAACCTTGGGGTTAGCATCCCAAAGCGTAATCATTATCCTCTATGCCACCAGGGTTTCTTTAATCCAATGTATTAGATTACCTAAATAGAGTTGGTAGTTTTTCATTTATACGGTGTCTTTGACCTCTTGGGAATGGGGATGGTTTTCCCCCGACCCGCAAGCTTAATAGTATAATTACGATCACTGTAAGTAGTTTGATTGAGGGGCCTATCCTGTTGCCTGGGCTGCTAACTCCAGGTCAGCAGTTCAAACCTAGCAGCCGCTCCCGGGAGAAAGATGAGGTGTTCTGCTACCGCAGAGCACCACAGCCTTGGAAACCCACGGCACTTGTACTGTGTGCCCTGTGGTCAGCTCCGCGGCACTGAGATGTTGTTTATGGTCAGTTTGCGTGGTGAAGACACTTAAAAAAAAAACCCATGTGCTAGCACTATTGAATTTGCAATAAGTGGAGTCAGCATCTGAAATCGTCCAGTATTTCAAATAATGACATTTTATTTAGTACTCTAGAGTGTGTTAAATGGTCCCCCTCGGGCATTAAAGGCATCACTCCTTGTTCCAGGACCTGCGAGAAGTCTGGCTCAATTATCCTCTCCACCCACTCCAAGTAAGTGTGACCCTCCCGGCTCTCTGTCTGTCTGTCTGTCTGTCTGTCTGCCCGCCGGAGTCTGGGAGTGTCACAGCTCCTGGTGGCCTGTTTCTTTTGTTTTCCTCTCCCCTCCCCCTCCCGGTTGTGTCCTTGGACCCACTTCAGGGCGTTACCGCACGTTATGGGGCTGGAACTGGACAGCTTTGAAACAGTCATGTAAACACGTGTGTTGTTTTTACTCGGCCTGGGCCGGGGCGGAGCCACGGGCCTCCTCGTCATGGTTGCCTAGTGAGGCCCAGAGAAACGGGACGGTGAAAGCATACGAAGGAGCCCTGATTGCCGATGGGTTACTGTTACAGGGGCAAAATGTGGAAACCAAGTCTGGGCTTGTTGAAAAAGTAGAACAAGGACTCAAATAGCCTTGGTCACCTATAACCTCAAGGTCGCTGTGGTCTGAATTGAGTGGGTGGTGGCAGTGAGCTTGGGAGTTTGGGGACTTAGACATTGAGAGCCTTGACCCAGGCTGCAGGAAGCGCAGTACTGAAATGAGAGACTCAGTACAGTGTGGGGACTTTTTCCTTATGATTTCAAAGTCTGAAGGATTTTTGCATGGTGAGACCCTTTTCCCCAGTTTAAAGGTTTCTTTCAGTTCCCTTCTACTTTAGAGGTTTTCGTGTATGTGTGTATGGGAACGCCTCTAAAGGTGTGTGGGAAGATGGAATGAAAAGATCATGAGATTTTCTGAGCCTATACGCACACACTATACAGCCAGATTAGCGATGCTCACTTCCATTGAGGGGATTGTGACTCCTGGCAGCCCTCTTTGGCCGGAGTCTTATCTTTCTTCTGCGGGACAGCTGGTGGGTTAGAACCACCGATTTTGGATCAGAAGCCCAATGGTAAACCCGCTGATCACCGGGCTCCTCTTACGTGTATCATGCATAATATTTTCTGTGTATATAAAATATATACACATAACTTTGTAAGAGTAATCATCAGAGGACAAACTCTCAGTAATGATTGGCATTAACTCAGTGCACTTTGAACTTTTAATTAAAAAAGAATCATTTCAATTTCCCCTTAAAGTTGCTTGACAATGTTCATGTTAACGATACTCCTCCTCGTTGCTCTCTCCCGGTTGTTAAAGACTCCTTGTCCCCTGGGCTATGCTGCTTGAACTTTCCTACTCCTGGTCTCTGTTCTCCTGAGAAATTACGTCGTAGGCAAGTGCTGCCGGAAGCACCTCAGATTCACGATGCGCTAGATTTCAAATGAGCTTTGGGTTGCTGGCGTCTTCCTAGACCTTTTATTGCTGCCAAATTGTTCCTGTCCCACGCGTTATTATTTCCACATCGGTTCTCGGCCCACAATTTAAGCAGCCTTGCTCAGGAACACCTACTTGTAGAAGAAGCCCCAGTGCCAGCTGATTCCAATTTAATGACACTCATTTGCCAGATTGGTTGGTCCCCACAAGACAGCCAGTGGTCAGGTTGACAAAATGCGGGGGTCTGCTCTCAAAGGATGCTTCTCAGAGCAGCAGCATCTGAATTTGCTGGAAATTTGTCAGAAAGGCGGATTCTCAGAGGTCCCACTTCAGACATACAGAATCAAGAGCTCCGGGGAGAGTCCCAGGTATCTGTGTGGAACAAGCCCCCCATGCCTTCTGATGAACGCTAGCCCTTGGGAGTCCTGCGTTGGTAGATAGATATATTTTCCAGCAGCTGTTCTTCAGTTTGCATCTTCCTCGGAGACTTAGTATACTACTCGGAATCTTGAACTACCTGTGTACAGTACTTGGCCCTGAAATTTGATAGAAGATTGGAAAATGTTATTTGAGCCTTCTTTAAATATTAGGTTTGTTTGCCGTTGTAAGAGATGAGAGAGACGCTTCCGTGCCTTATTGGCATTTGAGAACTTCTGCCCATGGGAAAGGAATTTTACAAAACACTTTCTCTCCTAAAACCGGGCCTTTCTGATGTAGCTAAAACTGTACCCCCTGGTTTGTATTTATTTCTGTTTTCCTGTAGCTGCAAGAGCCGAACACTGACCGACAGCTTGTCGAGACGTCTCCCGTTCTGCAGAAGCTTACTGAGTTTGAAGATGCTATTGGGGTCCTCTTCACCCATGTGAGACTTCTGGCCCGAGCCTTTACCTTGAGAACTGTGGGATTTAACCATCTGACCCTGTGAGTTAGACGGACTGTCGTGGCCCCAATGTGACCCCTTAGATGAGACCGGCCCAACCCTCTGCTACTTGTCCTTCGAAGCCTTGGAGATTTCCCACATCTCCAGGGCCGTCCCCGTGGGAGCCCGATGAGCAGCCAGACACTGTGTGGACCAGCAGGGATGCTGTTGGAAGTCCATTTGGCACCAGCAGAGGGGAAATGAGGAAGAAGTAAACACAGTTTCTGTAAAGGGACAGATGTTAAATGTTCCCAGGCAGGGGGGAGGTGTAATGGTCTTTCTTGCAAACATTCAACGTTGCCATAGGAGCACAGAAGCACAGTTTAAATGACGGAGGAGGACTGAGTGCCAATAAGACTTTATTTATAAAAACCACCTGGCAGCTGTTTGATCACTGCTACAAGTGCAGGGTTTGAAATTCAACTAATAAAATAATGTAGAGATTAACTAAATGTTTTATTTCTCTGTTGTTTTCTATTTTAAATATTTTGTGGCTCTTCCCAAGTTGCATATTTATACTCTCCAAATCTAAAGATGTTTAGGATGGGTTTTTAAAGTATCCTTAAACTGGATTCCAGATTTGAGTGATGGTGTGTATATTCCAATCGAAAAGTATAGATTTAACAAAGAAGATTTGTTTTACGATAAGTGTATTGTTCCTGTTTGTATTAAAGATCCTCCTCAGTGTCTAACCAGGTTCTGATCACCAATCTTAAACCAGAAAACGAAACTCAATGCCCTCACATCAATCCCCACTCACTGGACCCTGTAGGACAGTGTAGAACTGCCCCTTTGGGCTTCCCGCCCTGCAGATCTTTGTAAGAGCAGAACGTCTTCTCTCTCTCCCACAGAGCACCGGGTGGGTCCAAACTGCTGGCCTTCCAGTTACCAGCCCAACCCTCGTGTTTAATTCTCAAATCGTGCTCTCTGTACTCTTCTCTGAAGCTCAGCCTTCAGTGGAAGCGCCGATCTCGTCTCCACTGAGGGACGGTAAAAAGGTGGTGCTTAGCCTTATGCTTTAAAGCACCAGGAACACGGTGCACTTGTAGATGCGCCTGGGTCTTGTTTGTTGTAATTCACGCATACCTACTGATCAATTCACGTTGCTGTTTTTCTTTTCAGGGGCCACAATCAGAGGATGGAATTTCTGGGTGACTCCATAATGCAGCTGGTGGCTACAGAGTACTTGTTCATTCACTTCCCAGACCATCACGAAGGGCACTTAACTGTGAGTGGGGGTCACGCCCTCCTTCCCTCCCTCCGGGAGGACTGCTGGGTAATGTGTGGCGAGGGGAGGAGAGCAGAGTCCGTTCGTGCTGCAGTTGACTGAGCTCTTGGTGGCTTCAGCGTAGCCCAAGCTTTGCTCATTTCATTTTGCAAGTCAGATGCAAAGCAGTTTGTGATAGGAACTCGTTACCTATGCTCCTTCGTTGAATCTTCACCTGCTATGAAAGGCACAGAGCTAGATGGGCGAGAAGTGGCTCGACATGACCACTGGGACAGTTGGAGAGCAAGAAAGACAGACATTAAGCTAGGCCTCGCTGGAGGGAGCAAAGATGAGACAGCATCAAGTCCATCCATGGACGTTAACAGTGATGCAGAAGAGATGACAAATGTAAACAAAGTTACTGTAGATACTGTACTTATCTGAATATAAGTAACTTACCAGTAACTGTATATCTGTATTTCTTCCGAGGTACGTGTACACATAAGTATGTATTCAAAGTATAAAGTAAGGATGTAAGTGTACAGCCTTGGAAACCCACTGGGGCAGTTCGACACTATCCTTTAGAGCAGTGGTTCTCACCCTTCCTAATGCCACCACCCTTTAATACAGTTCTTCCTAAAATTATTTTCATTGCTACTTCATCATTGTGATTTTGCTACTGTTATGAATCGGTCGACCCCTGTGAAAGGGTCGTTTGACACCCTCCCCCCAAGGGGTCGTGACCCACGGGTTGAGAGCCTCTGCTTTAGAGTCACTGGGAATTGGAACCAAATCAATGGCAGTGAGTTTGGTTTGGGTGTTTGGCACCATGTGGACCATGCTAAATATCATAAGGACGCTTGGTAAATTGCTGCAGTAAGATTTCCTCTAGCCGAGAGTTCCAGGAAGACTTGTGGATGTGATGGGGTAGGATTTGACCGTTGGAAGTGGGTTAGTGGGAGAAAGGCTCCCTACAAGCATTCCATGCGTTGAGACGGCACACAGGGCACCGAGCGAGCCACGAAAAGGGAGCGAGAGGCAGCCGTGACTCCCTTTGGCTGGAGCCTGATGGGGCAGAAAAGCGTTTAAAAGATGAGGTTTGATTTATGAACTAAGTCCCCTTTTCTCCTGGGTTTATTTCCTTTTCCAAAAGTTTATTGCGCTTTCTTATTTGCTGCAAACTGTTTTTACTCTGTGAAATCAATCAATAATATAACTGGTATGGTGAACAAAACATGTCTAGAAAGCCATCATGATGATCTCTCAAGGCACGAGGAATAACCTTTGAAAAGTCCCTCGAGAATTTGACATCGAGGCAGCCAATACTTTACTGGGCAAAGAAAAAGAGCAACGCACCGCTGTAAGGTGTTCTGTTAGCAAGGACTTTGTTCTTTATTGTGTTTAAAGCACATAACAAGGGTCTGTTAGACTCTGCATCTCTATAATTTTTATGCATGGTTTGCTCTGAATGGGATTGGATTTTATATCCGTGAGGATGAATATTGGAGATAGTGTAGATGAGACCGAAATATTGGAAATAGGAGGGATATGGTGAGTTGACTATGTCCAGATATGGTTGATTTTTCCAGTGGGATTTCTAAACCAAACAAAATATGGTCCTTCATTCATTCCTATAACAGATACTTATTGAACTCCTACTGTGTACTGTGTACCACTGTGTGTGATTACTGTCGGGTTTACAGGAAAAGTGTTTTTTCTTCTTGAGTTAAAAGTAAGTTCTTAAGAAATAGAGGACTTAACCATCTGACCCTGTGGGTTAAAAACATTCCTGTGCTATCAATGTGACCACTTAGATAATGTCTAAAGAACTAAAACCAGTGAAGCTTATATATGTTTTTAAGATTAAGGAGAATTTAAGATTAAGGAAGTGGCTCACATTGTTGTAGAAGCAGCAAGAGTAAGTCTGAGCAGGTTCCAAGA
Organism: Echinops telfairi; assembly: GCF_000313985.2. NCBI lineage: Eukaryota > Metazoa > Chordata > Mammalia > Afrosoricida > Tenrecidae > Echinops > Echinops telfairi. Next base: position 120,037,665 of record NW_022111373.1, read on the forward strand.
CCCTGGGTCAGAGGTTAGGCTGGAGGCTTCTCCGGACCCCCTTACCCTGGAGCTGATGAACTCAAGATGGTCAGAAAGACAACGGGCTAGTGGCTGTAGGCGTGAATGAATCCAAGGTCGGCAGGTCAGATGGCAGGCCACCCACAAAGTCCTATGATAGGCAGGCAATAGAGCAGGCCATTGACTCAAGTCCAAAGAAGAGGCGTGAGGTTAATGAGTCAGATGCAAGATCCAGACCCAGCAAAAATCAGGCAAGCTTTTTTACAGCTTCCACATATATTGGGAGCAGGCCACCCCTCACTTGCCCCCCACCCCAAGGAAACTGCCTTTCAATTGATTGTATCATGGCTGTCATCTGAGTGGTGTTGTCTCCTACTTCAGTCTTACAACTGGTGAGCTGCTCATAGCAGATCCCACTATGGACATGATTACATTATGTTAGGTCACCTCATGGGGGGGTAACCTCACTGCCAAACCACTGAGAATCCTGGCCCAACCACGTTGACCAAGTTGACTTGACTATCACAGATGGTCAAGTGTAAACGAGCAATTGTCCAGCATCTTTATGTTCGGTAAGTCGATTGCTGCTGTTAAGTCAGCTCTTACTCCCGCAACCTTCTGTACACAGAAGAGAATGTTAACCTATCCTGCAGTGTCCTCAGGCTTACTGGCCTGCTCGAGCCCATCTGTTGAGCCAGTCCACTCACCGAGGCTCTCCCTCACCCACGTCGGCCTCACATTGGTGGTCTGTTTCCTCCACTCGACCCTCCTGGTGAGGGTCCAAAGCCAAGCGGGTTGGACAATACTCCCTCTCGTATCTGACCCACAAGGTTTGCACTGACCAATCTTTGGTTATAGATCGCCATGCCTTTCTTCCTAGGCTGCCTTAATCTGAAGTTCTGCTAACCCCTGCCCATCATGGCTCAAATACTAGTGACCTAGCTTCCAGTAACACACACTTCACCACGTTGCAGTAATCGAGCGGGGGGCTGGGGTGGGGGTGCCCCCCCCCACCTCCCGCGCTCGACGTGCTCCTCCTGTGTCTTCCACAAAGGAACAGAATTCATAGGTGTCAAGAGTATCTCTTTCGGGGATGGAGAACCTTTTTTGGATATTTATGATGTCATTCTCGTACCATCCAGGTCAAATATTTAATTAACTCACCTTAATTGTGGCTTAATGTCTGGCTGGAACTGCTTCTCCTTGGTGAGGCGTGTGATGTTAGCTGGTATTGATGATTTCATGCCCGCTTGCCAGATGTTTCCCTGCTCCTGATCTAGTTTATTTGAAAAAATGGCCAAATCACACTAAATAGCTTAAAGTAATAATTCATTACCACTTTATATCTATGTGTGTGTGTATAGATAGGACACTTTTTATATATATATAAAAATATATATATATTTAAAGAGAGAGAGAAGCCACTGTTTAAAATATGCACATTTAATCCCCTTACCCTGCCGCGCCCCACCCCCTGCCAACGATTGTCTACTGTGGGAACTTGTGGAAATGGGAGGCTGTGGGTCAGCATTTCCCCAAAGTGGGTGATACTGCCCCCGTGGGGTGCTGGAGCGATCCCGGGAGGCTGCAGAAGTAGAGACCTAGACTCTGTCCTGGAATTGGGGGCTACAGCACGAACGATGTTCATGGCCTCTGGGTGCTGAGTCATTTTTTTCCGGAAAGGTGGCAGCAGGACAAGGGAGCTTGGGAAGCTTTGTTCCAAAGCCAAGCGGGTTGGACACTACTCACTCTCTTATCTGACCCATAAGGTTTTCACTGACCAATTTTTGGTTATAGATTGCCGTGTGCTGCTTCTCCTTGGCCCCCACCTCTGCTCACTCACACTTCTTTTCTCCCAGCCACGAAACAGACAATGAAACCCCACCCTCAGAAGGGCCTGCTGGGGTCTCAATAAACATGAAACCAGGGCAGTGCTGGAGACGCTGGTTTTGTGTTCTTTCCAGACTTAACTACAGTGTCAGAAGGACAGTTCATCCAAATGTGCCCATGGACCTCACTGTCTTAGAATGAGAGTTTGTGCCTAGGTTACTAGGACTTTTTAGGCGATAAAATGACGATTGCTGTTGTTAGGTGCTATTGAGCACAGTGACCCTGTGCACAGCAGTATGAATCACTGCGCAGCCCGGCACCATCCTCACAGTCATTGCTGGGGTTGAGAGCCTGTGGTTGCAGGCACTGTGTTCAGGTTCTGTCTGAATACAGCCTTCCAGAATTGCTATCTTTCCAGTGTTGCTAGGATCCACACTGTTGGCTGCCTCTGCATAGTCAATGAAACACAGTGAACCGTCTTCCCAGTGTGCCTTGGTTTTAGCCAAGCTCCATCTGACGTCAGCAATGATTTCCTTTACTTCATGTCCTCTTCTTAGTCTGCCTTAGATTTCTGATGGTTCTCAGTTGGTGTACTGCTACAACCATTTTTTTTTTCACTCTCTAGAGCCACAATCTACTTGGATGTGAGATTGATGTTGTTAGACAATGTCCATATCCTGTTGAATCACTTTTCTTTGCAATAGTATAAATATGGTTCTCTATTAGTTGGTTGGCCTGGCAGATGTTTTCAGGTCTCTTGGCATAGGCGAGTGAGTGCTCATAGCAACGCATGCGTTTGGCGAAACATCTCAATTGGCATACCATCGGTCCTTACGTGTCTTATCCGTGGCAAAAGGAGCCCGGGGTACAGTGGGTTAAGCATTGAGCTTAACTGCCAGGTCAGCCGTTCAAAGTGACAGCCCCTCTGGGGAATAAAGGCAAGCTAATATGGTTTCATAAAAACGTACAGCCTTGGAAACGATGCAGCAGCTCTACTCTGGGCTCTTGCGTATCGGAATCACCTCGACAGCCGTGGGGGTGTGCGAGTTGTTATTGTCTCTAGTGCGGTTTGAATTTCTTCTTTCCGTACCATCAGTTCTTGTGTGTGTGTGTGTGTCTCAACTGGAGGAAGGCTTACAGCGCAGATGATCAGTTTTATATTTAGCAGTTTGTCCACATTTTGTTCAACTCATCCATTGCCATCCCCTCAGTGCACCGTTGTCCTACTTCCTCTCTGTTTCCTGTGTCCACTCGCTCATCTTTTCTAATATTCTGAACTTTGCTTGCCTCCTCTTACCAGGCTATAAAGGCCATGAGGGAAAGACTGGTCTGTCTATTTTCATTTCTGATTCCTCCCTTCCTGACATCCCGGTGCTCAGCCAGGATGCGCTGAATGAAAGATTATCAACCCCCAGCTCAGCACTCTTCTGTTGTTCTGTGGACAGGCACTACAGAGCTTACCAAGGCCCTTGGTGGCCTGACCCCTCCTGTCCAACCTCATGCCACACAGTCTACTCCTCCTGGTGTGCCTCCACCAAAGCCGGCTTTGCGCTTCTCCAAGGCCGCTCCTGCCACAGGGTCTCCGTGTTTCGCCACGGGAGCCTTCCTCTCATGTGCCTGGTTATGGCCGACTCATCACATGACGTCAGAATGCAGGGGAAACGTTCCCCGACAGCACACGTGGGCTCCAGAAGCAAGTGCCTGTGGTGGGCTCTGAGTCCGTATCTGGTGAAGTCCTGAAAGCATGAGGACTTTGCCGTTAGCGCAGCCCCAGAGGGGGGTGCAGCACTGGACAGTTTCCTTCTGTTGGGCACAGGGTCTCTGAGTCAGAACCGACTGCTCAACGCGTAGCATCACGTCCGATAGCCGCTCCCCTGTGAGCTCCTCGCACTGTGGTGGCTTGCATGGGTTGTGATGCTGGAGGCCATGCTGCCTGTGCTTCAGATGCCAGCGGGGCCACCTGTAACATTCAGACTGCACTGCACTGAAGCTTCCCGACCGACAGATGAGGAAGAAGGACGTAGTCGTCGCCCTCTAACAAACATGGCCCCGTGGAAAGCAGGGTGACTAGCCATGGACAATGCTAGAAGAAGGGCTCCCCTCCCCCGCAGCTCAGGAGGCACTCACACTGTGACCAGGGAAGAGCTGCTGCTGCTTCGGCATGGACTCGGACTTTGTGCTGCGGATGGGGCGGGGCTTTCAGGGCCTTCATCTGCTGATGGGGCGCGCCTGATTCAAGGTGAGGAGACGTTTTACAAAGAGAGGAGAGGAAGTGGCACAGAAGGGAAGTAGCACGTTGCTTTACATGTTGAGGAGAAGCTGCACGCTTTCTGAGCATCTGAGGATGAGAATTAGGCGTTCCAGGGTAGTGGTGTAAGCATTGGGCTGCAAACTGCGAGTTCAGCCGTTCAAACCCACCAGCCACTGTACAGGAGGAAGATGGGGTTTTCTGCTCACGTAAAGATTTAGCCCCCAGTGCTCTCGGGGAGGAGATGAGCCAGTCAGGGTGCGATGCGATGTAACAATGATGAGAAATACAACCTTACTCTAGTTCCTAAAGGTTTCCTCCCCGCTCCCACTACCATGACTCGAATTCTATCTTGCAAGACTGGCTAGACCAGAGGAGGTACACTGGTACAGATAG
>NW_022111373.1:120042901-120070134 GCF_000313985.2 Echinops telfairi
TAGTTAGAAGCATGGTAGAGAGGATGGGTAAACAGGGTGGGAACTGGTGGGGTGTGTGTGTGTGTGTTAGAGGCATGGTAGAGAGGATGGGTAAACAGGGTGGGAACTGGCCGGGCCGCCTCTCCCTGCTGCCTGCAGCTCACTCTAACCGGTGTCCGAGCTGAAGGAGCTCTCGGAGGAGACGGGTGCCACAGCCTCCCTTGGTAACCTGTTCCACAATTTCTCCATCACTGGCATCACGCGCCCCTTCCCATTTGACCTGAATTCCTCCTGCGAGCATTTGTGTAGCTTTTCTTTCGCTATCATGGGAAATGGAGACCATCTGGCTCCCACTCCTGGTGTAATAGACCTGTGTGCCACATCACTGTCATCTTTAATAATGTATTCTGCTATCATCCCCTGTTCTCTTGTTAAACTCTTCGCAGCCATAAATCACAGCCTATGGAGTGTACACTAGGTGGCCCCCTTTGGTCGCTCATGCCCTGCAGCTGTGGTTCCCAGCGCAGTGTCCAGAGTGAGTGATGAGTGGGATGGAAGGGAAGGTGCTCGTGTGTGTGTGTGTGTGTGTGTGTGTGTGTGTGTGTGTGAGAGAGAGAGAGAGAGACCAGTAAAGCTTTTTCTTCTTAGTATTTAAGTTCAAAACAATTGTAAAGATGGCTGTGCCAAGACCACAGACCATGTCCTGTGCTGTGTGGCGGTGTCATTTACATTGTCACATGCCTGTGCCCCTCCATTCCTTTCCACTCCGTTCCCGAGAGCCTTCCTGTCAAATGCGAAGGGGGCTTCAAAAAGTTTGCTGAAAACAGACATGAAAAGATAATGGAATTTGTCCGTGAACTTTTTTGACTCCCCCTCATGAAACCATGTTCCTTTTGTTGTTGTTGTTGTTGTTAGGGGCTATTGAGTCTGTTACAGGTGATAGACACTGTGCCCAACAGGTGGAACCCCCCACCCACCCCACGCCGCCCTCGCAGTTGCCGTGGGCTCGCTGTTGCCGCCACCGTGTCGTCAGCCTGTCTTGCTGAGGGGTTTCTCCTTTTCATGCACCCACTTAGCAAGCACAACACCTTTTCCCAGGGACCGGCCCCTCCCGACAACATGTCCAAAGTATGTGATGCGATGCCTGGCCCTCCTGGCTTCTAAGGAGCATGACGGCTGCTCCCCTTCCAAGACACATTGGTTTGTTCTTTTGGCAGTCCGTGTTACTTTCATTCTTCTTCACCAGCCCGGTAGTTCACAGGCATCCACTCTTCCTCAGCTTTCTTTACTCAGAGTCCAACTTTGCCCGTTGTGGGGACGTAGGAAAGCAGAAGTGTTAAGGACAGGTTAACAAACACAAAAAGAAAGTCCAGTCCACTGCCATCAAGTCGATTCCGACTCACAGTGACCCTAACGAGGATTTCTGCGGCTGTAAATCTTTACAAGAAAGCCTTGTCTTTCTCAGAAAGTGGCTGGTGGTGGGTTTGACTCTGTGGCCTGTAGCTAGGCCACCATTTATGCCACAGTGCCGTTTAGCACCTGGCAACTTGGAGAACTTTGAAGACGAGTGAGCAGGTATTCAAAATATTTTGCATTGAAAACAAAAAAGCTAGAGCAATTCTTAGGACCTCTAGAGGCCTTTCCTTGTTTATGAAGAGCAAGTATGTCTCACCTGAGAAGGAAGAGGGGATTGTTGTTGACCACAGGGGCTAACATTTCTGTGCTTATGCTGTGCCGGCCACTGTACTAGGTGGAACACCTCTTCTCTTCTCTGAACGCCCTGTGAGGTGGAAACGGTCTTCTCTATTGTTCAGATGTGGAAACTGAGGCCCGGAGGCAGTAACCGTCTGGAGCCACACAGCCAGGCAGTGCCTGCAGCCCCATTTGAACCCAGCCTGCTGGGCGCTGCATCTTTTTAATTAATTTATTAATTTTACAACTACATCACACCGCTTGTGAAATAGACTAATAACTCATGCTCAATTGAGCACTGAATGCTGGTTTTCTAGATTTCTGCTTAAATACAAAAGTTGAAAGCAGACATTGCCCCTTTGTAGAAATAGCACTGGATGGCGTCCATATCTGTGGACTGGACAGCCTCACATCTTGCGCCACTGAAGTCACCAATAGGGTTTTCTTACAATTAAATAAAAAGTTACCTGGCCAGTGCCCTCCTGAAGCCTTGGTTGTTGTAATTTAAACAATTTTTAAGTTTTGTTGACATAATTTGCATATCACATAATTCAGTGGTTTAAACCTACTAAAAAAGAGTCTTGCAATCATTGCCACAATTAATTTTAGAACATATACTTCCTTGTTGTACTCATCATTGTTCGCTCTCCATTTCCCCAGCCTCCCCTGCCATCACCCTAAAAACTGTCCATTCAGTGACTGTCTCTGTAGATTGACCCCGACTGGTCAGTGTCATCGAAAGAAAAGCCTACAGAAAACAAAACCCAACAAGAAGAACGCAGACAATAAGAACAACTCAAACCTATTGTCAGTGGGTCGAAAGGGAGAACTAGTGATACCGCCTCACATCGAGTGAATGCATTAGTCCATTTTGGGGGCATCGGTCTACTTGGTCAGTGTCTTCGGAAGACTTCCGGGGTGCCGCCCCTCAGCGGGCTGAAGCCCAGCCTCCTCCACACCACCTGCAAGCGCTCTGTGCTTGGAGACGCTGGCGCCACTTTCCTTTCCTCCCCACATCACCTGAGATACCCCCGAACCTGAATGCCGGCCCCCACAACCACGTGCGCCATTGCCCTGGAGGCTGGGGAGCCCCCGAACTTGAGGGTGGACTCTTGGGGGAAGGGTGGTGACTGCTGTTGGGATGATGGAGCAGGGTAGCATTTTGGAAAGGTTGGACATCTGGGGCATCTTTAACCGCACGCTCATTGGAACAGCCTCGGGCTGAGCTTTACCAGCCAGCCCCCCGCCGTGGCCCTCACTCTGCGCCTGTGCCAATTCCCCCTCCAGCTCCACGCGAGGGTCTTCTTTGCCCACCCGCAGCACTGCCCACCCGCAGCACCGTCTCACGGCACCCTGCTTTTGCCAGAACAGCGACCTCCTTCCGGAAGACACTTCCCTGCCCCTTTCCCGCCGACTGACTCGGGTGATTTTCCAGTTCTACTTCCACCTTCCTCAGAATCCACCTTCATAGATGTTACACGTGCCTGTGTGTTAGGTCAGATCTCCAGAAATTCAGATTCTGTGGCTCTGAGAAGTGGCCTTTCTAAGACAGCCCGGCCCAGGAGCCACTGGGGGGTCTGGAGGCTTGCTCGGCACTCTTAAGGGGCCTTTCTAGAGGGCCAGGGTCTAGAAGGCCACCTGGGCTGTCACTCTGGCTGCCACTGGACGTTGCGATGACTTGTGTGTGGGTGTGGGTGTGGGTGTGTGGGTTGGGGGGTTGCTCTTAGGGGATGACCAGCCCCCGAGGGCAGCCTAGGATGGGTGCCATCTGGGCCGGCTGGTCAGCTGCCATCACTTGGAGCCCCTCACACCGTATGTGACTGAACTGCCAGGCCCTCCAGTGCACATCTTCCTGGCTGGCCTCACCGAGCCCTTTTTCTGGCAAACAGCAGTTTTACTCACTCTGAGGAAGAGTTCAGCCAAGGTCAAGGATGGAAGCTGTCATTTTAAGAAGTGCTGTTGGCGCGTTCTTGTTTAGGCAAAGAGCAAGGTCTGCCCTCTGTTCAGCTCATCTTCTGAATGTAGACTGACAGGAGAACGAGGGGTGAAGTGCCTGTCTTCCCCCACTGGCTTTTGAGGCAGATCTGAGATTTTCGCAGGAACATACATAGCTCACTCTCTCCTGGCCCCCTGCTGCTCTGAGACCTGTCGGGGCGTGTCTGCAGTAGAACCGGAAGTATCTCTGCTTCCTGCCCTCCTGATTCGCCCCCTCCTAGCGGACAGCAGCGCTCCCCAACACTGCCCGCTGGTCACTGGTGAGTGACCGTGCTGTGTGTGTGCCCGTGGTCAATACTGCCATGCGTCCACATAGACTGCACCACCGGAGGCTCTCTCCCCTCGCCGGAAGCACTCACAGGAAGCCCCTGACTTATAACGGGGTGCCCTCGTGTTGACTCTGCCCCAAGTCAGTTTTGACATAAGTCGAATACCCTTTGGGGGGGGGGGTTGTTTTCATTATTACAGACTTTTACTGTTGGTATCGTTATAAACCCAATCTTTGAATGTCAGTGCGTGAACATCTGTGAATGATAACATCAGCAAAGTACACATTGCAACCTTCTGCATGGCCCATATTACTGATAAGACAGACAGAAGAAACTCCAAGAAACAGCTTGTGAGTGCAGGTGGTCAGCCCTCGAATAGGGTGGGAGCGATGTGTACAGACGTATTTCAAGTACTTGCTCCTGTGAACATGACTGTGATTGGAGGAGCTGGTGAGTCTGAAATGTGTAGGAGCTGGTGCCGGGTAACTGATGGTAGAAGTCAACCTCACGAAGTACTGTTGTAACAGCAGCATTTCACTCGTGTGTGATTGCGGGACTCGGCCCTGTAGCCCAGGAGCCCTGGTGAACACTAGTTAGAGTTCTCCGCTGTTAACTGCGAAGGAGCAGGTTAAAACCATCAGCCTCTCTGGGAGAAAGGCGTGCTATCAAGCACCCATAAGGATGGACAGCCTAGGCCCTCTGATGCAGTCCTGCTCTCTCCAGTAGGGTGGCCCTCGGTCAGAACGGACTGATGACAGTGGGTGTGGTTTCGGTTTATAGCCCAGTTAACACACAAAATTACCCATCATCGTCTTCTTCCCCAAATAACTCTCCTGTCCCACCTTAGCCTCTCCTGAAAGGATGGCTCCTTCCGTTCCATGATTCCAGACCAAAAAAGATCTTTTCCTGCCAGCTCAAGCATTCCATGATTACACGGTATAAGGCCAGTAAAATTTCTGGGCCCCTTATTAGTTGGGTCTTCTTTTTACGTTATACATCAGGCCTTTTGAAATTTTGAGCTTCTCTGTGGCTATTAATTCTATTGAGGAAATGATGGAGCTGGGGGGAAAGAGGAGGAGGAAGGGAGCAGAGACAAGTCAAGAGTAATCGTCTGAAATCCCACAGCAAGCATGGCTTATGAAGATCAAGTTGTATTTCTGCTTCATGAATCATTGTCAGACAAATTAAGAACATATTGTTTCTTATTTATCTATTGTCAAGGATGCAATATCAGGCATTGAAAATAAATCTTGATTTTCATAAGCTCAGTTGACACCATGGCGCCATAAAGCATAAAACTTGCTTCTAATAAAGAAAGTGCGATGTGGAACAGCAGGGAGTGGAATGCCAGCAAAACTCAGAGCCTCCTTCTGCCCTTAGCCCTGTCTGTAGAACGGCATCCTAGCAGGAAGGAATTTTGCTTTTTCAAGTAGACCAGGGATTTGTGGTATCTGTTGTCAGAAAACTTCTCGCCGTCGGGGCAGGATCTCCCCCAGATCTTAGAGTCTGGGTATAACTTTGTTCAGTTTGGGTTGGGGGAGTTCCTTCCGGCTGGGGCCCTGTCCGTTACACTTTTGTGTCTACCTTCCTCCCCCAGCCTTCCCTCCAGCTTCTCCGTCACTCAGGGTGACCCCATAGCCGTCAGAGGAGCATGGTGCTCCATCGGGCTTTTCATGGCTACTTTTTGGTAACAGATTGCCAGAGCTTTCTAATAAGGTGCCTCTAGGTCAGGGCTGGAGGAGAACATCCGGCCCGCCCGCCATGTTAAGACCAAAGAAATCGTAAATTCAGCTAACATCACATGCCTCTCCACAGAGAAGCCGTTTCAGCCAGTACGTGAGGGGTAAGTTAAACGTTAGACCAGTTTGGCCGGAGAATGATGTTATAAATATCCACATGGCCCTTGGTGGGGGAAAAAAGCCCAACACCCCTGCTGTAGGTGAACGCCCGCCTGCAACCTTTCAGCTAACAGCCACTACTGTGTTAACTCGGAACCAATTGCTCCACCTTCTTCTGGGTGCCCACCACCCTACTCTTGTTGGAGGAGCGCCCTCTACAGTGGACTGAATGTAGTCATTCTGGGGGGTGTGGGGTGTGTGTGTGAGGCTTCCGGTTTCTACTCGGATAGCTTTGGAGGGCGCTGTCTGAAACTCCTAGGGGAAATTCTTGTTTGGAGTGCCTGAGGTTGAAATATGAATGTTACCGTTTAATTTGGGTCATGATAAGGGAGCGCCGTGTGGACAGACTAAGACACCCAGGATGTTGCTGCTGTTAGGTAGTCCAAGTCAGCCACCAGCTCATAGTCACCCTGCGTCCAACATGCCCCATCCTGCGAGGCTCTCCCGTCTGTGCAGCTGCTCTGGATGTGCTGAGGGGCCTTCAAAACGTTCGTGGGAAAACGGAACCGAAAGATAATGGAATGTTCCCACAAAACTTTTGGAGCAGCAACAAAAGAATGTGAATCTCAAAGATAATAATTTAAAAAGCAAATAAACTATTGAAATCCTTAAATCACACGAAGACTTCACTTCTTCAGGTCCCACAATAACTACATCTATGTCCTGAATCATGAAGTTCTGGACTTAAAAAAGTCAAAAGTTCCTTATAAACGACTGTCTAGTAGCAGCAGACCGAATCTCTGTGCCTGGTGGGGATTGTGGGAACTGATGGCAATGGCATGGGGAGCGCGTTCAGGGTGACAGAAATTCATAAGGCTGTCCAACCCCTCTATCGATACACTCACATGTTTTAATTGTATGTGGCTTATGCGTCAGTAAAATTAATTCTAAGAACGTTCCTTCCTGTCGTAGCATTAAACTTCCAGAAGCTGTGATTTTTAACCCTTGAGCAGCAGCCCCTCCTAAAGGGCTCCCTGGTACTGAGCAAGGGAACAAACTATATGTCAATTTGGCAAGTCCAGAATAGCAGCAAAGTGCCTGTAAGGAGAAGCCAGAAGCGTGCAGAGCACTTCCCTGCAGCACAAGGGCAATGCCTGGCACGTCCAACTTTGACTCCTGGGGGCCCTGCCAGGAGACCGTCTCGGGCCAGCTGGGCCCAACAGTGACACTCTCTCTGAACTTACTCCATGTCTTCCGAGCAGTTGCTGCGGAGCTCTCTGGTGAACAACCGGACCCAAGCCAAGGTGGCCGAGGAGCTCGGCATGCAGGAGTACGCCATAACCAACGACAAGACCAAGAGGCCCGTGGCCCTCAGGACCAAGACCTTGGCCGACCTTTTGGAATGTGAGTCAGCAGCACAGGAAGCCCTTTCTCCGGCCCACAGACTCGAGATCGAAATCCAGCCTGCCCCCACTTCATGCTTCTCGTGACCCTCACGTTCCGCCCAAAGAGACCTCTTTTCTCCTAGCATGTGTATGTATGCTTTCGCCAGCGCTTGTTCGGAGAAGAGGCACGTGGAATGTGGACACATGAATCATGAATCCTAGACTCAGTCAGGGGTTCGGTAGAAACCACCCACCCCCAGACCCTCATCCCACCCCAGCCCTCAGCTCTGTTTGTGTAAAGCGGTAACAGAATGGCCATTGTTCATAATGGCTGGGAAATCAGGGGGGGCGGCTGATTTCCCATAGCGGGCACAGAAGAAAGAAAGGTAATCTATTCACTATTAAAGTCATTATCCATTGTTTTCAGTGAGCTGAAAGCACTATGGACAAATGCCATTTTCACTGTTTCTAAATTGGTCTCGACACCTACTAAATCATTTATTATAGCTAACTAAAGAATTCCATTCCTTGTAATAAACATGCCAGCCACCAGGCCTTAGAACTTTCTCCCCTTCTTTTGGAATGTTATGACATTATGTGCAAATATTAAGGGCGTCCCTCTAAAGTCAGCTCATTTACGAAACGCAAAGGCAGCCCAGCCGGCACTTGAAACAGTGTGTTTTGAACTAAAGATAGACGTTTTTCAAAGAATAAGGTGAAAAAAAATTCATTGAGCTGCTAGATGATCTCTGGTTATTTATTTACTTACTTGTTTACGTATTTATTTTAACTCCATCAAAGTTATTTTTATTCCTGCTTTAAAATAAAGAACAGAGAACTGGCCACTCACTGGATGTTAGTGAATCTGATGACCTTACCCTGGGGAGTCACCCTTGACTTAGGCAGAGTGGGCTCTGTTTTGATCATGGTTCTTAAAGCCCTTCTCTGGTGGGCCCGTTGGGCCTGTAGATCAGCGTGGAAGCCCCATTAAGGGATGACTTCCTCCAGACTGACACTGAGGGCGGTGCCACACGGCCGGGCCATCCTGGAGCCTCATTGGGCCTTCTGGTTGTCTGTTGGTTTGTTCGATTTTAACATGGCCTCTTTCTCTGCTCTCGGGCCATTTCCTTCTGCAAACTGTCCATTCTGCCCTGGTTAGTGTAGTGGGTTACACATTGGGCTGCTAACTGCAAGGTCAGCAGTTCGAAACCAGAAACAGCACTCTTTAAGGGAGAAAGATGGAACATCCAAGTCCCATAAGTAGTTACAGCTTCGGTAACCCGCAGGGGCAGTTCTGCCCTGTCCTGTCGGGTCACCGTGAGTCCAGCTTCACTCGATGGCAGTGTTTGGTTTTGACTCTTTCTGTTAAATGGCATTGGGTCATGGTTTATGTTCTCTTTTTATATCTCTCCCCCAACCCCCAACACAACAGCATTCATTGCCGCACTCTACATTGATAAGGATTTGGAGTATGTTCACACCTTCATGAACGTCTGCTTCTTCCCACGGTTAAAAGTAAGTCCAGCTAGCGTGTAAATTGGTGGCATGCTCTGTGGTTGGTGATTGCAGGACGCATTACTGAATACCTTTTGGGGACTTTCTGCAGGAGTTCATTTTGAATCAGGACTGGAACGACCCCAAATCCCAGCTTCAGCAGTGTTGCCTGACACTTAGGACGGAAGGAAAGGAGCCAGACATCCCTCTGTACAAGTAAGTGCCCCTCCCCACAGACAGCGGGGGTGGGGGGTGGGGGTGGGGTGTCAGCGGCGCCGACATGGGCCAGGCTAGATGTCCTCTGGGCACCTTCCACCACCTCTCCTCTCCTCTGCTACTTGTGCCTGGAGAAGGACACGTGTAGATTTTGAGATCAAGATAGAAATTTGGATCAAATTGATTTTATACAGACTTTAAAAATTATTCTGATGAAATATATAAGACAACCTTTTTGCCATTTTGACTTTTTAAAGTGTGTATTCAGTGCCTGAGGGAGGCGCACCAGGTGACATGCATTTCTGTATTTGTTTTCTGTCTCTCTAACCTCCGTCCCGATGAGAAGGCCGGAGCAGTCTGGTGTCTCCTCCTGCTCTCGGCCTCTGTCTCTGGGGCTTGCGAGCTGTGCTCCCTGGGGTGCTCCGTCAGCCTTGGGGCGCGGTGTGTCAGGCTGCTAACCCTGAAGCTGGTCGTACAAACCCACCAGCTGCTGCTCAGGAGAGAGATCCATGACCCCAATTCTACCTTACAGATCCGGCTGGACCAGAGCATGTGCACTGGTACAGATCAGAGCTGGAAACACAGAGAATCCAGGACAGATAAACCCCTCGGGACCAATAATGAGAATAGCAGTACCAGGAAAGAAAAGGGGAACCAATCACAATGATCAATAAATAACCCCCTCCCACAGGGGCGAACAACAAAAAAGTGGGTGAAGGGGAGACATTGGTCAGTGTAAGACATGGGGGGGGGGGAAATATATATATATATACACACCCACACCCACACACATATAACTTATCAAGGGTTCGTGAGGGGAGCGGTGGGAGGGGAAAATGGGCTGATACCAAGGGCTCAGGTAGAAAGAAAATGTTTTGAAAATGATGATGGCGACATATGTGCAAATGTGCTTGACACAGTGGATGAATTGTGATAAGAGCTGTATGAGCCCCCGTAAACTGATTTAAAAAAAAAAGATTTACAGCCCCGGGCGCCCCACGGAGCCATCCCGGGGGTCGAGCCGGGTTGCTGTGCATCGGAGCAGACTTAGCAGCAGAGCTTGGCTTGTTGGTTTCAGGTGGTCGCTGTAGGAAGGTGTGTTGCCGAAATGTCAGGGGCTTTTCCCCTCCGCATCGGCACCAGTGGCTGCCACCTACTTTGGGTCTCTGTCCTCGGATTGTAGTAGCAGCAGGTGCCACAGTGAAGGCCACTCCCCCCGCCGTGGAGCAGGCCTTGGTGCCGGCAGGAGGTCTGGCGCTGGCCAAAGAGTGGTTCCCCGGAGACACTGGGCAGCTGGTTTTCAGAGAGGCGATCCAAAGCAGAAGGGTGATTAAAACGGCAGGTCACCTCCCCAGGTATTGTGTCTGGAGGGTGACTTTAAATATGTTTGAACAATCTAATTTCGAGCCTGTGGCCTCTCGCCTGTGCACACAGAGGGTGCAAACCCACGTGTGTGCGCTGGCCATCTGCAGCCCAGCGCCCCCTGTGGACTCCTTGGATGGCCGAATGCTGGAGGAAAACACCAGCCGGCCAGCTGGGGGTTTTAAGCCCTTTTTCGTGTTTCCATTTAACCGCCACGGCACTTTATAGGCTCCCCATCCCCCCCAAAAGAAAACTAAGGCCCGAGACTGGCCCAGGCAAAGGTTAAGTCACCCCACAGCAAATTGCCCCCAGGGGCCCTTCCTGCCTTTATTTCCTGGGGAAACCCAAATGCTTGGAAATAGCAGTGTAGTTTGCTCTAATAAGCATAATGACCCTCTAAATATGAAAAGATCAAAGTATTTCCTCATCAAAGGGGTAATTAAGGTTCAGTAAGTAAAGCGAGGACAATCAACTTCCCTGATCACTACAATCAGTGCTCCACAGCTAAGCTGGGGTCCTGGTTCCTCCCCACCACCCCATGTCGTTCCAGACACACAAAGGAAATGACTCTTCCCCTCCTCCCAAGTCCCCACATGAGCAGGCACCAGGAGCTTGCCCTGTGCATCAAGATGCTGGGGTGGTTGTGCCTGCCCTTTTAGATCTCTTTAAGATGGCCATGTTCCTCGCCTTATCTCTGTGGGCTTCTTTTCATTTCCCTTTTGCGTGAAGTTATCAGTTTTCCTGCATTTGAAATCTGCACCTCATCCTTACAACTCCAGGATGGGGTGTCGCTTGGGGGCATTGTAGCGCACTCTGGCGTGTCCTCGGATATTTCCAAAACGAAATGCATTTTCTGATCGTCCAGGTAAGATACCAGACTGCGCTTTGAAAACCAGGCCCGCTGGAGGTGTACGACTCCAGAGGGCGGTTGCTTTTAGCTGTGATTAGTTAGCACCAAAACCAAAACAAAACGGAGGGCAGACCGCAGCCGTTGACTCTCCCCTGATAAAAGTGTGTAATTTTATGGTCCTTGGAACATGCACACGTAGGACCTTCTGAAACGTAGTTTTCACCTCCATGTTAACCTTCGGACATTCTTCATGTTGCTTTGGGCACAGCAAGAAAAAACAAAACTCTAACTGGAAAGTTTTAAGACAAATGCCCTAGGCCTGGTAGGGCTTGATCCAGAGTAATGTAACCAAGAGGGCTTGATTACTGAAACCCAAATGAAGGCTGAACATGATAGTGGGACAAGAGTAAAGTACAAGGAAATAGAGGAAAGAACTAGGAGGCAAAGGGCATTTATAGAAGTCTAAATACAGGCATGTACATATGTAAATATATTTGTATGTGATGATGGGGGAAAGATTTATGTACACATGTTTATAGGTTTAGTATTAAGGTAGCAGATGCACCTTGGGCCTCCACTCAAGTACTCCCTCAATGCAAGAACATTTTGTTCTATTAACCTGGCATTCCATTATGTTCACCTTCCCAACACAATTGCTGAAGACAAAAGTGGGTGAATAAGCAAATGTGGTGAAGAAAGCTGATGGTGCCCGACTATCAAAAGATATAGCATCTGGGGTCTTAAAGGCTTGAAGGTAAACAAGCGGCCATCTAGCTCAGAAGCAACAAAGCCCACATGGAAGAAGCACACCGGCCTGTGTGCTCATGAGTGAGGTGTCCATAGCATCAGGTATCAGGCATCAAAGACCCAGAATAAAAAACTCATATCATTGTGAATGAGGGGGAGTGCAGAGTGGAGACCCAAAGCCCATCTGTAGGCAATTGGACATCCCCTTACAGAAGGGCCGTTAGGGAGGATATGAGCCAATCAGGGTGCAGTATAGCACCAATGAAACATACAACTTTCCTCTGGTTCTTTAATGTCTGCCCCACCCCCTCCACTATCATGACCCCAATTATACCTTACAAATCTGGATAGACCAGAGCATGTACCCGGGTACAGATAAGAGCTGGAAACACAGGGAATCCAGGACAGATAAACCCCTCAGGACTAATATTGAGAATAGCCATACCAGGAGGGGAAGGGGAAGGTGGGGGAAGAAAGGGGGAATGGATCACAATGATCTACATATAACCCCCTCCCAGAGGGATGGACAACAGAAAAGTGGGTGAAAAACATGAAAAAATAATAATTTATAATTTATCAAGGGTTCATGAGGGAGGGAAGGTGGGAGAGGGAGGGGGGAAAAATAAGATGCCTGATACCAAGGGCTCAATAGAAAGAAAATGTTTTGAAAATGATGGTGGCAACAAGTGTACCAATGTGCTTGACACAATGGATGGATGCATGGATCGTGATAAGAGTTGTACGAGCCCCCAATAAAATGATTACAGAAGAAGAGTGTCCTACCTTAGAAGCTCCCTCCCTTTGCCTGGTTCAGCAATTATACGTGTATCCTGTTACTCCCCTGCCTCCCCCTCTTTTTCCTTACCTTCACCTTCTTCCGTCAAAGCAGTAAGTACCTGGGTTGCTGAGTCGGTCGTGTGTATGAGCAACGTCCGTGGAATAATCCTTCAGTCCTTCCCTTTCCCTCGCAGGACCCTGCAGACCGTGGGGCCATCCCATGCCCGGACCTACACGGTGGCCGTTTACTTCAAGGGAGAAAGAATAGGCTGCGGGAAAGGACCGAGGTATGAGACGCCTGTGAATGAATGTCCCTGGTGGCTGAGAGGCTCAAACTCTGCAGTCGTTTGCTTCTTACCCTCAGCATAGAGAATGTGTGAGCACAGTGGGGTACGGCTCCTCTCAATGATTGTCCTCCCCAAGTCCCCGGCCCCACACAGTGTGAGTGGCTATCTTGAGAAAGCCCCGATCCCTGGTGCACAGGTAAGCTCTGTCCGATTTCACTTGCCCACCAGAGTGCCAAGAATGTTAGCCTTCAACAAGACATGTGCAATGTGCCCTGGGCTGACCTCTGATCCCCAACTGCAGCTCCCTCGAGTGTGGTGGAAATGCTGACCTCTCAGGCCGGCAGAGTTCTCACCTTCCCCCTAGACCTTCGTCTGAGAAGCGATGTGAAATCTAGGTGTGCCCTCAGAAAGTTCATGCAAACATGCCGCTATCTTGTAACTCCATTTACCTATCGGTTTCGTGGAGCCCCTCCTGTGGGTGTGCGTGTCTGTGTGTGTGCACACATTATTCTTTGCCTCCTTAAACTTTACACTGCGGAGGTTACTCAGCCTTCAGTGAGACCTAGTGTGAAAGGAAGGCACTTTATTGCAATATTAAAAGTGTGGAACGAAAACCTTCACTAGGCTTTGTGCAAATACATGCAAGTTCTCCGTACGCCTCTAGATGTTCCGATCTGTGCAATTGAGTCCGTGACAGGAAGCAGATAAAATTGTATGCACTAAACATGAAAATCAGCCAGAATGGTTTGTAGCCACACCTCGTATTTTTTGAGAAAAAATGTGTAGATTAAAGTGCAGCTTATCTTTTCTTTTTTTTAAATAGCATTCAGCAAGCAGAAATGGGAGCCGCGATGGATGCACTTGAAAAATGTAAGCCTATCTCTTTTTCTATAATTATGTGTTTCTAATGTAGCGCGTGTTTTATGGGATGAAAATGAGGAAGTAGAAAAATGGGTGAGTACTGTAATATGTTTTCTTCTTAATTATTCTCCACATGCCGGTTTATAATTTTTTTTTTCAAAAAGAGTAATTAATTCCCTAGTATTTGGGGGTGTTCGTCTTCCCTTTTTTTTGCATAAAGCCCTACTTCCACCCCAGGTAGCCCACAGCAGCCCCATGGGACCTTGCGTGTTCCCTCGCTCCCTGCGGTCTCACACGGGAGGGAAGGGTGCCTGTGAAGCCGCCACCTTTTTCTTTCCTTTCCTTCTGTTTTTGGCTTTGTGCTGTTGACACGGGGTGATAGTTACATATTTCTGTGCTTGTTCTCTGCTCAGTAATACACCCACTCCTCACTTATCAACAATCTCGTTACCCAGCTGTAGGCATTTACAGCAATAGTAAAACGTCCCACCGCAGCTGTTTCGCGCATTAATGACACAGGCTTTGCAGTAGTGACCAGTGCCGCTGCAGTGTGAAGGAAAGTTAATGCCGGCAGGGAGGCTTGTGAGGGCTATGTGGCTCCTTGGCGGGGCCACGATTCTCAGTGGTTTGGCAGCCAGGTAATGATGTAACTTGCCCCTTATGCACCAATGCAATCATCTTCCGTTTTGTAATCTATTGTGATCATCCTCCATTTTAGCTTAACATCACTTGCACATGGTAACCTAGTCTCAGGGACCTAACCATGTCAATAAGTGGGAAGTGGGTGTGCCTCATAACCGTCTCCTGCCAGTCATTTGGAATAGTTTTCAACCGATTCTTTGTAATGGCTACTAATGATTATCTTGTGGATCTATTATCTTGTTTTCAGCTCTCTTTGTGATTGGTAGACACTTTCATTTCTGGCTTTTGATCACTGTAGAAAAGAAATGTGTACGTATTGAAACATGTATCTCTCTGGGATGAATCCCCAAGACTTATGGTTGAATTGAAGAAAGTCAAATTTGATCATTGCTGAAATAGGGAGGGGAGGGCATAGTCTTTTGTCAATTGAAGTGTTAGGCGTGGTAGGAATCCTCCCCTGCACCACAGCACCCGGAGGCAACACCTGACAGTGCGGTTGTTTCATGCTTCAGGCAGGCAGCCTCAGTCGCGGGGAGCTGAGTGTGGAAGTGGAGCGTGAAGAGGCTCCGGGTTCTCAGGCTTGGGAGAGGTTCCAGGGGAGGCGAAGGGGCCCAGAGCCAAGAGGAAATCAGCAGGCGTCCCCTCTCTAGTCAGCAGTAGAGCAGGCAGCAACGACGAGCTCTGAACCTGGCAGGACCAGCAGCCCTCTGTCCACCGCAACCTTCTGTGCCAGGGCCCAGCATCCACAGATGTGCCACTGGGAGTCTGAAGCTGACTCTGGGGGACTTTCTCACCCATTCGCTGTCAAAGCACCATCACACACTGAAATAGAAGGGAGGCTTCATTTTCCGCTTATGAAATTGTGAACGGTTATCTTCGTGTGTGTGTTTTAAAGTGGTCCTCTTTGGATAACTGAAAGAGTTCTCTAGCAGGCCCTTCACAGCGTGGAAGATGCAGCGGGTGTCATTGTGCTGGGAAGGCCAGTGGCCGGGTGGCTCAGGTCCTCACTGGGCTTCATGCCCTTTACTGCAGAGAGTGCACTGTTTGTGAATCAGACCTCGACAATAAATGGGAGACCAAGGGTTACAGACCCTGATGATCGTGGCATTATTTCTAATAGCAAAGGGTAGGGGGTGGGGGGGGGGGTTGAAAAATCTGCATGTTTAACCGCACTGTACAAAATTTACCAACCCACCAAGCCTGTTGCCATGGAGTGGCTGCAATGCACAGTGACCCCAGAGGTCAGATTCCCAAGGCTGTAATCTGCACAAAAGCAAACTGCTGGTGCTTTTTTGCCCCAGAGCCACTGGCGGTTCAAACTGCTGGCATCTCACTGCACTGTTGAGCACTTAGCCACTGCGCCACCAGGGCTCCATTTAAGTAAAGGGTGGTCTACCCTGGCAAAGACAGAGGCCTGGTAGCTTAACAAGTGCACATCGAGTTGATAACCCCAGCATCAGCAGTTCCACACGAAGAGAAGGCTTTCTACTTCCACAAAGAGTAAACAGTCTCCGAGACCTACCCTCTTTTCTGGGGTCGCTCTGAGTGGAAATACACTCAGTGGCAGTCAGGTTGGGGTGGTTTGAGGCCAGGCGATGGTAAACTTGGGTACAAATGGCCAGATAGTAAATATTTTCGTCTTTGTAGGAGACTTGTGTCCAACTACCCAAGTCTGCCCTTGTACTGTGGAGCAGCCACAGGCAACCTGTAAATGCACAGGGCTGTCTGCCTTCCAGTAAGACGGCATGTATGACATCCAGTAGAGTGGGCCCGGGTTTCCCCACTCAAATGGAACCACAGGCTGTCCTGTGTTGCAGCCATTAAAGCTGTGCTTTGAAAGACTAATGGTTTAGGGAATGCTGACAGTAGAGCAAATGAGAACGCATTGTGCCTGAGAGACGGGATGCTCTGATGTGACAGGGAGTGGTTGCGCGGCTCTGTGGATTGTTGAAATGTGTGTGCACTTACGTAGTGTGTGCCTTTGTGTGGAGAGACTTTACCACACGGGAAAAGGTTACAGAGTCAGAGTCTACAAGGCCACCAATGGTTAGATCTGAGAAGTGGGATTGTTCTTTTTCATACAACTCAATTCTATAATAGAATCTCGTAGGAAAGTCAGGTTCACTTTGTAGAAGCTTGCTTGAAAACGAACTTTTGCCTGATTTTTCTGATTGGTTTTTGGAAAGTACTCGAGGCCCCTGCGCTGCACAATGCATGAAGAGCGAACAGAGCATTATTTAGGGGATAGGGCTCTACTCCTGCTTTATTTCTAAATTGTAGGTCACTTTGTTTCGCTTGTTCAAAATCAATCCCCAAATCTTAGCTAGACAAGGTCTCTCCAGATGCTACCAGGTGCTTTTCTGGCCGCCCTGCCCTTCCCCGTCCTGGGGTAAGGAAGGGACATGCGATTAGAAAGGGGAAGAAAACAAGCATTCAGTCAGCGGCGATCGAGGGATCCACGTTGCCATGCTGAGCACAGAGTCAGACAAACTTGCTGCCCTTCGGAATGCCATTCTCCCCCCTCCAACCGCCGTCTCGGGGCCATGCTTCTGTGTCAGAGTCCCTTACCTCTGAGAGAGAACACAGCATGTTTGTGCTCCCTGAGTTATCAGGGTTCGTTTGTAGGCCTCACTCCTGCCAGCACCCCTCCTTGGCTCCTACAGCTTGAAAGGTGCTTGAATAAGGCGACCAGACGTCCCACTTTTGGCGGGACAGTCCCAATTTTTAACAATTTTTCCCGTGGCAATTTTAAATAGCCCCGATTTTTGGAAAGAAGGCATGACAAGCCAGGGTATACAGTTATCGGCTGCTACATGGCTATTTCACCAGGATATGAGTTTTATCAATGGTTTCCCGCTTTACCAATGTTAAAATCTGGTCACCTTACGCTTGAGTGAGCAGCAGGGAAGACTGGTGTGGGCTTAAGTCCTTCCTGCTGTCGCCACCAACTTCCCCCCCACAAGTGAGCGGGGAACCGAGCGATGTCTGGATCAAGATCCCCACTGTGCCAGCACTGTCATAGCAGCCGACGGCAGCTCAAAGTATAACACTGATCCGTCCGCGTCTCTTGCAGCCAAACGAAAGTGTTCTGCTTGCGTTGCCTGCTGTGGATCTAGCTCCCCGTAAACCTGACAGCCAGAGTGAGCTGAAGACAGTGACTGACTTACACGTCCTCTTACTTGCCTGATCTTTTCCCAAACTATGCAGCTCCCTTTGACCGGCTCCCTTACTCTTTTCCGGAAGCTGCCGCCTTGCTTGGGGAATGTGGCTGGAGCCCTCGAGAACCCTGGGTCTGCGTTGTACCCTCTTGCCTGGCTGGTGCCTTGGATGTTGGGCTCCCAGCAGCTCCTGCACTCTAGAATCCCGGGGGCCGATCCAGAACTCCCCTTGTGTTTCCCAAGGCCAGCAGAATTAAGGGAACAGGAAGAGATAAGTCCCCACCCCCATCCCACCCCACTCCTGCCTCTTCCTTAGAAAACCCAACTTCTGCAAACATTTCAGACAAGCACGTTTGTATGTGTATATGTTTAATCCTCGGCTTTTTTTTTTTTTGCACTAGTGGCTACCCTTCATTAAATATAAAATCTCTCTCCCTGTGTCAGATAACTTTCCCCAGATGGCTCATCAGAAGCGGTTCATTGAACGGAAGTACAGACAAGAGCTAAAGGAAATGCGGTGGGAAAGAGAACATCAAGAGAGGGAACCGGATGAGGCCGAGGACGTCAAGAAATGAAGACGGCCCCGAAGCGGCCCCGCTCCCTGGCCTCAGCCTGCCGGGTTTTCCTCGGGACGGGTGTCCCGGGACTAAACGCCAAGGCCTGGCTAGTGTGGTTCTGTCTAATGCTCAGTTTCCAACAGGTTGGTCTTCCCCAGAAAACATTTCATATCTCTCTCATTCAACTTCACCTTGGCGGATGCCCCTCGTCCCTCTGACTTTGCTCATTCAACGAACAACGTAAGAAAACAGCTTCTGTATGGAATAGATGCTTTTTTCTTTTTGTTGTTTTCCCTCCTGATCATGTTCTCTGACGGTGACCTCCGATTTCCGCCCGATCAGGGAAGCATTCATTTCACCCGATAGTTCGAAGAGGAGCCCTGGCGGCATGGCAGTTATGTGTTGGGCTGCTAACCAAAGTACAGCAGTTCGAACCCACCAGCCTATCAGCAGGAGAAACCGAAAGCTTTCTACTCCTGTGAAGAGTTAGTCTCAGAAACCCTGTCACCGGGGCAGTTCTACCCTGTCTTATGGGGTCGCTATGAGTTGGAATCGACTCCGTTTCAGTGAGCTTGGAAAAAAAATTTTTTGAGAGCTTTTCACGATACTCTATCAGATAGAGAGCTGTACCTTTTGAAATCTCTAATTATGGACTAGTTCTCGTTTTTAGCTTTTCTATGACTTGTGTCTCACGTCGTCTGCTGCAGATAATGAAATCGCCCCTCTGAAAGCAGCGAGCCTGTAGAGAATGAGTCACTGTAAGCTCAGGCCCATCCATTGAGCCCTGAAAGTCGGCCCACGCGCACGTCTAGGTCAGAGGACACTAAACCGGGCTGTCTCCCTGGGGCCAGGGGCCTTTGACGGTGCTTGCACACGGGCTATGGGGCACCTCCTGGAATTGTGTTCAATTCTGCTTGTGAAGTCGGGGAGGAGGGCGCTCGGGAAGAGTCTCAGGGTCATCGCATCCATCCTGCTTCTCAACGCGACCCTGCCCTCAAAGGCTAGCATGACATTAAAAGACATGACGTTTTTAAAATGATTTTTAAAACTGAACATGGCTGTTTGATTGCTTTTTTTTAAGTTTTATTGGCGCATAATTCACAATGTATTACAATTCAGTGGTTTAAATATATTAAAAAGAGTTGTGCAAGACTGCTTTCTTATTAATAAAGGCAAAACTTCTTTTTGAATTCAAATGTGTTTTCATTTATTACTTCAAATACATGGTGAGTGCCTGTTGTATAGAGGGTGCTACCCTCGATCCTGGGGCTGCAGCAGTGAGCCACCCATGAGAAAGCTCCCTGCCCCTGGGAGCTCATGTGCCGGAGCTGACACGGGCACCCATGACGAGCAAGCAAACCGTGGTGCAGGGTTTGGGGGGCAGGAGGGTGGGGGCAGAGTCTACCAAAAACTGAAGATGGGAGGTGGACAGCATTTCTGACTTGCATAACGCTGATTCATAAAACCAGGATGGTGCAGTGGTGGTGGTGCAGTGGTTACGCATTGGGCTGCAATCCCAATGACTGGCAGTTCCAAACCACCAGCAGCTCGGAGGGAGAAAGACTGGGCTTTGTACTCCCATAAACAGTTACCGTCTCAGAAACCCACAGAGGGTCACTATGAGTCAGCATTGACTTGATGGCAGTGAATTGGTTCTTTTAGTTATTTACAAGAACACTGTTGAGTTGACCCTTTTGAAGCTCCACATTCATGGATTTCGAGTCAATTCCTATGTAGAGCCTTATGAGACTTTTTTTTAATCCTATTGAATTTTATTCTTTATAATTTTGAATTGTTTTATTGATAAAATATTCACGTATCATACACTTCCATAGTTAAGTTGCTTTTAAAAAGAGTTGTATACACATCATCACAGTCAGCTCTAGTCCTCCCTCCCCCTTCTGCATTCATTATTTGCTCCCCAAACCCCTGCCCATAAACGATTGCATCAGTTATTGTCTATGCATCTACTCCTGTGCTTCATAAACTGGGAAAACCAATAAAAACAAAGAAATTAATAATAAAGATAAAAATTAAGAGTAAGAAAGAAAAGACCACCAGCAAAATTAAAATAAGCCAGAAAAGAAATTTCTGACTTGGAATGAGTGAGAAATATTTAAACCTAGAACAAATTCAGGTTGGGTCAAAAGGGTGGTCAACTGACCTGGTATCATGTTAAACTCTAATTCATCCACCATAAGTGAGTTTACTATAATCTGACAATACTGCCAGAGGCTTGATCTGACTAGGTACTTTAAAGATGGCTTTTGAGCTCCCACTGTCCTCCATAGCCTTCTACAAATTGGGTGTTCACAGGAGTAGAAGGCCTTTCTCCCAAGGGGCAGCCAGTGGTTTCAAACTGCTGACCTTGGTTAGTAACCCAATGCATAACCCACTATTCTACTAGGGTTCCTGATGACGTGTATGCCTATACATGCTTATATTGCCAACTCTGGACATAATAGAATGTGTGACCCCATCTGATGTGAGCTGTTAGTTGCCATTGTAACGCTGTCACATCCTCAAGAAAATGGTGTGCTCATGCACCAGGACCTCTCTCGAGTCTCTTGGTTTATTGATCATAAAGATAGAAGCCAATGCTTGTAAGCAAAGGCTGCCTGGAGAGGACTAGTAGGGCCACCCTGCCCCTGGAGGTGACAGCAGCATGGCTTTTCCATCATCACCCTCGGAGGAGCCCTGGTGGCACTGTCAGGTAAGCACTGAACCGCTAGGAGGAAGGTTGGTAGTTGAAACCCACCAGCTGCTCCACGGGAGAAGGATGAGGCTGGCTGCTTCCACAAAGATGTGCCGCCACGGCAGTTCTACATAGGGTCATTGTGAGTGGGAGGTCACACAGAGGCGGTGGACTTGGTTTGAACGGGGTGGCGCACTGGTTAAGTAAGCACTAGGAGGCTATCATAGGGCATGGGTTCTAACCCACCAGCATCTACGCCAGAAAAATGGGCCGGTCTATTGCTGCAAAGATTTCACCCTTGGAAAGTTCTACCCTGTCATAGGGGTGGCTATACACCAAGAACCTTCTTGACACCTTTTACCAACACTAAAAATATGGCAAATGCATGGCCATAGTAGCCAATTCTGACTCAGGCATCTACCAACAGCACCTTTTTATTAAGGGCTCTCAGAAGATCCCTGGGGCACAGTAGGTTACGCGTTGGGCTGCTAACCCCAAAGTCAGTAGTTCAAACCCACCAGCTTCTCTTTCCTAGGGAAAAAGATGAGGCTTTCAACTCTAAAGATTGACAGCCTCAGTAACCCATGGGGACAATTTGACCACTAGAAGTAAGCATCGGCTAGATGGCAGTGGGCCTGAGGGTGGTACAAGCCATTGACGACGAGCTGTGATAGTAAAAGCATCCAGTCCTCCCAGTGCTGGTGGCCTGCTTCCATAACATCACAGCCACAAGAGCCCTGTGGAGCATTGTCCCGTGTGATCCATGGGGTCACAGCCATCACCCGGGGCTGACAACAGCAGCTGCCGCTCCTCCTGCCCCCGTGGCGGCTTGCTCTGTGAGCAGTTTCTCAGCAGCAGATGGCAGGGGGCCTGGGAAGGAAAGCGTGCTGGATCCCTAGGGGGTCTCGGAAATGGTGTGAACAAAAACAGACGCAGGGAAGATTTTGAATATTTTCAAACCAGCACTCTCTCGTTTCATTAGTCTTGCGTGCCCAGTCAAAAAACGCTTGGGCCAACACACCTTCGGGGGAGGATTTGATGTCCCCTCCCTAGTACTATGGTGCTTTTCAGGGTCACTCTTCACATAAATGGCAGCCAACACCTGGAATTGTCCCCCTAAATGCCAGATGTGCAGTCCACCGGCAGGGCAGACTAGTTCCCAGGGCTCTGTGGGGCCACGCAGGGGCCAGGAGCTCCATGCTGGTGCTAACCTCCAGCACAGAGGCCGGCCCTGCCACCCCTTCAGAGGAGAGCAGCTCAGGGACGCAGCAGCCATTGCTGAGTGCAGGACCGCCACATGGAGGCTGAGCCCGAAGGTTTCCTCCTGTTGCTCCTTTGGGGAGATGGTGTGGCTGCAGAATGGGCCCTATTAGCCCGTGGCAGAGGGAAGAGGGAGGGCAGGCCAGAGAGGGAGAGCTTCCTGGAGGGGTTGACATGCTGAACCTGGAAAGAGCAGAGGGAGTTTGCCAGGTGAGAAGGACATTCTCTGCTGAGGTGAGTGACAGGACAGGGGATGGAGGTGAAAATGGGTTAGGAGTCTAATGTGATATGCAGGGTACATGTGAGGAGGCCTTAGAAACAGCACGGGAGACAGGGATGCTGGGGTAGGGAGCAGAATGGAAATCTACATGAGATTTCGAACTTAGCTATATTGGGCTCCTGTCTTAGGGCAAGCCTTGGCCAGCCAGGAAAGGGCAGGTGGCCCATCTGTTGGGGTGGCCAGGCAGTCATGGCAGGTGGCAGGAGAGAGCGTTTACACAGCGAACATAAAGCAGCAAAAGTGAAAAGCTTGCATTGAAACCCCAGACCTATTTGCATTTGCTCAGAGCCCGGGTGGCTCAGTGGTTACGAGTTGGACTGCAAACCACAAAGTCAGCAGTTTGAAACCACCAGCCACCCCAAGGGAGAATGATGAGGCTTTACTAGCCTGTAAAGAGTTATGGTCTCGGAAACCCACAGGGGCAGTTCTACCCTGTCCAATAGAGTCACTGTAAGTTGCAATTGACTCAGTGGTAGTGACTTTAACATTATGCCATATTTGCTTCACGTGCTACTGGCCCCCTAAAATATTTTAAAAACCAATTGCAGCATTGTAACTTTCACCTCTTCCATTTTCTATACATTTTCTAAAAAGGAGGTGTTTTATTTTGTATCCATAACATCTATGATGTTATGAACAGCTCGTTAATGCCCTTTTATGGTAGTTACATAATCTCATGTCAACTCGAAGATATATAAAACTGTCTGGGGGTTATTCAACCTGTCAATTAGGTCACCGCCTGATGGTGCCTCCTTTTGGGCGTGGCCTTCTCATAAGGAGAGACCTGGGAATCTTCCCCCCTCTCTCTGCTTTCAACTTCCTGCTGACTGAACCTAGTTGTTTCCAGAACTCTGGGGTGTTACTGGATACCACTACTGGATCCCCATGACTGTACCCCTGGCCTGTGATATTCCTGCATTCTGCATCATTGTATGTGGCTGTGTGAGTCTGAAGAGGGACTTAGGGATCGTATCAGACTTATGGACTTGAGTTGGACTGGGCTGGAATGTGTTCCTGATATGAAATTACTTCTTGATATAAAGCTCTTTCTCACACATATATGAGCATCACTGGATTTGTCTCTCTAGTCAACCTGGCCTCACATACCTCTCATAACTAGTTCCCGTTAAGATGTTCAGCTGGTTTGTTCAAATAATGATTCTAACCCACACGACTGCCGTTAGCTCTTTTGTCTCTTAAATCACTTTTAATCTTAAGAACAGTCTTTCACCCTTTCTTTATTTCAGGACTAGTTGAAGAGAGTAGGTCTATAGTTCCAAAGGAATTCTCACCTTTTGGATTTGATGAATTCCTTTTTCATGAGCCCAAAACAAACAAACACACTCACTGCCAGAGAGTCTATGCTGACTCATAGCGACCCTAAAGGCAGGGTAGAACTGCCCCTGTGAGTTTCTGAGACGGACTCATAATTTGACTAGAAAGCCTTGTCTTTCTCCTGCAGAGCTGCTGGTGGTTTTGAACTTCAGACCTTGAGGATTTCAGGCCAATGCATACCCACTATACCACCAGGACTCTTCTTGTTTCCTCATGGTGCCATTTCATTTGTCCCTCATTATTCCCTGAATGAGAACTAAAAGTTTCATTAGCTTTAGCTTCAAATGTGTGACACATGTCTATTTGAGGATTTTTATTATTATTATTTTGGGCCCCTGAAATAATCATTACTTTAACAGTGCCAAATCTCCAAACGTGGTCCAACCATGGAATTAAGCAAAGGAATAAGAACTGAGCAGGGTTTCATTCTATTGTGCATAGGATGGCTGTGGGTAGGAACAGACTGGATGGGACCTAACAGCAATGATAATCATGTTTAATTCTAAATAGAATGGTAGCAAAGGGGCCACAGGAAGGCTGTTGGTTGCTGTGTCCAGAAACACCTGTGTTTGAAATCTCCATACTGTTACAATGCTTGATGGTACTGTTGCAGAGAACAATCATCCTGTTTGACATGGTGGTTCTAGACAGAGCCCAAACCACTGCCATCAAGCAATTCCAACTCACAGAAGACCATCTATACACTACAGCTAAACACTGCCTGATGCTGCATTCGCATTACAAGTGTTGTGTGTGAGCCCATTGCTCCAGTCCCTGTGCCAGTCAATCTCCCTGGGGTTCTTCCTCTTTCTTCACTGTCCAGATACTTTATGAGCATGATGTGTTTCTCCCTGGACAGGTTTGCTTTGATAAGGTGTCCAAAGAACCTTGTTTGGTGAGTAAAGACAACCCATTCCAAAACAGAATCTTTCAAATAGACTACCACATAGCACAACCCCACCTGGAAGTCTATGTGCTGAAAACAACCACCAAGATAACATTGCCTCAACGGTGAAAAGAAGGCAAGAATGAACACCACCCCCCCCAATATACTCAGCTCAATGTTATGTGGAGAGATAGGAAAACACCCAACACAAAAGGTTTGGGATAACAACAATGAATCCACAGTTGGTGGTAATAACTCTGAAGGTCAACGGTCTGTATTCACCCATTCAAAGACAAAGGCTTGCAGACTGGCTCAGAAAACAGAGACACACCTTCAGCTCACAGACAAAACTAGGTAAGAATAAAGGCTGGTGAAAAATATACCAAGAAAATGACAACCCCAAAAAAAGCAAGGGTTGCGATCTTAATCTCAGACAAAATCAATCTCGAGGTGCAATTCATAACAAGAGATAAGGATGGTCACTATATAATGTTAAAAGGATCAGTAGATCAAGAACCAGCCAGTATAATAAATATATATGTGCCTGACGAGAGCCCTGCGAAATTTGTCAAACAAATCCTTCAAAAAATGAAATTAGAAATCACAGAATCAAGGAATATAGTAGGTGACTTTAGTACACCACGATCAGAGAAAGATAGAACATCAAGAAGGAAACTCAACAAGTAAGCTATAGAGCTAAACAACACAATTAGACAACTCAACCTAATAGACATTTATAGAGCTCTCCACCCAAATGCAAAAAAAAAAACAACATTCACCTTCTTTTCAAGTGCAAATGGCTCTAATTCCAGAAATAGACCACATGCTGGAGCACAAATAAAACCTGAGTAAATTCAAACACATAGCAAGCACTCAGACGTCCTTCTCAGACCACCATGCCTTAAAGCTGGAGATAAACAAAAGGACGATCAAAAAAACAAGGACAAACCATTGGAAGATGAATGATGATCTTCTGAAGAATGAGTGGGTCTGGGCCCAAATTAGAGAGGATATTAGGAAGTTTTTAGAAACTGAGAATGAGAACACAATGTGCCAAAATCTATGGGACAGAACAGAAGCAGTTATCAGAGATTGTTTGATAGCAATTAATGCACACAGGAAAAGGGAAGAGAGACTTGTGACTGATATGCTATCACAAAATCTTCAGTAACTAGAGCAGAGTCAACAGAACGATCCCTCAAATGGCCAAAGAAAAGAAATAATAAAAACCAGGGTGGAGATAAAGGAGTGGGAAGACAAGAGAATAATGCAAAATCAATGCAGCCAAAAGCTAGTTCTTTGAAAGGCTTAACAGAATTGATAGACCACTGGCAATCCCAACCAAGGATACGAAGGAGCAGACATCAATAGTCAGGATGAGGGATGAATGAGGGGAAATCACAGCTGACCCTAATAAGAGTAAAAGGAAAATTACAAACTACTATGAAAATCTATATGCAAATGAATTAAACAACCTGGAAGACATGGACAAATACTTGGAAAACAATCACTCCCTAGAACATCCCAGTTAGAAATCAAGAACTTCAATAGATCCATAGCAATAGAAGAAATAAATATGGTTATCAAGAAACTACCAACAATAAAAACTCCCAGGCCAGACAACTTCACAGGAGAATTTTACCAGGCATTCAGGGAAGAGCTGACACTGATCCTATACAAACTGTAAACATAGAAAAAGATGGTAAACTCCCAATCTCATTTTATGAAGCTAGTATAACACTGATACCCAAACCAGGCAGAGATCCCAAAAGAATTGAGAACTACAGACTGATATCACTAATTGATGCAAAAATCCTTAACAAAATATTGGCCAATAGACTACAAAAGAATATTAAACAAATCATCTGTCATGACCAGGTGGGATTCATTCCAGGAATGCAGGGATGGTCCAACATCAGAAAGTCCATCAACATCATACATCACATTGAGAAGAAAATAGATAAGAACCACATGATAATATCAATAGATACAGAAAAAGCATCTGACAACATCCAACACCCACTCCTAATTAAGACATGCAAAAGACAGGGATGTAAGGGGAATTCCTCAAGTTAATACAAGTTACCTATGAAAAACCAACAGTCATAGTCAATGGAGAAAAGGCAAAAACAATCCTACTAAAAAGGGGACAAGACAAGGATACCCCTTGTCCCCACTCTATTCAACATCCATAATGGAAGTCCTAGCTAACAACATAAGGCAATGAAAGGATATTAGAGGCATTGGTCTGGGGGAGGAAGAGGTGAAATTATCATTATTTGCAGATGACATGATTGTATACATTGAAAACCCCAAAAGCTCCACATCAGGAGTGCTGGCAGCAATAGAGAAATATGGAAGAGTGGCTGGATACAAGATCAACAAACAGAGGTCTATTGGATTGCTATATACATCGGACAAGACCACGGGAGAGGAGATCAAGAAGGCAGCGCCCTTCACAATAGCCAAGCACAAATTGAAATACCTTGGGATAAACCTAACCAAAAGAACAAATGATTTGTATGAGGAAAAATACAAAATTCCTACTACAAGAAACCAAGAGTGACCTCCACAAATGGAAGACTATCACATGCTCATGGATCAGAAGACTCAATATAGTAAAGATGTCAATCCTACCCAAGGCACTATATAAGTTTAATGCTATACG
>NW_022111373.1:120070758-120075339 GCF_000313985.2 Echinops telfairi
GAGAGAGAGAGAGAGAGAGAGAGAGAGAGAGAGAGAGAGAAGAGAACAGCAACCTGGCCCACCAAGCTTCAAGCATAACATTCCTGCTTGGAGGGGTCAAAGCACAGAGAGGATCGTATGGTTGGCCTCACCACAAGACAAGATGACCCCTTACTGACCCACCGCACTATGGGGGCCAGCACTTAGACACAGTACGGGAATTGTGTCCGGTGTGACCCCCACCCCTTCCCACATGAAGGGAGCACAGCAGAGCATGTACACTGGTACAGATAAGAGCTCTGGATCCACGGAATCCAGGACAGATAACCCCCTCCAGACCAATCATGAGAGTAGCGATACCATGAGGGTAGAAGGAAGGTGGGGGGAGAAGGAGAAATAGGGAACCGATCTCAATGATCGCTGTACAACCCTTCCCCTCCAGGGCAACGAACCATAGAAATGTGGGTGAAGGGAGACAGTATAAAATACAAAAATGAAAATAATTTCTAAATTATCATGCGTTCACAAGGGAGGGAGGGGCAAAAAGAGGAGCTGATACCATGGGCTAAAGTAGAAAGAACATGCTTTGGAAATGATGATGGCAACATATGTACAACTGTGCTTGATACCATTGATCTATGGATTGTTATAAGAGCCATAAGAGCCCCCAATAAAATGATTTATTAAAATTAGTTCTTAAAAAGTAAACAACAAAAAAGTTGAAACAGATTATGCATTAGAAGTATGGCCCAAAGTGCCCCATAGAGGCGAGAAGGACAAGACTTTGTCTTACAGACTTTGGCCATTTTGTCAGGAGAGACCAGTCCCTGGGGAAGGCCATCACGCTTGGTAAAATGGGCGGGTGGCAGCAAAGAGGAAGCCCTCCACACAATGGATTGGCACAGTGGCTGCATCATTGGGTTCAGGCACAGAAGTACTTGGGAGGATGGTGCAGGACCGGGCAGTGTGTCGTTCTGCTGTGCAGAGGGTCGCGGGAAGTCAGAGCTGACTCCGGGGCCCGTAACCAACAACAGCAGTATGACAACACAGCAGAGACGTTAGGATTCATGACAACACATGTGTGGGCGTCAAACCTGTGCAGGTCTCCCTTTCCAAGTAGATCCTCACGTCCTTGAGAACATGCCCCTGGTTATCTATTCAGCGGCAGCTGTTAGTAAGCAAATATAGACCAAGGCCTGGGCTTTCTCTCAAAGCCCCCTCACCTCCCACCCCCGCTAGCATCCAGCTCTCTGTCTTGCCCAGAGACATCCTTTGATGAGACCCCCACTTGTCTCCATCTCCGGCCAGAACTGACGAGGCCGTCCCGGCACCCGCAGGGCCGCCTCTGGAGGCACGACTTCTACTGCTGCACTTGTCAGGGCGAGGAAGAAGTTTTAAATGAAGGTGTTAAGAGAGACAGGCAGGCAGGCAGGCAGGCGCTGCAAGCTAATCATGTGAGCACTGATTATTAGCCCATCGCGATGTGAAACCCCGGGATAAAACAACCTGTAATGAACGTGCAGCGAGCGCATCCACCGTAGCCTTGGGAGCCCCCCCTGGGCGATGATAACCGCGGGGTCTCCCACGCGCTGCGCGCACAGTGGCCGCCCCTGCCTAGAATTCAAGCGCAAAGATCAAGAGCGAGCCCTAATTGCCTTTCTTCTCGGATCAAACAATTGACGTAATTCTCCAGGCCTGCACACCGAAATGTGTTTGAGGAGATTCAAATAGGTTACTACAGGGGATTAAGGGTTTTCTCGGCAGATTATACTTTTCTGCCCTGTTGTTCATTGCTTCAAGTGTTAAGTAGTTTTGTCAAAATAAGCAGGGCTGGAAGGATTTTCAGAAACTTACAAATCACCTACTCTTGCTGAGTTAGCACAAGGGACAGTGTGTGTGTGTGTGTGTGTGTGTGTGTGTGTGTGTGTGTGTGTTTTAATGGGTGAGTTTTGGGGGGTGGGGGCAGTGAACCCTGTTAAAGATTAGCTAGAAATTTCCAGAGGCATCTCTGATAAGACGACCTCAAGCAGGCAGGGCCTATTGTGGGGTGCCTCTTAAGCAGCAGCAGCAGCAGCAACAGCACGAG
This sequence comes from Echinops telfairi, assembly GCF_000313985.2. Classification (NCBI taxonomy): domain Eukaryota; kingdom Metazoa; phylum Chordata; class Mammalia; order Afrosoricida; family Tenrecidae; genus Echinops; species Echinops telfairi. Next base: position 120,072,824 of record NW_022111373.1, read on the forward strand.
AGGGATTTTCTGGTGAATGCCTAACAGCCAGAACGAGGGTCCGGAGGGGCTGAGCAATGGGCCCCAGAGGCCCCTCCATGGCGCTGTGCTAATCAGAGGGATTTTACTCTCTCCGACTGCGTTTCTGCTGTAAGGGCTCGGGGCACATTCTGACAATGTGTCCCAGGCGAAGGGGAAGCCATCTGCCGCTGGTTCCACAGGAGGCTGTGCCCTCTGAGGTGACTGCATTGGCTCAGTTTGTTCTCTGGCTGCAGCCTCTCCAGCGCCCCCGGCGCCCCCGTTCCCCACTTCTGAACCCCATCATTAAATACCTTCCCAGATGGTGGTAGAATCCATTCTTTTTTGGCGGGAGATCTGGGTCCCGGGCCCTGCCAATGCACCTTATACATAACCACGGCTGTCTGGCGTTGGTGGTTACTGGTTTGATATAAATTGCCCGGAGGCTTTCTGGTGGTGCCGTGGTTACAGGTTAGGCTACTAACCACAAGGTCAACAGTTCGGAACCACAAGCTGCTCCTTGGGAGAAAGATGTGGCTTTTTACTCCTGTTCAGAGTTGCCACCCGGGAAACCCACAGGGACAGTTCTAGCCTGACTGCTAGGAGTCAGAATGGACCCGATAGCAGTGAGTTTGGTTTGGTTTTAGAAGAGGCCCTAGTGGTGCTGTCAGGCCAGCCTTGGACTGCCCACTGCGAGCCTAACCGTCCTACCCACCCCAGCTTCTCCACAGGCGGAGCTGTGTGCTGCTGTAAAGACTCACACAGCTCACAGACCCTACACAGGGTTGCTGGGCACCAGAATCCACTCGTTGGCCATGGACTTGAGTTTGGTTTTGTGATGTTGAATAAAAGGAGTTGTGTTCGGCTGGGTTGTCTGGAGAAACAAATCCAGGACACTTGCTTTTGTATAAGAAAGAGCTTTCTAGCATAAGGTGACCAGGTTTAAAGTGGGCCACCATTGACTGGGGGGTGGTGGGGTGGTTCTTGATTAAAAATTTGGTCTATATGGACCAAATAGACCGTTCCCTAGCTTGCTGTGTATTCTTTCCAAAAATCAGGACTTTTTTAAAACACCAAAAATGGGGACTGTCCCGCCAACAGCGGGACGTCTGGTCACCTTATTCTAGCAAGACATAATTATCTATCAAGCAGGGCTCCCAGCCCAGTCCAACTCAAGTCCATGTGTCCAACGTTGGTCCATACGTCCCTCTTCAGACGCATGTAGCTGCAGCCTGGTGATGCAGAAGTTTTAAATGAAGGCGTTAAGGGAGAAAGGCAGGCTGGCCGGCAGGAAGGCAGGAAGCAGGGAGATCCCAGGCCAGTGAGAGCAGAGCCGCAAGGATGCAAGCTAGGTGGGAGCAGGGCAGGGTGCCGACAGGTGTCAGGGCTGGACAGCCCCCATGGGGCCGCCCTTGGCAGACAGAATCCCAGTGAAGTCCGGCTAGGGAGAAGGTGACGTGACAAGGAGAGGGAGGCGTGTCCAGAGTCCCTCACACTCATACAAAAGGCCACAGTCCCAAGTGGTGTCATCAGCTACCACCTGATTGACAGGTTTGAAACCACCAGAGTCTAGTCTGACCCGCAGCGGCCCTACAGGACATGGCAGAACGGCCCCGGTGGGTTTCTGAGACTGGAACGCTTCATGGTAGCAGAAAGCTCCCGCCAAGTGGCTGGTGGGTCCAGGTGATGACTTGCAGTTAACATCCCAGAGGGTCACCTACTCTGCCACCAGGGCTCTGCCTGGGAACACCCTCTGAAGCAGGCTCACTCGGAGTGGGACTTGACTCAACAGTGCATTCATCTCATACTAATGAGGTTTCAGCAGAACCTCCAGACAGACAGACTCGGAAGAAAGACCTGGCCTTCTCTTCTGAAAATCAACCCAGAAGCTCTCTAGGAATCAGTGATCCAGCCCCATTGGACCTGCGGCTGTGGGCTGAGCGGACGGCAGCTGACAACAGGTCCACCCTTCAGCTCTCTGGGCTCTGTCTCTCTGACCGTGGCTACATTCAGCAGTGTCCTTTTAACGTTGCACATCAGAAGGAAAGCAAGCCCCACTGCTGTTGGGTTAATTCTGACTCATACTGACCCCATAGGACAAAGTAGAACCTAGCGCTTCTGAGGCTGTAAAGCGTTGTGGAAGCAGACAGCCTTAACTTTCTCTGTCAGAACAGCTGGTAGGTTCAAACCACCCACCATTCAATTAGCAGCCCCTCACTTACCCCACGGTGCCACCGGGATGCTAGCAAACATAAAGGATACACTAGATAAGGCTGGGGCATATGCTCAGCTACCACCGTCTGCAAACCTTGTCTAGAACCACAGCCCTTTGCTTTTGTGACAGCCTGGCCCAGTGTGGCCGCAACTAACTGCACGTGCTGGGTCCCCGGGCACAGCAGGAAAAGGATGCCTCTCACTCGTGGTCCCTCATCTCCTACAGCGTGGGTCTCTATATGCCTCAGCTGGGCCCTCCTATCCAAGAAATCCAGAAAGCCACGGCAGCACTTGGCAATTCCTCA
>NW_022111373.1:120076372-120080784 GCF_000313985.2 Echinops telfairi
TGTGGGGTTCCAATCCCCAGCCTTTCTGTTAGTGGCTGGGCACTTAACCATTGCTCTACTAGGGTCCCACCCCAAGGATGCTTGGTGTATAAAAGGCTACATGATCAGTACTATACATCCTCTTCTTCTATCTCCCCCAAGAGACAAAATTACCCAGGAGTAAACTTCCTCTGGATCAATGAAGGGAGGGAGTGAAGAAATGAAGGCAAGTGTCAAGAACCACAGGTTGGGGGAGGGGCTGGGGGGGTGGCCTGAGCCCACATGCAGGGCTTGGGTCATGTCTGTTTGTAAACAGGGCTTTGTTTTGCCATGGAAATCAGCCCAGGCTAGTGTGGGGTAGACCCTAACCCGAGCCCTTCTGAGTGGTGTCCACATAAAATGAGAACTGGCATCTTCCACTCTCTCCATTTCTCCTCTCATCCCTCACCCTTTCCCCACAACCGTTTTATTGCCATATAATCCACATATCATATAGTTCCATAGGTTAATCACACTAAGAAGAGTTGTACAGTCATCACCACTGTCAGTTGGGGAACATTTTCTTCGTTGTTGTATTCATCACTGTTAGCTCCCCATTTCTCCCCCAACCTCCCTGTCCTACTTTCTAGGAACCACTAATCCAGTTACTGTTGCCATAGATTTACCTATCCTGAATTTCATACAGAACAACACTAAAAAGCAAAAAAACAAACTAACAAGAACAACAAAGTAAAATATAAAAACCTCAATCGAAAAGACAGCAGAAAATACTAAAAACTAGAACAAATTTAAATGGCTCATAAAGAAGATCAAATCCACATTACCCCCTTTGGCCATGTCCATCCTCGCTGGATCCTATACCGACCCTCTGCCCTCTCATTCTATCCATCTCTCATGGACCACGCGTTAGTCTCAGTGCGGATGACTCAGCGCAGATGAAACCCCTTAGAGTCATGGCGCCTACAGACCAGGTCCCACAGGCACCTGACTGCACAGGCAGAGGGAAGCTTTCAGACAGGGCTCAGCAAAGAGGTTTTTTGGTCAAGGCTCACGTAGTACTTGTTTTAGGCTGGGTGGCAATAAGGCAGAATTTCAAAAGTTATATATGATAGAGGTATTTATATACCAAAAGAGAAAAGAAATTTCCTTCAAATTTTTATTGATAAAATTCAAAACCTTAGAGTTGTTTTTTTTTTTTGTTTTTGTAGATGGAAATATGTCCGCTAGAAAGCTGTTGAAGTCTTCCTCTCCCTGGATGGAAGACCCCGTTTGGCAGTATTGGGTGACTCAATACTCGAGGGAGGCACAGGCTAACTCTTGCTTAGTTACTAATCTGCAGTGAACAATTTCACCTCATCAAAGACTCTGCTTCTAGGGTGGACTGGCATCTATCTCCTCTCTCCCAACCACACGGCACCTTCCTAACATATCAAAGCCTCTTCCGGTTTCCAATTCCTGACAGAGGGCCCAGTATGCGAGGCAAGCATGGGTTTACTGGTGCTTATTTACTAATCTGTAAGGATCTCTGGTAGAGCCCTGGCGGCACAGTGGTTATGCATTTGCCTGCAATCTGCAAGGTCAGCAGTTTGAGACCACCTGTTGCTCCCAGGGAGAAAGATAGGGCTTTCTACTCCTGTAAAGAGTTTACAGTCCCTGATGCTTTATAACATGTCCTTCTCTCTATTTAACAGAGAGATATTCATCTCCTCTATGTCAGGATCCCTGTTAGTTTTGTGACTACCTGCATTTTTTTCGTTCTTTTTTGGGGGGTGTTTATTCTATACAAGATAAGCAGGATTAGGCAATCTTTTTTGGGGGGGATTAGGCAATCTTATGGAAACAATGACTGGTCCAACAGTGCCTGGGGGCCACGGAGGGAGGAGATGAGTAGGAAGCCAACAATGACGGGTACAGGGGAATAGTAAGCATTCTAAAACTGATGGCGAGGAGGGTGTAGCTTTTCTGGTTGTGTTTAATCAATCAAATTGTATCTGAGAGGAATGACTGACTGTTGAACAATGGTTAAACATAATAGTGGGGTAGGAGGAAAGAAAAATATATAAATGTAAAATTTCTGTACATTTGTTTATGTAAGTATATATGTATATATATATATGCAAATGCAACAAGCAAACAGATGGACTTTGGGCCTCTACTTAAATCTTACCTCAGTTCAAGAATGGTTAGTTCTAATAATGTGGCATTGTATGATACCTTCTCAAAATGGGTGCATGAGCAAATGTGGTGAAGAAAGCTGATGGTGTCTGACTATTAAAAAACATACCATCTTGTGTCTTAAAGGATTGTGGTTAAACAAGCGGCCAAATAGCAGAGAAGCAATAAAACCCACATGGAAGAAGCATACCAGCCTGTGTGATCATGAGGAATTGACAGGAAGAGGTACTAGAAGTTCAAAAACAAGCAACCAAATGGATGTGAAGGGGCATGGAGGTAGTGGAGACCAAAAGACCACCTGTAAGATAATTGGACAGTCCCTCTCAGAAGGGCCACACAGAAGGGATGAAAAAACACTGATGAACCACAAAATTATCCTCTAGTTCTTTAATATTTCCTCCCCTTAATATTATGGTTTTTGTGTGTTTTACCTCCTTAATCATGTTAGATTTGCATATGTTCATTTGAATGCTTAAGATCACTCAGTACATGAAAGCTAAGATAGATAACCCTCAGAAACAGTAACAGGAATAATGGTTCCCTGGGGATACAGGAAGCGGAGAGGGGAATTGGGAGCTGACAGCATTGGTGACTGTATAACCCCACTCAATGGGATTGAGCAACAGATTGTATGTGAATGGATATATTGGATTTGTAAGATATGGCAAAAAACACACACCCAAAAATGATTATAGGGGCGGGGGGAGGTGTCCTGGAGCATGGGGTTGGGGAGGAAAGGGATAAAGGGGAGCTGATATCAAGGAGTTCAAGAAGAAAGAAAATGTATTGAAACTGATTGTGGTAGCAATTGTACAATACTGCTTGATGTGATTGAACTATGGATTATTATGGTATTTGTAAGAGCTCCCAATAAAATGATTAAAATTAGAAGAAAACAAAAAAGAGGGAGAGAGAGAGATAGAGAGAGAGAGAGCTACTATCCTGGAAACTCACAGGTGCAATTCTACCCTGTCTTGTGAGTCAGCATGGATTGGAGGCAGTGAATTTGGGTTTTGAGTTACCTTGCCCTGCTGTTGGGAAATATGAGCTCTCTTATCTTGTAAGTGAAGTCAGACTGGTGTAGGACAGGCCCCAAACTCAATCCCTTCTGAGACTCAGAAAAATGCCTTGGGTCAATTACAACTAAAGTGACCCTATAGGACAGGGTAGAATTGCTGTGTGAGTTTCTGAGACCATAATGCTTTATGGGAGTAGAAAGCCTCATCTTTCTCTCTTGGAGAGGCTGTTGGTTTCAAACTGCTGATCTTCTGGTTGGGATCCCAACTCGTAACCCACTGTGCCACCAGAGCTGCTAAACCCTTCTGAGTGGTGTCCTGTAAAACTAATGGGAGTAGTGGGAGATAGATGATAGATAGATAGAAGCAAAGATCATCTACGAGCCAAAGAACTCATCCACTGACAAGGCAGGCCCTTCCCTGGAACGGATGCCCTGCTTGGGCTTCTCCCTGCAAAATGGTCAGGACATAAACTCCTGTTCTGTAAAGCCACCTGATTTGTGGTAGATGTTTGTCACAGCAGCACTAAGAAACGAAGACAACGCAGACACTTGAACTTCCTGTCATGTTCAATAGTCACAGAGGATCCTTCTTCGTTTGTCATCCCTCTCAGCACATCCCTAGGTGGCACACGTGGTTTGTGTACCACAGTTGGATGACACTTGGCACTTAGAACCCACCCCGTGGTGCCACAGAAGAAAGGCCTGGCAACCCGCTTCCATCAATATTGAAGCCCAGAAAGGCTGGTGGAGCGCAGTTCTACTCTGCGGCACAAGAGCCCAGCCTGAGATGGAGCTGGCTTGCTGGCAACGGTGTGGGTTTTGTTTTCTTTTGCATGTTTTTTTAACCATTAAAAAAACAGAAACTGTCTTTCGCAGCCCGAGGTGCATACAAAGCCGAAGGTGGGCTGGATTTGGCCGGCAGGCAGTTTGTCACGAGGAAGGAGAGCGCTGAAAGCTCGCTGTTCGTGCTCCCACAGTCTCTGCATCCGAGAGCAGCAGGTCTGGGGGGCAACTCTGGTACCGAGGACTTCAGCGTCTATACACAGCCCGCCCCAGGCAAAATGACGGCCACAGCGTCCTCTACCTTCCTTCCAGATAATCTGGCCACCAGCACAGTGTCTTTGTGCTGCACGCTGGCATACCGGGAGCACTGACCTTGGTGACAGGCCAGGGGCTGTGGGTGGGGCAGGCTCCCATTTCATGGCAACATCTGGGTTTCAAAGCACGCCAGTCTGCCGCT
>NW_022111373.1:120082091-120085995 GCF_000313985.2 Echinops telfairi
GCCCTGGATTCCCTGTGTTTCCAGTTCCTATCTGTACCACTGTACATCCTCTGGACAGTACTTTCATAGTACGTGTTTTCCCCTCTAGGTTAGCATGGAGCAACTTGCTCTGAGTCAGTGCACCCAGTGGTGTCACCTGGGAAGGTTCTCTCTGGCCACAGTGAATTTTTTCATAAAAGCAGTTTCGCTCAAGCCTCATTTTTGTGATGGCCCACTTAAGAGAACAGCATGTGGCTGTGAAATTTTGTTTCTTGCTTGGGGAAAAATGCTGCAGAAATGATTGTGATGTTGAACAGAGCTTACAAGGAGAGCGCTATGGGAAAAACTCAAGGGGGTGTGAGTGGTTTTCTCATTTCAAAAAAGGTGAAATGCTGCTTGATGACAAACTTCATCCAGGACGTCTGTCAATTTCCTGAATGGACAAAAATGCTGACAAAATCCATGCACTTGTGCTCGAAGACTGAGGGTGGACCATTGAAGAGATGGGGCAGTTATCGGGACTATCAGTGACTTTTCACAGAAGATTTGAGAATGAGAAGGGTCACTTCAAAATTTGTGCCCTGGGTTCTTAATGATCAGCCCAAAGTGCTTCAGATGGAAACATGCTGTATTTTAAAGAATATCTCTGAAGTCACCCAGACCTGTTTCCCAAGGTCATTACTGGTGATGACACAGGGTCCTTTTCTTATGACCCTGAAAGCAAACATCAATCAAGCCAGTGGAAGACACCATCATCACCTCACCCAGAAAAAGCTCTTTGAGTAAAACCAAAGGTCAACACAATGCTCATTTGCTTTTTTGATATGAAGGGGTTAGTGCATTTGGAGTTCATTCCACCAGGTCAGATTGTTAATCAAGCTTTCTATTTAGAGGTTCTGAAAATATTACGTGACAGTGTGCAACACAAAAGGCCTGATTTATGGTGGACAGGGGACTGGTTTTGCAACCACGACAATGCACCTGCTCACGCAGCCATCTCAGTGAGCCAGTTTTGGGCAAAAAACAGCATGCCTCTCTTGCTCCACGCACATTATTTACCTGACCTCACTCCGAATGACGTCTTTTTGTTTCCTCCAATGAGGAGGGACTTGAAAGGACAGCAATTTGGAGACATAGAAGAGGTAAAGAAACAAACAAACCAGGCAGTTACTGTCTGTCGGCCATCCAAATAGATGAGTTTGAAAAATGTTTCTGAGAATGGAATCGCAGATTTGACAAATGTGTTAAGTGTAATGGAGAGTACTTTGAAGGTGATAAGGTTGTTTTGTAACAAAATTAAATGCATAGCTTTGAACAAAAATCCAGGGGATTTTTGGTAACCCTTCATATAACAAGATTAAACAAACAAACAAAAAACTCCTTCTTTGACTATTTTCCGAGAATATTTAGCCTGGTTTATTGTAACCCCAAAGCATATCTTACAATGAAAGCCTTTGAACGCTGGGGGAAAAAACCCTCAAAGATAAAAAGAAGGGACTTAAAGGTAATGATTCCAGCCAAACTCACTACCTGTAAGTCGATGCGGACTCATATACTTCCCAAAATAGTCCCAGGTGCTACAAAGGGCCGGTGCCCAGAGTGTGTGTTTTATTACTACCATCTGTGCCCGGGGCTTCAAGCAGGCAGCCAGGAGACTGCGGGGGCACATCACAGAGCTGAGGTCGCCGATCCTGTGCAGCGTGAGTGGGGACGCGTGGCTGTGATGGTGACCCTGCCCCCTGGCATCCACCGAGATCACAGAGGCCGGCGCCTTGAACGCGCCCTGCCGGGGACCGTGGGCCGCGCAGGCAGCCCACCTGCAGCCTGCTTCCTTTGCGCGAGAGGTCCACAGGCGTGGACAGCCGCTGAGGCCATCCGCTTCTAAGGCGGCCCCACGGTGACATCACAGGAGCTCCGGCCCTTTGATCGCTGCCCTCTGGAAGTGCTGCTGGCCGGAGGGTGGGGCTTTTGCTCAGCTTGGCTTCGGAGTGGCGTCCCCGTCCCCTTCAAACCCCCTCGCAGAGCTGCCTTGTTCGTTCGTGGTTTATACAAGGTAGCCTCTTCGTTGGCCTGTGGGACCAACAGATGAGATGGTGCCCGGGACACGCTTGTCACTGGCAGGGCTGTAGGCCGGGTCAGGGTAGCAGACACGGTCCTCCCCTGCAAACCTGGTGCTAGTCCCTATGTGTTGAGTTCGATCGGCAAGGTCAGCACTTCCAAACTTCCAGCCTCTCCGTGGGAGAAGGACGGGGCTTTCTACTCCCAGGAAGAGTGCCAGGTCCAGACCGCTGGCTGTGGGCAGAGACACCCGGTTGGTGGCGGTGCTCTTAGATCCAGGGACAGATCCAGCTTGAAGTACTTTGTTCATCTTAGCTTGAAGCTTGATTGTGGGCAGAGCTGTGTCATGCCTAGGGCACAGAAGAGAGAGAAAGACAGACAGACAGACAGACAGACAGACAGACAGACAGACAGAATTTCAGTCCCGGAAATCCCCAGGGCAGTTCTACCCTGCCCTATAGAGTGGCCACTAGTCAGCATCGAGGGTGCCAGGAATAGCACACCAGAAGTCTATTGATAGGACAGGGGAAAAACACCGGGTTGGAATTCAGAAGACTTAGATTGTTGTTGCACGTTAAATTCTGACAAGTGGGAGACCAGAAATAGTCTGAGGCAACTACTCTTAGGGTCTGAGTCTCCTCTCCTGCTCTCAAAGGGAGTTAAGGCCACCTACCTCCCCCAGTGGCCCGGGTGACCCAGAGGATTAAGAAAAACAGGAGGAGAGCAGCTAGTGGGTTTGAACTGCTGACCTTGCGGTTTGCAGCACAGAACCAGGATGCCACCAGAAAAACCCAATTCAGACCAGAGTAGTGCAAGAGCAGGGTGTTACACCCAGGCCAACAAGGGCTCTTAAAGAAGTAAGGGGTAGAAGAAGACAAAACGAGTCTCAAAGTCCTAAACAGCCAAGCCTTCCACAACTTCACTGGCCAGCAATGCCAGACATCATAACTACGTGAGGTTCAAGTTTACTACAGAGTGTAAAGTGTATAGTTCCCACCGCTCTTTTTTTTATTAGATCCATAAAGTCTTGTGTTAAGGGAACTCCGCCAGGCACCATCATAGTGGAACTCACCAATTACTGCAGCCCAGAGTGAGCCGCACCTGTCGTTTTCACAAGGTTTATGTCTCACTGGGTGGCTATAGATTATATTAGCATGGATTCCACAGTGCATTCCCATTAGGTTCATAGAGGGGGCACTGACTGACCTAGAGGACAATGACTTTAAAAACATCCCTGCAATAACTATGGGAACTAGGTCTATGCGGCTTTTTCTTCTAGCGTCTCTTCGTCAAAGACAAGGGTGTAGCACTCCCAGTGCAGTGCAGGGAAAGCAATCTGGGCAGACCGGAGAGGTTGATTCAGTTCTTTGCCTTTGGAAGTCAAATTTGATCTAAGACTACATTGCGAGTGGCATCTATATCATATTTCCATATTTAGTGGTGTAGTTGTTATACACTGGGCCTCTCACCACAAGGTCTGAAGTTCAAAACCACCAGCCTCTCCTCGGGAGCAGGGCGGGGCTTTCTACTCTCTGTAAAGAGTAACTGTCTCGGAAACTCAGAGGGGGAATTCTACCCCGTGAACTATGAGTTGGTCCCTGTGATTTGGCATTGACTCAATGGCAGTGAGTATCATATCCTATGTATATTGTTAAAGAGAAAAGATATTACTCTGAGAACTAAGGCGCACCTGCCCCAATGATATTTTCAGTCTCCACATATGCCTGTGAAATCCAGACAATGAATAAGGAAGACCAGAGAAAGACTGATGCATTTGATGATGTGCCGGCCAAGAATAGTGAACGTACCATGGGCTGCCAGAAGAACACACACACACACACACACACACACACACACACACACACAC
>NW_022111373.1:120086095-120087814 GCF_000313985.2 Echinops telfairi
ACACACACACACACACACACACACACACACACCTGTCTTGGGAGAAGTATAGCCAAGAATAGTGAACGTACCATGGGCTGCCAGAAGAACACACACACACACACACACACCTGTCTTGGGAGAAGTACAGCCAAGAATAGTGAACGTACCATGGGCTGCCAGAAGAACACACACACACCTGTCTTGGGAGAAGTACAGCCAGAATGCTCCTTAGAAGCAAAGATGGCCAGGCTTGGTCTCACATACTCTGGACCTGTTTTCAGGAGGGACGGTCCCTCCAGAAGGATGTCATGCTTGGTAAAGTCGAGGGGCAACGACAAGGAGGAAGGCCATCAACAAGCTAGACTCGACAGAGTGTTTGCAACAATGGATTTAAAGCTAACGTGATGAGGATGGCGCAGCACCAGGCAGTGCTTCCTGCCGCGTACTCCGCGTCACCAACGTGATGGGACCCCACAGCACCAACATCCCTTGTCTTAAGATGAAACTTAAGATGAAACTTTCAAAATATTATAAGATTTTGAAAAGTTGATAGCCGGATGCTAGATTTTCAGTAATTGTTTCGTACTTACAGAAGTCAATGTGCCAATTGTGAATGGAACGGTATCCTTCCGAAATAAAGGGATGATGCTTGATTTGATGGCAAACTATGCCCATTATGTGGATTGGCAATCATCTGACCACTTCTTGGAGCAGAGTTGCTGGAAGTTGGAATTGTTCTTAGGAACTCGTTCTGGGGTTGTCCTGATACTTGCAACCATGATAATTAAGCCCTGAGATTTCCATGCTACAGAGATGACAAGACACTCTGGGCCTGCAAACCGGGGAGAGCAGTTGTTGTCCTCAGTGACCGCCAACACCTGGACCATGTTCCCGCAGAGAACGTGGCTTGGGTCAAGGCAGTGTTCGGATGAAATTGCCAGGATGCATTAACTGGAAAAGGTACTTATTTTAGTTTCTGAATAAATGTACCTGTTTTTTGAGATAATTAGATGGGAAGCAATTACAATTTGGACGACATCGGCCAAAAATGATTTTAGTTGGGTCTTATCCTTAATTAACTGGAGACCCTCTGAATCAGGAGGGTTCACTCAGAATCAAATGGGATCTGGAGGAATGTAGTCCATCGCTCCCTGACTGTGAGGACCCTTCAGCTCCAGTCATGGCGTTTTAAGCAGGTGCGCCAGTGTGTTGGATCCTCAAATGAAGTCCTTGCCCCTGGGTAGAAGGCAAATCACTCATGGATATGGTCAGCCAAGAAATAACGTAAGAAGTGCAGAGACCAAAAACAGAAAGAAAGAAAGAAAGAAAGAAAGAAAGAAAGAAAGAAAGAAAGAAAGAAAGAAAGAAAAGCCAGAGAACATTTCTTAAGCTCTTGTCCTGGATTGAGTTGTGTCTCCCCAAATTGGTGTCAATTTGTCATTGTCAGGTGCCATCGAGTTGGCTCTGACCCATAGCAACCGGATGAGCAGCAGAAGGGACCACTGCATAGTGCTGCGCCGCCCTCACCATTGTTTCTGTGCCTAAGCCCTTTGCTGCGGCCATGCTGTCTACTCATTTCCTTACAGGCCTTCCTCACCTTTGCTGGCTCTCCATTTTACCAAGCATGGTGTCTCTCTTCAGAGACTGGTCCCTGCCGACACAAGGTCTAAAGTATGTAAGACGAAGCCTTGCCATCTTGCCTCCAAGAGGCACTCTGGCTGTACTTCTTCCAACACA
>NW_022111373.1:120088328-120090010 GCF_000313985.2 Echinops telfairi
AAAAAAAAAGTGCAGCGGTGAAGTTTAGCCTGTCAATTAGGTCACAGCCTGGTGATGCCTACTTGTGGGCGTGGCTTTCTCATGAGGATTCTGGGAACTTCTTTTCTCTCTGCCTGTGTCTTCCTGTTGACAAGCCACAAGGGGACTTGCTGAGTCCTGTGAGAGACTCTCTTTCTCTGCGTCACCTCCCTGTTGTTGAGAAGCTCAGAGGAGCCATGTGGAGACCTGTGCCTGTGCTGAGATGCTTCCACTACCACTGGATCCATAAGACTTTTCACCCACTGGCCTGTGATCTTCCTGAATTTGGCATCATTGCATGTACTGCTTGAGTCTGAAGAGAATTTCTGGACTAGTATCAGACATATGAGCTAATATTGATCTTATGGACTTGATCTGGCCTGGCCTGGGATGTTTTCTCAATATACAATTGCTCTCTCTTACACATACATGAGTGTCAATGAATTTGTTTCTTTAGTCAACCCAGACTAACATGCTGTCCAACTTTCACATGCACATGAGGCAATGGAAAATACCAGGGTTTGGATCAGGTGCACCTTATTCCTCAAAGGAACATAAAAATTGCTTGGGTATCTCCATGAGTCATGGAAGCAATCTTCCCCTGATTCTGGAACATCTCAGGACAGGGTTTCTGGGTGTAAAGATGCATCCTGCTCCTCAATCTTCTTTCTGGGTGATAGTGGGTCTCTCCTTCGCTTATCACTCTTTCCGTTGATCTCTTGTGGGATAAATGTTTATGCAGGCCACAGCCTGGGGAAATTCTTCTTACATACATCAAGGATGTAACCTGAATAACGGTATTGCCTCCTACTCTAATCCCCTTTCAATTGACTGATTGATCACACCAGATCACATCATGAAGATGATTATATCATTGCATAACTGCCAAACTACCGAGAATTACAGCCCAACCAAACTGACAAATTAAAGTTGTCAAGGCTTTTGTCTTGCTCAGATCCACAATCAATGCTCACGGAAGCCACAGTCAAGAGAACAGAACACATGTTGCATTACTTAAGCAAATCTCCTGTACAAGACCTTCATAGAATATTGAAACTCGGGGATGCTGCTTTTAAACACAGAGAGGTCTGTACCCCTGGAGAAGGGATTACATAACCACCACGCCCCAGGGCTCTTGTTCAATGGGGACAGGACTCTGTTAGATGGAATCTTTTAACAAGCAGATGCCAGGATGAGATTAAACATCAAAGAGGTTTCTTGGGGGAATTCCCTGTGGGAAAATGGGGAGAGAGTTGAATGAGACTGGGAGAGCCCTCAAGAGCAGGAAGACAGGCAGGCTGCTTGGACAGAAGCTTCTTAGACTGCTGTGAAGTCTAAGGAACATTCTGGAAAGGCATCAAGGAATTTCAAAGCCAAATCACCCATCAAAGGAGTCTCTAGGCTCCCAGGAGCAACACTGCCTTAGTCTGCCTGCTGTGTTCAGTCATTGTTTGGGGACAGTTCATCAAAACAGAGAGCCTTGTGAAGTAGATGATGGGAGATGCAGTTTGATTAAAATGTAATGCCTTATCTACTACTGATGAAACATACAACTTTCCTCTAGTTCTTTAATGCTTCCTCCACACCCCCTACCCACTATCATGATCCCAATTCTACATTACAAATCTGGCTAGACCAGAACATGTACCTGGGTACAGATAAGA
>NW_022111373.1:120090444-120091938 GCF_000313985.2 Echinops telfairi
CCAATAAAATGATTTAAAAAAAATGTAATACCTTATCATTTGATCTTCCTTTGGACCTGCTTTAGTTAATAAAAAAAGTGAAGGGGAAATACATGGGGATTAAGTCTCCAGTGAATTCTCTTTGACCATAGAGCAGGGATGTGAATAGCCTTGCTATCATGCAGAATACAGTGGAAAGTGGATTGTTGCAGATGTAATTAGGCTAAAATTTAACACCTTATCATTTGGTCTTTTTTTGACCCATTTTAAAATGTCAATTTTTAAATAGTTTATGCTTTTTTATTGAACTTTTTCTATGTTATTGTTGTTTCATTTTTGCATATATTTTCAGTCACCTCATATGCATAAGAAAGTTGGCCAATAAGGAAGGGTGCAGAAGAATTGATGCATTTAATTATGGTGCTGGGAAGAATATTGAAAATACCATGGGCTTCCAGACTAACAAACAAATCTGTCTTGGACAAAGTACAGCCAGAATGCTTCTTTGAAGTGAGGGTGGTGAGACTTAGCCTCTTCCCATACTTTGTACAGGGCAGTGAATCATTGACTGTGGCTCTTCTAGCTAATGTCTTTAATTCCCACTAAATGACTTTTTCCTGCTGGGTCTTGTAAGAAGGTGGGGGAGATACTGATAGGATTCACCTGTGAGTAATTGTGGACAACATCCCCTGCAACACCATCCTGTTGCATATAAAAGGAGTCTCAGCTAATCAGGAAGAAGGATCTCACTATGAGCAAGATCCAGGCGTGGGTCACCCTCTGACCCTGAAATCCTTGGATCTCCAAGATCTCTGAGGATCTGTGGATCCTCTTGGATCCTAAAGAGAATTGTGAGCAGCAGCAGCAGCAGCAGCAGCAGCACCAGTAGCCAGAGTATGAAACCGAACGGTGGACTTCCCAGCCCAGGGAGCAAGTAAAGATGAGTGCTTTTTGGCAGTGGAGTGGGGTGCCTTTGAGCATTTCGTTCAGGGAGCTGGGTTTGCTGACCACAGAGTTTGAGCTGAATGCCTTTGGGTTGAGATTGATAGTGGAGTGGTATGCCCCTTTGTGAATTTATTGGCAACCTTGAAAGCATTTTGTAACATGTCCTGATGAACAACTGTATCATGAGCATGTCTCACTTGCATTAAAACAAACAAAATAACTCACTGCAACTGAGTTAATCTTGACTCATGGTGACCCTGGAAGACAGGGTAGAACTGCTCCTGTTGGTTTCTGAGATTGTAATCTTAACAAGAGTAGAAAGCCTCATCTTTCCCCCTCTGAGTGGCTGGTCATTTTGAACTGATAACCTCGCTATTAATAACCAAATTTATAACCCACAATACAACTAGGACACCTTATTATAACCTATTAACTTCCTTAATAAACTTTTTACACACAGATATTGTCTGTGAGTTCTGTGTACCCATTGCAATGGCTATTAGAACCTAGATATAAGAGCAGGGGATAGTAGTTTCCACAGCACACGTTGACATACCTTCAGGGGAGAAC
>NW_022111373.1:120094298-120115861 GCF_000313985.2 Echinops telfairi
CTCATTGACAACATATTGGTCAAAAAGTGACGCAGAGTTGTGAGGGCAGAGTATCGTTGGCCAGTGTGTCCACCTTGCTGGGGCATCATTTTCAGTGGTCTGGCAGTGATGGAATGATGCTGTTGTCCTCTATTTTGTGATGTAATGTGGTCATCCTCCACATTCACAAAACACCGATGGTCACATCAGGACCTGGTCTGAAAACCTAACCATTTCAGTAAGGGAGGAAGGGTGGGTTTCCTTTTTGGCTAACTCGGTTTTCGAACGGAGGTAAATGCCACGTTTTACATCATCCTTAGGCTTGAAAATTACTTTAGGTTCACCTGGACATAGACTGAGACCCAATCTAGAGATTGGGTCCTCCCGCTCTGTCCTCCCAAACGAACAAACAGAAGGAAGAAGACGGAAATGAGTTTCTATGGCTTTCCAGGCCTGATGTCATTCAGTGTGGTGACGAGAACACAACCAATGGTGGCTGCCTCTCCACGGTGAGCCACGAAAACCAATCACCGGTTCATTGTATGTGCTTTTTTTCTTTAGCATTTTGAGTATCTCAAAATAAAAATCACGTCCTGGGATAAGCATGCCTTGGACATCATGTATCATATAAAATGTACAGATGTGGTGGCCTGAGCAAGCTATAGGGCATCTCTGAACCTCGGTCTCTTTGTATAAATGAACCTCACAGCTAAATCTCTCATCAGATACTATATGGATTCAATGAGAAAAAACATGGGAAGCCCTAGACGTCGGATCAGACGCTGCAAAGGAAACTTCAGCTCCCTCCCTCCCTTTGCTGGGAACTTTTCCCAAGCAGAAATTCAATGATGAGAGAAGAAAGGCCATCAAGGGACACTCACTTTTCCTTGCTCGTATAAATCAGGAATGCATTTATGAGCTGCGTGTTAGTGTGCTTGCCAGCAAAAGCAAAAAATAATGAACACCCAAAACAAGGTGTGAAAACTCACAATTCTCACGTATCATCATGGCTGGGCCCCATCTGTGGGCATTCTTACACTGCCACTTACCATCTGGCATTCCGGAATGCTCTTAGGAAACCCACAGACCACTCCCTCTGCCCTAGCTATTGACAGCCTTGTGAAGAACTGATATGTTCTATAGCATTATCATTCATCATGACTGAAGCTCAATAAATACATTAAAAATACAGCCACTCTCAGTCCTGGAAATGACTCACTTCACAAGCAATGCCTCTCCCTTCACTTCGAGATGGTCTCAAAGGTTCATGGCCTCAGAAAGTTCATTGTCAGAGGCCCCTCTGGACCGTTACCAGAAGGGTTTGTGGGTTGTCTAACAGACCTGCACAGGCATTTGGCCAAGTGCTTTCTCGAGCTTGCCCTGCAAATTCCTGTAATTTGTGCCAGGTCACGTGCTATCCGTTTTAGCTGACTGAATGGTTTGAGTCACGGGTGTGAAAAGGCAATGGAAGCAAGAGTTAGCAGAGACCTTCCAGGAATGTGCTACTGCAGCCCTGACCATGAACTACAGGGTCATGAACTACAACTAGCTCTTCACTTTGCAGACAACACACACACACACACACACACACACACACATCTCAATACATACACTGAGAAAGATAGCACTCTAAACACACACACCGGTATCAACATACACACAGGAACACAGATACACTCAATACATACATTGACACTGAGAGGAACACACACACTTCTCATTATGCATGCTGACACACAGAGTACTACACACATGATATCTCAACACATGCATGAGAATACACACACACACACACACACACCTCAGTACATATATTGAGAGAGAAAGAGTAATTCATACACACACATACACAGATATCTCAGTACACACAGATATCTCAACACACACAGAGAACACTCACACACACACCTCAATACATACACTGGGAGAGATACTACTACACATACATACATATATCTCAATGCACACACAGGAACACATACACACACTTAGAACATACTCTGAGAGACACATAGTACTACAAACACAGATATCTCAACGAGAACATACACATACATACATCTCAATACATATGCTGAGAGGGTAATATGCACACGTACCTCGATACACACAGATTACACACATATGAGAACATGCATATACATACCCTGTTGAAGAATAATTTCTGGCGGATATGAAAACTCCCTTAAAATAAGAAGTAAATGGCATTTTTCATTGGACACGGCTGCTGAAAAGACCTCTAAAAAGCAAAGTTGTCACTGTGAAGATTAAAGTGTGCCCAACTAAGCTATGGCATTTTCAATCCCTTAACATGCATGCCAAAGAGAAACAGAGGACCAGGAAGACAATGCACAGATTGTTGCCTGTGCAGTATGGTGTTAGCAACGACTATTGAACACATTGAGACTGCCAGAACTGACCAATCTGTCTTGGAAGAAGTACAGCCAGAATGCTCCTTAGCAGTGAGGATGGCAGGTGTCCTTTGGGCATGCTGTCAGGAGAGACCAGTCGCTGGAGAAGGACATCATGCTTGGTCAAGCAGAAGGGCAGCAAAAAGGGGGAAGGCCCTTCGCAAGATGGACGGACACAGTGGCTGCAACAGTGGGCTCAAGCATCATGACTGGGAGGATGGCGCAGGACCAGGCAGGGCTTTCTTCCACTGTACATCGGATTGCTGGGCGTCAGAGCTAACTCGTGGCACTTACCCGCCACAACAATGGAAAGTCCCTTCACACGAGGATCTGCCCCAAGCCAAGGCATCGAGGGCCCAGCAGAACATCCTGCTCGCCACTCAAAGCCAATGCTTTCAAAAGCCCGAATGGGTTCCCAGACTTGTTTGGATATTTGGGGAGCGCCTTTTGGGTTGATGAGAGCTTAAATAGTTCAGGGTTGTTCTCTATCTCTGTTACACTGCAAATGTAGTGTGCAGGTACTTATTTTCAAGTTTAGCATTTCACTAATAGTCTGTTATTTTCTGCCTAAGTTGCTTTGTGACAGTCTCATGCAGCATTTCCTCCTATGTGGTCTTTGCGCTTTGAGATAGGTCTTATTATCCATTAAAGAGTAATGAGATAAATATGTGCCATCTAGGAACTATGGGGGCATAAGTGGCCAGCACAACCTTGCAAATAAGTGGTTGTTCTCATACCTGGAGAGTTTTAAAATATGTCCATGCTGGAAGCATTTGATAGGGTTGAGTTAAAAAATCTATGCTTACCATTGCATCTATGGAGTTCTCGCAGGAGTTTTGTTAAAACTCGACTTCCCGTGAATATATGTGGGTGTTTCTAGAAGCAAGGGAAAATGAATGTGGAAGGCTCTCTTATTGGGCATGTCTCCTGCAGGCTAGGTAGCACAGCAGTGGCTCAGCACGCTAGACTTTCTACAGGTGAAGCCAGTCACTAAGGGTAGAGCCCTGGGGACAGGTGGTCGAAGGGAGCGATGCTGTGACTAGAACAGCTGTTGCTACCACCACAAAGGGCAGCAGTCACTTCCTGAGCTTGTCTTGTCGGAAGGGGGGACTGGAAGTTCCCACCTGGTTCCCTAGGCAGGTGGATGGATCTGTGGTTCATTGTGCAGCGTTTGCTGTGAGAAATGACATAGGTTACTGGCTGGGCCTTCTTGGGTGCTAGAGATGTTTTGACAGCTACAGGTCAAACCATTTACCCACAATTCCAGACATTACCCTTTGTTTCTCAGCTCCTGTGTTGCGATGGAGTGTATAGTCGATGGAGTATATAGTCGGTGGTGTTCTCTGACACTGATGATCCCTGATATCTCAGATTTCTCCCTGGGACAATTTGTAAACTGGAACAACACAAAGAGTAAGATTCTGGAAATATAAAATCATAATTTTTCAGGAAATCTCTTGCATCTCTCCTATCCATCTGAGCATCACGGGAATTCAAATTTAGATATTCGTTCCCCCTAAAACCAGGACTGATACTCAGGTTGTCGTAGTAACATTGCTAATGATGTGTGAGTGTTTCCATGAGATTCACCCGTGAAAACTCTGTTCCAATCACTAGGGCTGGGTAGTCTCAAACTGCTGACCGTGAAGTTAGCAGTCCAATCTGTAACCACTATGCCACCAGGACGATAATTCACTAAGTCGTCCTTCTCTGACAGGGTGCAGCTTTTGTAGGGTTTGCTCTATTATTTGACCCATAGACATCAATCTAACTGGATTAAAAAATGATAAAAATACTATTACAGGTTAGCGATTGGAGATAAATTAAAGAGATCCTGATTGTCAATGTACACTGCCAGTGTTGTCTTTTCTGAGTTCACATCGGCTTTAATAGCAAAATGTTTTAAATCCTGCCAAGAGTCATGCATCTAATGCCAGCCAGCTCTCTCTAACCTCGGCGAACCCTGTGCTCCAGGTCCTAGAACTTTGCTGACTTGAACCCCCATCTTTGACTTTGACTCTGATCCTCTCTTCAGTTGGGTGCTGCTCCTGAATGTGTGATGCATTATTTCAGAAAGGGTATACTAGGGTGTGATGGGACATATTCTTGTTAAACATGTGATTGGGGTTAAGATGGCAACACATTTGCCTTCTGACACTATAAAAAACTACCGGGGAAAAAGGGATCGTAGCCGGAAAAAGAAGCCAACCCATAATACATAGCTCTGCATTAAGGACAAGCCAAGGTGGGTGGCCAGTGGATGAGAGAGTTAAATGAGTTGCCAGGAGACAAAGAGAAAATGGAAATATGTTGAAGAAAGAAAGCGTGTTATCATACATAGCGGTTACAAGTTGAACTGCAAGAACAGCAGTTTGAAACCACCAGCTGCTCTGAGGGAGACAGGTGGGCTTTCTACTCCCATGAAGAGTTTCCCATAGGGGCAGTTCTACCCTGTCCTCTAGGGTCCTCTACCCTGCTATGAGTCCCAATGGACTCTGAGGCAGTGAGTGAGTGAGTGCGTGCGTGCAAGTGGAAACCATGCACCTTGCAGTTTCGATATGAAATCATGGGCTAACACAGGAGTAACAAATACAAATGGAAAGTGTCTGTCTGTATGTCTAGAACAATTGCACAGACGGCTCCCACAGCTCTGTACGGCAAACCAAAAGCCCAAGACTTACGTGTTAGCCAAAGCGAGCCATCACCCCCCACCCACCCAACCAAACAAACAAAAGAAGACTAAACCAGTGAAATACAGAGATATTTTCTTTTCTTTCCATTTGTTTCAAAACCATTTTATTAGGAGTTAATACGGACATATCATTCCATAGTTCAGTCGCATCGAGCAGTGTTGTACAATTGCTACTACAACCAGGTTCAAAACAGTCTCTTCCTTCTTGAGCTCCTTGACATTGGCTACCTTTTATTCCCCACCCTCCGCCACCTCATCTGTACCCCAACAGAAACCCTCATTCTAGTTGCTGTTCCTATAGGTTCTCAATACTGGATTCAAATCTTGAAAAACAGAAAACCATATAACAAAAATTCAAGAGGGTCACCCCAATGACCGACTTCTGAGATAAACCACAATATGAACAAATAAAACAAAAAACAAACAAACAGAAAATGTTGACAACCAGGTCAGACCTAACATGCTTCAGAGGAGGGGTCAACAGACACGGTTTTAACCCTTCCAGTCAGGTTTACCCTTTTGGTCTTCTATTGTCATCTCTCCAATGCACTCTGTTTCACCACCCTCTTCCTCCCCTCCTCTACTATGCACCGAGGGGGATCCCTGGAGGTTTATTTCCTGTGTAGATCCCACAACTGTATCTTGTGTTCCCATTGTCATCCATAGCCTTCTGCAAACTGGATTCTCTAAATTTAGGCTCTGATCCTATTCTCTCCTTTGACTTGGGATTCTATAATTTACAGTCCTTCAGTGACGGATGTTGGTGTGGGCGTATTTTCTTTTTAAATGGAGTGGATTCTGAGGAAAAAATAATGTCCAAGAAGTGTGTTGGGGTCTCTAATAAATCCTTCTCCATTCTGTACTTTGCAGACCAACAGCCAAACTTCAACCTTAAGCAAAACCACATCCTGGCACCAGGGCCAGAATTCTCTCCAAGAGAAGGCCTTTGTACTGAGACAACAGCAGAGGAAAGACACACCAGTCTCTAGTTTTCTGTGCCTATGTAGGAAAGAATGTCGTCGTCATTCATCAGGTGAAATGGAGAGAGAGAGAGAGAGAGAGAGAGAGAGAGAGTCATCAATCATAGGACAAAAATCATCCGCCTGGAAAAGAAAGCCCAAGATAACCAGTATTAGTGAAAATGCAGTCAACTACAATTAGCAGGAAGCCCAAGCACCATGCACTTGAGCAAGAATGCCATTTGTGATCTCATATAAAGAGAAGTCTGGAGATTGGAGAGATACCAAGCTATTAAATCAAGCAATTTAGTCACATTATCAAGAACTAGGAGCCCTTCCTCTTAATGCTTCATTGTCCTCAGCATGTTAGATGTTAGTCGTTTACTTTCCTCGTGGCGACAGATGGCAGCAGACATCAGAAGAGGAAGAGTGATGGCTTTTCTCTTTTTGTTTTGGCCTTGCATCTCTTAGTATTAGTGAGAGTGCCTTTTCCATAAGTGTCCCCCAAAGGGCACATTGGGGCCTAGGGCCACATTGACCAGAATTGGGTTTCACTCCCTCCCAAAACAACAACAACAACAACAACAACAATATAAATAAATAAACAAGCTCACTACCATTGAGTCAATGTCAACTCATATAGTGACTCTACAGGCTAGGGTAGAACTGCTCCTGGGAGTTTACAAGATGGTAACTCTTTGCAGGAGTAGAAAGCCCCATTTTTCTTCCTCAAAACTGCTGCTGGTTTTGAACTGCTGACCTTGTGATTAGCAGCCTAACAGGTAACTACTATGCCACCAGGACCCAATAAAATAATCAGAAATAGGAATGAGACTGTCGTGATTGGCCCAAACTAGGGTTTTTCAATCTTGGCACTACTGATATTTTGGACCAGATAACTTTTTGCTGTGGGAGGCTAGGTGGAATGCTCTCCTGTGTATTGTAGAATATTTAGCAACTTCCCTGATCTCTACCTCTAGACATAAGAAGAAGAAATTCACACCAGATTGGAGGAAGGCTCATTAATAACATACTAAATGCAAATGACACAACCTTGTTTGCTGAAAGCCAAGAAGATTTAAAGCATTTACTGATGAGGATTAAAGACTACAGTCTTCAGTATGGGTCGCCACTTAAAGAGAGCCAGAATTATTACAGTTAGACCAATAGACAATATCATGATAAATGGGAAAAAAGATTGAAGTTGTCAAAGATTTTCTTTTTTGGGGATCCACAATAAATGCTCATGGAAAGAGCTGCAAGAGTTCAAAGGATGTATTTCATTGGGCAGATCTGCTGCACAATCCTGCTTTAAAGTATTAAAGGGAAAAAAGTCACTTTGAGGACTAAGGTGTAGCTGGTCCAAGCCATGGTGTGTTAGGCAGGGTTCTCTAGAGAAACAAAACCAGGACACATATGAATATATCTATATCTATAGCTATATCTATATCTATATATATAAAATCTCAAGAAGGAATATAACAGCTAATTAATCCACACAGCAGTACAGAGGGCTCAGTTCAACAAATTTTTGTGGAACAGTTAATATACTGGAATCCTTGAACTCACATGGGCTGTCAGGGCCCAGGCCAAGGAAGCAGACAGTGGAGTCTTCCCTCAGGCAAGGCAGGCACACTCTGCCTGCAGGCAGCAGACAGCAGGGAGGGTCAGAAACAGTCAGAGCTTAGTGAGGCAGGCCTTGATGGGATCTGGAACTCAAGCAGGCAACAGGATCCACCAACCTCAAGGTCAAGCAATGTCTGCACCAGTGGCGAAGCTGGTCTTGAAGGAGCCTCAAGCTCTAGCGACACTATGCATGGGTTGGCTTGGCCCATAGGTAGTGCACACATGTTGAGGAAGAGACCTCACTAAAGCAGCAGCACGCTGGTCTGGTCACCAAGGAGCAAGAAAGAGATGGGGTGCAGGCTGTCTTATTTATTTTGTGCTCCAATCAAGCTTTGACCCAACCAAACTCCGCCCACATGTTCCTATTGGCCCATTGGGCATTATAAACCCAACTATCACACCTGATATTTGAAATTGTCCCATATGCGTGGGAAAGCTGGACAATGATTAAGGAAGACTCTAGATCAGCGGTTCTCAACCTTCCTAATGCTGCGATCCTTTCATACAGTTCCTCATGTTGTGGTGACCTCCAACCATAACATTATTTTTGTTGCTACCGCATAACTGTATTTTTGCTACTGTGATGAATCCGGTGACCCCTGTGTAAGGGTTGTTCAACCCCCAAAGAGATTGCACCCCACAGGCTGAGAACCACTGCTCTAGATGAATTGATGAGTTTGAATTATGGTGCTGGTGAAGAATACTGCAAGTGTCATGGACTGCCAGAAGAACAAACACATCTGTCTTGGAGGGAACAGTACAGCTAGAATTGTCCTTAGAAGCAAGGATAGCGAGACTCACTCTTACATACTTTGCACACAAAAGAACATCCTGCTGAGCAAAGCGGAGTGTCAGGGAAAAAGAGAAAGATCCTCAACAAGAGGGAGCTCAAGCACAACCATTGTGAGGATATGGTGTAGGACCAGGAAGTGTTTTGTTCTGTTGAACACAGGGTTGCTATGAGCTGGAACTGACTAGATGGCACCTAACTACAACAGCCCACTTGATGCTGGTAGCAAGCTCCAAACCCCCACTTAGGACAAGCACAAATATTTCTGTGCATCGCCAAAAGTTCCATGTGGGGGTAAAATCATCCCCACTTGAGAAACACTACCCTATAGAAACTTCCAGCTCTTTGATTTTGCAACAATCGGCAAGGGACCTCAAAGTTGTACATCATCGTGCAAGGATGTACTCTCAGCGATCAGTGTAAATAGCCCACAGAAGACAAAGGTCAAGAATGATTCTTCTAGAGCAGTGTTTCCTGACATGGGCAATACTGCCTCCTGAGGAGGGAGGTGCTGGAACTCTGGTGGGGGTGGGGAGGGTTTGCAAAAGCAATCCCTACACTTTATCTTGGATTATGGATATAGAATAATCATTTTTAATTGTCAAGGGGGCACTGAAAACTTTTAGGCCAAATAATTTTGGGAAACTATGACCAAAAGGTAGAATGAGAGACAGGAGAAAGTGCAAAGGAGCTTCACACAGGGGACAGAAAAAAGATCTACCTAGCTACAGTGAGATTTTCTCTATGCAATTGAACAGTGATTTGGGTGAATTTTCCATTCTTTCATTTTCCAAAAGGATGTTTTTCTGTCCTGTTTTAACTTGATTTTGCTTCTGTCTCTCAATTATTCCATTTCTTTTCCTCTGTTGTACATTAGGCATATTTTTTCTTAGCCACAAATCATAGAACTGCAAGGAGAGCCATTTGCACCTGATGGAGAGGATAGATCATCAGTCAAGGGTGGAGACTTCAAGCTTGAAGCAGTAACTCAAGGAGATACCGGGGTTGTCGCTCTGGTTGATGTTAAGTATATATGGACATTGTGGAGCCAGTGGGGCCAATTGGCAGACACTACAAATGAGATCACTTAGCACCCATTACCAATCAGCGTCACTGTTGCCTGTTTGTATTGTAGAAGTTAGAAAAGGTAAATACCTTGTTACCCACCCAGCTTTTGGTAACCCTATGTCAAGTTCTGGTAAGTTAGACATACGTAGAAGTTTCTGGAGGGACTACTCTATAAAAAATACAAAACATTTGCTTTATTATTAAAGGGAACAGATGCAGTTGGCCTCAACCCTCTCTGTTCTTCTGCTGTTCCCTGTCTGGATCACAGCTGGAAATATATCTTGTGACCATGGAGCAGCAGACCAACATGCTAAAGATGGCACAGCGAATGATAGAATCTTAAGTGTTGGATAACATCATGAGAAAATGCCACAGGACCAAGTCTGACCTCCTCTGGGCACACAAGGGGGAAGGAGACGGCAACTTCATACCAGGCCCAAGCAGGTTCCTCCTAAGGAGAACTCAGACATGCCTCTGCCTTCCAACTCACTCTCCCCATTGTCACACCCACTCTCCCCCCCATGGCACCCTGCTTCTCCACTGGATTTGATAATACGTTGCAATGGCATATAGAACTCACAGACCATATTTGGGGTTTATTAGGGAAGTTAACAGGTTCTAAGTCAGAGTCTGTGCCTCTTCTCAGCCATATGCTCACAGGAACATGTTTCCCTTGTCTTCAGCCTCAGCCCCACCCCCTTGGCCTCTTCTGATTGGATAAATGTTACTCAACTTCTTTAGCACTGATAAATGCCAAAAGAACACCCCACTCTGCTAGCCAGCCTCCTGCCCAAAGGGACTGGCTTGGCTCGTTCCAGGGCTGAGAAGCCAGTCACTTGGTCTCATTCTGCCACCACTGCCTCTCCCATGGAGTCCTGGGACACACGCCACTCTTCTTTCTTGGTGACTGAGATTCTGCTCATTCCTGTTTCTCAGACAACATACTTTATTCCCACTAGAAGAGCACAGCTGACCAGTCCTCACATGTTGCCATTAGACCCTATTTGCATGTGTCCAATCAGTCATTTGGTGGGATTTTCAAAGATGTTGATAGAAGAGCTATACCAAGCAATTGCACTTCACCACACACCATTACCCATTGTATCAGTTCTGGACTGCCTCTCCTTGGATTTGTTAATATTTGAATGAATTAGAAGTGAAATAGGAAACATACTCCTTATAATAGCTACACAAAACTCACAGACAAAATTTATGATTAAAGTGTTTATTAAGGAAGTTAACAAGTTGTAATGCCAGTGAGAAATGCTCAAGGTTAAGTTGTTTACCAGGACATGATACAAAGTTTCAGGTCAGCCAATAAATGCCCAAAGGGTAGACCACTCCGCTGTAAACCATATACTGAAGGCATTCAACTGAAGCCTCCTGGGTCAGCAAACCGAGCTCACTGGATTAAGTACCCAGAGTCACCCTAGTCCAGTAAACCTTAGTCCAAAGTCTAACTTCCCAAGTTAAGTGCCCAGAGGCACCCCACTCTGCAAACCAGCCTTCAGCACAAAAGTACTGCTCTTACCTTAGTGATTCTGTGTGTTGGGAAGCCCATCTCTCTGTTCCACTACGGGTTCTTCTGCTGCTTGTCTGCAGGTCCCTGTGCAGGGATCTCGAGTCTGCAGATGCACTCCACTCATAGCTCGGCTTCTCAGAGGGCTCATTTTATACACAGAAGGATGACACTCCAGGCAATCGTATTTGTAATTACTCACAGGAGAATTCTATCATTATCTTCGGTGCCACCTTCTTACCAGATCTATGCAGGGAAACGTTGTTTGATGGGAGTTAGAGACTTGGCTAGAGGAGCCACATTAGATAACTCACTGTCTCTTCAGGGTGGTGTAGTCTGGTATTGTTACTGGAATGAGAACAGCACCTGATTCACAACATAAAGGAACATCAAGCTACCAAGAGATGTGTACAAAGGAGGGAATGAGGGACAGGAACTCCAATAGCTTCATCTTAGACAGCAGGGACCGGAGATATTGACTTAAGTCTCTAGAGTAAATATAATAGGTAATTCTTCATCTCCCTCCCCTTTCTCCAACTTTTATTCATCTTTAATCTTGATGCCTTTCTTTTATTATGTTAGACTGAGATGTTCTGAATTCATTACTTAGAGGAGCGGTTCTCAGCCTGTGGGTTGTGACCCCTTTGGGGGTCGAACGACCCTTTCACAGAGATCACCTAATTCATAACAGTAGCAATATTTACATTTATGAAGTAGCAACGAAAATAATTTTATGGTTGGGGGTCACCACCACATGAGGAACTGTATTAAAGGGTCGCGGCTTCAGGAAGGTTGAGAACCACTGACTTAGAGGAAGGTTGACATAGCCACTTGTCAGTCAAGTTCTTGGCTTTTAAGACTGTAAATGTGATCTAAGATTCATTGTGATTTAGAAATCCAAAGATTTGGAAGAGGGAGACTTTGAGGAAGAATGAGTCATTTGAATTCCCAAAGGACATAAAAGTAGGTTTGTCAGAACTGAGTAAGGGGATTAGGAGAGAGAGAGTTAGAGGGAAAACAAATATGTCAGAGTTGTCTGTGTGTCGCTCGCCACCCTGACCCCATGGTTGGAGTGGGAGGGGACAGGCTTGAAAATGTAAAACTAGAAGGGGGCAGTCCATATATCGCCCCTTGGAGGCAACAATCTAAACAGATATCCTCACAGAACTCCCCTCCCCCCCCCACCTTCTACTGAACTAGGGCTGTAGTGATAAAATTGGGATTGTCTTGGCCAAGGCACAGAGGACCTGAGATGGTCTCAATGGGTCTTCTATAGCCCCATAGACAAATTAGGGCATAAACACCTCATGTCTCTAAATTGGCATCAGGATTGCAGAGCATTATTAAACGCCTGTGATATGCAGATGGCACGGCTTTGCTTGCTGGAAGTACAAAGGACTTGACGCACTTGCTGATGAAGATAGAGTATTTCAGTCTACAGTTGGAAGACCAAGATCATCACATCTGAACCACTAGGTAACGTCATGACCAATGCATAAAAGGTTGAAGTTGTCAAGGATTTTTGTCTTGCTTCTTGGATCCACAATCAGTGCTCATTACAGCAGTAGTCAAGAGAACAAAAGACATGTTGCATTAGGTGAAGCTGTTGTACAAGACCTCTTCAGAGTGCTGAAAAACAAAGATGTTCCTTTGATGACTAAGGTGTGCCTGACCTAAGCCATGAGTTTTCAGTTGCCTCATCTGCATATGGAAGTTGGACATTGTTTAAGGGAGATCATAAAAGAATTGATAAATTGTGATTCTGAAGAAGAATATTGAAAGAATATTGAATATTGGCAAAAAACAGCATGCCTCTCTTGACCCACACACATTACTCACCTTATCTCACGCTGTGGGACTTCTTTTTGTTTCTGTGAATGAAGAGGAACATGAAAGGACAATCATTTGACAGCGTAGAAGAGGTGAAGAAGAAAAAAAATGTGGGAGGTGCTGTCAGCCATCCAAACAGATGAATTTGAAAAATGTTTCCAAGAATGGAATTGGAGATTTGACAAATGTATTAAGTATAATGGAGAGTACTTTGATAAGGTTGTGTATAAAAAATTAAATACTCCCAGAAGAATTTACTTCAGAGGACAGCACTGAAGCTACAGCTCAGGGAGAGGGACATGTGTGATCAGAGCACATGGGAGCAAATGAAGGGGGAGGAAGAGAAGTGGAGCACATCCTGGCCCACCAATCCTTGAGGATGATATCCCTGCTCAGAGCAGCCAATGCACAGAGAGGACCATATGGCCGGCCCCACTATGAGACACGACATCCCTCACTGACCCATAGCCCCACAGGGAACAACACTGGAAACACAGTGCGGGAATTGCACTCAATCTGACCTTCCCACACCAAGGCAAAACACTAAGGGTGTGCAACAGAACAGCAAGGGGAGCAGAGCAAGGAAGTCCCCGGGGAATACTAAAAATAGACTTTGGGGCCAGCATGTGGCACCCCATCAGATGTGACCAGAAAATACCCCTAAAGGTCAACAAACAGACCTTACTATTTACAGGCTTTTCTTTTTTTTGTCATTAGTTTTGTTGTTGTTGATGATATTTTGTTTTCTTTTTCCCCTTTGTTTTGCTCTGTCTTGTTTTTTTGTGTGCATATTATTATCTCTGCAGGTCTATCTAGATAAGATAGGCTGGATAAACAATCTGGAGGCAAAAACAACAGGACCAACGGTTCTCGGGGTACATGGGAGAGGGGGAGCTGGGGTAAAGGAAGTGATGTTAACAAACCCAGGGACAAGGGAGTAAAGAGTGATCCAAAATCAGTGGCAAGGAGGGTGTAAGAGGCCTGGTAGGGATTGATCAAGGGCTATGTAACTGAGAGGAATTACTGAAACCCAAATGAAGGCTGAGCATGATAGTGGGACAAGAGGAAAGTAAAAGGAAACAGCGGAAAGAACTAGGAGGCAAAGGGCATTTATAGAGGTTTAAATACAGGCACGTACATATGTGAATATATTTATATAGGATGATGGGGAAATAGATCTATGTGCATATATTTATAGGTTTTGTATTAAGGTAGCAGATGGACATTGGGTCTCCACTCAAGTACTCCCTCAATGCAAGAACACTTTGTTCTATTAAACTGGCATTCCATGATGCTCACCTTCCCAACATGATTGCTGAAGACAAAGCGGGTGTACAGTATAAGCAAATGTGGTGAAGAAAGCTGATGGTGCCCGACTACCAAAAGATATAGCATCTGGGGTCTTAAAGGTTTTAAGGTAAACAAGTGGCCATCTAGCTGAGAAGCAACAAAGCCCACATGGTAGAAGCACACCAGCCTGTCGAAGGGATCAGGTATCAGGTATCAATGAATGAAAAATCATATCATTGTGAATGAAGGGGAGTTTGGAGTGGAGACCCAAAACCCATCTGTAGGCAACTGGACATCCCCTTACAGAAGGGTTCTGGGGAGGAGATGAGCCAGTCAAGGTGCAGTGTAGCAACGATGAAACATACAACTTTCCTCTAGTTCTTAAATGCCTCCTCCGTCCCCACTATCATGATCCCAATTTTACCTTACAAATCCGGCTAGACCAAAGGATATACATGGGTATAGATAGGAACTGGAAACACAGGGAATCCACGACAGATGATCCCTTCAGGACTAGTGGTGAGAGTGGCGATACTGGGAGGCTGGAGGGAAGGTGCGGGAGAAGGATTATTAGGATCTACATATAACCTCTTCCCTGGGGGACGGACAACAGAAAAGTGGGTGAAGGGAGACATTGGACAGTGTAAGATATGATAAAATAATAATAATTTATAAATTATCAAGGGTTCATGAGGGAGCGGGGAGTAGGGAGGGAAGGGAAAAATGAGGAGCTGATGCCAAGGGCTCAAGTAGAAAGCCAATGTTTTGAAAATGATGAAGGCAACAAATATAAATGTGCTTGACACAATGGATATATTGATTGTGATAGGAGTTGTACGAGCCCCCAATAAAATGATTTTAAAAATTCTTTTTTGTGTTGGGGGTAGGGATAACCCTTGTATGTGTTTAAGTCTTAAGAACAATTTCCAGAACATTTTATAGATTATCTAAATTCCTTATTTATCATGCCAAGGATTCAACTTTTTTGATGCAACCCTGGTTAGTACCCTACTACAATAACAGCCTCTTGTCACATTTCAGACTGGTCTGATGGGCATCAGATACTTCAAATACTGAAACTACCAGTTGCCTTCAAGTGGATTTTGACTCATGGTAACCCATGTGTCCCAGTAGAACTGTGCTCCATATGGTTTTCAATGGCCTATGTTTATAACAACTTTCATTGTAAATTAGGGAGGGAGTTGAATTCCAGATCATCAACTTTGTATTCAACAATTTAAACTACTAGTCAAACCTTGCAAACCTTGATTTCTCTTTTCCCTCTTGTGGGCTATCTTTCATTTGGCATTTAAAATATGACAATTCTTCCCTTTCTATCTTTTTTTTTCCTGGAGGGGCAAGTTATTTCTGGTAGAGCAGAGATGATAATGGCAGGCAGCACTGGACTGCTACTGCAAGGTCAGCGGTTCAAACCCACCAGCTGCTCCAGCAAAGAAAGATAGAGTTACCTGCTCCCACAAAGACTTACAGTCTTGGGGGTTGTGTTTAAGCCCATAGGCTTCTAGTCGATGGTTGACCTCTGTTCTACTTGGGATCTCTGAAAATGTAACCCCTGAGGTCCTGTCTTTGGTCATGAGCACCCTTGCTGACACCCATGAAACTATTCAAGGCTCTGCTATCTATGTGGTTCTGTCACACATGCTTGGAAAAGGATCCACTGGGTGTCCCTGAATGGTAGAAACGGTTAATATGCTGGGCTGCCAACGGAAAAGGACAAGAGAGGTATGCTGATTTTTTGCCCAAAACTGGCACACTGAGATGGCTGCGTGAGCAGTTGCATTGTCATAGTGGCAAAAACAGTCCCTTTTCTGCCACAAATTGGGGCTTTTTTGTCACACACTATTACACAATTTTTTCAGAACCTCTAAATAGAAAGCTTTGTTAACAGTCTCACCTGGTGGAACAAACTCCAAATGCACTATGAATTGACATTTTTGTCTGTTCGGGAAGTTGACAGATGTCCAGAACAAGGCTTATGATCAATCGACATTTTACCTTTTTTGAAATGAGAAAACCACTCATACACTTGAGTTTTCCCCATAGCGCTGTCCTTGTAAGCTGTGTTCAACATCACAACCATGTCTGCAGCATTGTTCCTGAGCAGGAAACAACATTTCACAGCCACATGCTGTTCTCTTAAATCTGCCATCACTGAAAACAAGGTTTGAGCAAAACTGCTTTTACAAAAAAATTCACTGTGACCAGAGAGAACCTTCCCAGGTGATGCCACTGGGTGCACTAACTCAGTGAGCATTGCTGGATGCTCAATTATTGGTGGAAAAAAATACATACTGTGAAAGCTCTGCCCAGTGGAGTTTTTTCTGTTTATTAGGGAGTACCCCTTATATATACACATGTTGGCTTAGCTTGAGCCTAGACCACTAATTCATTTTCTTTTTCTCATTTAATTTTTGGGTTGTGGGGACACGATTAGAGTCTACAGAAGGGAACAATCACCAATCTTCCAGCCTTACACATGGTCACTCCTACACATCCAGATGTAAGGGAGGGGACTAAAATCAGAGGTCATTTGATCCTTGATTAAAATCGATGACTTATAGAACAAAGAGCTATTAACTTCAAAAGAGTCTATGACACAGCTCAGCAATTCCTTTTAGTGTTGTTAAACATGTGACCTCCCCTAACATTTAGGCCTTTCCCCGTCCCCTGTTGTTATATACTATTAATTGTCTGTTGTGTACTATTAATGGTCTGTGTGGCTTTTGTGTCAACATCTCTGGCCAACCACCTTCCTGGTCTTCTTGGGCTGACGGAGCAGTAACTGCAGAGATGCATGTTAGGACAGGTGAATTAATGATATGAATAATGCTTATAGTAATATATGCCAAGTAATATTTTCAACATGCTAGCAAGTTCATAGATTCTGGACAGCTAAGTCAAGTGTATGCATTGATATTCTGCATCCCAAATCAGATCTGATTGGATTAAATTTGGTAGGAAAAACAATTAGCGGGAGTAGTATGTGACAAGTGTGTGCAGTCTCTGTGTGTGTGACAAGTCTTTGCAGCACACTTGAAAAACACAAAATGAGTTGTTAAATTTGATATCAACCCACGGTACCAAGGCTACAATCATGCTGTTCCATAGAGATACTATGGGCCCAACCACAGAAAAAGCCTATTCGTGTTGCTACAGAGCGCTGAGCAGGAGCTTGTGACCTCTCACAGTACAATTTTGCTCTCCCGCACCAGCATCCTGGAAGCACTGAGAGTAGATTGCTTTTGCTCCAATGCGATGCCTGGAAACTGGCCTTTGCTTTCAGTCATTCATCTGACCACCAAGCAGAGGGTCTGTTCACGGCAGACAACTCAGAAAGAGATTGAATCAGAGCCAAGCTCCATACATATATTTTACCACAACAACTGGGTGCTCGGGTTGAAATTCAATCCCAGGGTATTTGAAGTCTTGATGGGTAGGAGTGGGAAAACCTGTCATTTAAAAACTGCTCACAGTTGTCTAATTCAGTGGATGTGTCAGAACTCCTTTGTAAAGAAGATGGATCCTTTGTTCTGGGTGAACCAGCTGAACGGGCCTCTTCCTTGGCTAAGGGGAAGTATACCTAATGCTCTCTCAACAACACAATTCTTTCCTGACAACCTTGTCACTAACTGCACAACCAGGACAGGAATAATAATAGTTCCACTTATTGTAATGAATTTCATCCTCACCTAAGGAGTTCAAACAATTTCTCAGACAGAGAAATAAATTACTATGGATAACTAATACAAATTTAAACCATTAGGATCTTGCTGATTTACTTCAGTTTCCAAATTAGTTGATTTTAAGATAGAGTCTCTGGGTAGCCACGTGAGCTGTTTGGATGCACGAGGCTTTTAAATCTAGGTCTAGAGGCCAGAGGCAGAGGAACTCATAGACACAAAGCCCAAGAGAGATCTGATGCACTGTTGTTGGCATGACAACAGAGGGGTCAGGTGCCAATGAACATGAGAGACTGAACACTGAGGTGTCCCTGGCTGACAACTAGCAAGGACAAACAGGGACATCAGTCCTATAACCACAAGGAACAGGATTCTCTTAACTTGAATGGCTGGAGACTTAGGCTGTATTCACTAGAGAAACAAAACCAGTGAGAGATCTCTATGGTGTGTGTGTGTGTGTGTGTGTGTGTGTATGGAAGTGATTGGGAAGGTAGAACGGCAATGAGATTCAGCTGGATCTTGGGCAGGAGCTGGTCTTTGATTACTTCTGCAGGTATGGCAGGCAAAATCTCACTGCCTCTCTATTTTACCAACCATTCGGGAAATGTTTCCAACTATCTGTGCCATTATATATTTACATTTACATTTTTATATACTTATACATTATGTGTGTATACATTTAAACCACCACATTTTTGGCACATCCAGTGGTGGAAACAGACAAGCTGGATCCCATGCAGGTCTCAACTCCATGGGTCAGGTGGTAAGCTGAAGACTTCCTCTGATTCCAATAGCTGTGGGGCTGATGAAGCCAAGACTGCCGGGAAGATCACCAGCTGGTTGCTACAGACAGATGATTCTAAGGTCAGTAGATCAGGCTTGTGACAGCAGAGGCAAATGAATCCAAGGTTGACAGATCACATGTCAGGCTACTGACAGCTGCCAGGAACTGCAGGCAACATAGTAAGTCTTAAGAACAGGAGGTAGTTAAGCCAAGATATAGGATTCAGACCCAGCAAAAAAGCAAACAAGCATTTAACCACCCCCCAGAGGAAACTTGCTTTCAATAGTATCAGTGCTGTGACTGGCGTCAGAGTCACTTCTTATGAGCCCTGGCAGTGTAGCGCTTATGAGTTAGGCTGTGACCTACAGGGTTGGCAGTTCAAAACCACCACCAACTCCTCAGGAGAAAGACGGGGATTTCTACTCCCGCCAACAGTTACAGTCTTGGAAACCTGCAGGGGTCGCTATGAGTCAATATAGACCCAATAGCAGCAAATTTGGGTTGTTGTTGCTGGGTTTTTTTTTTTGGTGGGGGAGTGTTTCTACTCTTCTTACAATTGATTGGCTGCTCCTAGCAGATTCCATTATGGAAATGATTACATTTTCATACACATCATGGGGGGTTGTTATTCTGGTTATTAGGAGCCATCCAGTCAGTTGCAATTCATAGCGACCCTATGGACAACAGAAACAGTGACCTACCTGCGCCATCCTCAGAATTGCTCTTAGGTTTGAGCCCATTGCTGCAGCCACTGGGTCAGTCCATCTTGTTGAGAGCCTTCCTCTTTGGAGCTGCCCAGCTGCTTTATCAAGCCTGCTGTCTTTTTCCAGGGATTGGCTTCGTCAGACAATGTGTCCAAAGGAGGTGAGACCACGATTTGCCGTCCTTGCCTCTAAGGAGCATTCTGGTTGTACTTCTTCCAAAACAGAGCATTTGTTCTTCTCGCAGACCAGGGTACTTTCAATAGTCTTCTCTAGCATCATAATTCAAATCCATCCATTCTCCTTCGGCCTTCCATACTCACATGGAGATGAGGCAATTGAAAATACCAAGGCTTGGGTCGGGCTCACATTAGTCCTCAAGGCACTATCCTTGCTTTTCCACACTTTCAAGAGGTCTTGTGCGGCAGATTTACCCAAGGCAATGTGGGGGGTTACCAGCTCCTGACTGCCAACCCCCTGCGAATCCCGGCACAGCCAACTTGACACAAAACCTAACGCTCACAACTGGGGAGCAGACTGTTTTCCTCAGTCACAAATTCAGCCTAGACAGTACCTTGGTTTCAGCTGGGGTACCCTGAGCACAGAACCCAGATATACGTACCCTGCCAGGATAAATGCATGTTGTTACAGCTGTCACCAAGTTGTGGCAAAATTTGTTACAGCAATAGAAAACGAATACTATTGGTCTGTACCGTTCTGGCTCTTCAACTCTAGGCCTGAGACTCAGCTAAGTAGGGACGCTCCTACTTGGAGCCATGGGCATGTAAGAGGTTCTGACTTTGCCTACTGTAAAGTGAGCTTCACTGGAGATACATTTTCAAATCTTGGGGCCTTTCTACAAGCTGACCTAAAGTTAAGCAAATGGATTCAGAGCCCTCTTAATTTTTTTTTATTAGGATATCAAGGTGATTCCATAAATTAGTGACATTTAGTTAACTATCTAAATGACCTGTTGTTGTTAGGTTTGGATTCACAGCAACTAGAGGTAGAACATAGTAAAACACTTCCTGATCCGTTGCCATCTTGACAATTGTTGATGTGTTTGAGCCCATGTGTGCAGGTACTGTATTATTCCATCTAAGTAGCGGCTTTCTTCTTTTCTTCCTTGACCCCCAACTTTCTCAGGCATGCTGTCCTTCTCCAGGAACTGGTTTCTTCTGATCACATGTCTAAAGTCCATGAGACGCATCTCATCATCGCTCCTCCTAGGAAGCATTCTGGCTGCACTTCTTCCAAGACGTTTTTGTGGTTCATTTCTCTGGCGCTCCATACTCAATACTCCTCACCAGCACCACAATTCAAAGGCATGAATTCTTCTCTGGATTTTCTTATTCATTGTCCAGCTTCCACAAGCACATGAGGAGATTAGAAATGTCATGGCCAAAGTCAGGTGCACTTTAGAGCTACAAGTCACATGTTGGCCCTTTAATGCTTTAAAGGTGTCTCCTGCAGCAGAGCTCTCCCATGAAATGTGTGGATTGGTTTCTTGACTGCTGCTTTCATGGGCATTGGTTGGGGATATGAGTCAATACAATTCTTGACAACTTCGTTTCCCCCCTTCTATTTATCATGACGTTGGCCACTGACCCCCTTAAGAGGACTTGTGCTTTCTTTCTTTTTTTTGTGTGTATAAGACAGAGCTCTATATAAAGAGTAATTGTATATTAAGAAAGCAACCCAGCCCAGTCCAGATCAAGTCCATATGTCTGATACCCGTCAGTACATTCCTCTTAAGACTCACACAACGCATGCAATGGTGCAGAATGCAGGAAGATCACAGGGAAGTGGGTGGAGAGTCTTATAGATTCAGTAGTGGTGGAAGCATCTCAGCACTGGTATGAATCTCCACATGGCTCCTTCAGTTCCAGGGCTCTGGCTCCATTAGTGTAGCTCCATATGACTTGTCATCAGGAAGGTGTAGCAGGGAGAGTAGGTCTGACCTCCAGTGAGCTATTTATTTCTGTAGTGCCTCCAAATGAGGTCATCAAGCTGCGACCTGATTGACGGGCTAACCTCCACCCTTTCACTCTTTTTTTTTTTTTAAATAATCATTTTATTAGGGGCTTATACGACTCATCACAATCCATACATACAGTGAACCCTCGTTTATCGCGGTAAATCGGTTCTAGACCTTACCGTGATAAATGAAATTCCGCGAAGTAGGATTCCTTATTTGTAAATCAAATATTTTC
>NW_022111373.1:120117490-120122293 GCF_000313985.2 Echinops telfairi
CCCTTGATAATTTATAAATTATTATTATTTTATCATATCTTACCCCATCCAACGTCTTCCTCCCCCACTTCCCCGCTGTCCGCCCCCCAGGGAGGAGGCCATATGCAGACCTTGTCCTCTGTTCCCCCTTTCTCCCTCTCCTTCCCGACTTGTGCTTCCTTTTACTGAAGGCTAGAGTCCTTGATCTTCATCAGAACGTGCTTCAAGCCCTCTTCAATTTCAGCAAGTCAGGCTGCATCTTCCTCGTTCACTATCCAACTTTCACATGCATGTGAGGCAGTTGAATATACCAGGGCTTGAGTCAGGTTCTTGAATCAAATGTGGAGCTTACTCTTCCCTTTGGGTTTTCTGATCCTCCGAGTGACAGGCTTGCTTTTGAACACTTTAAAGGGGTCTTGGTGCAGCATATTTGTCAAATGCAAGATGTTGTTTGATTTCCTGACGGCTGCTTTCATGAGCAGTGCGTGTGGAGCCAAGCCAAAGGGCATCCTTGACAAGTTCAAGCTGGTCTCCACTGATCGGGACTTTGGATTTCTCTCCATTGAGCTGTAATGCATATTGCAAGCCCCAGCTCTCGATCTTCCTCAGCAAGTGCTTCAAGTCCTCCTCACTTTTCACAAGCAAGGTTGTATCATCTTCATATGGCAGCTTATTAACATGCCTTCCTCAAATCCAAGATTTCTCATTCTTCTTCATATAGTCTATCTTCCAAGATTTTTGGCTCAGTGTACAGACTGAAGAACTGTGGTGAAAAATACAGCCTTGATGCATTCCTTCCTGATTTTAGACCATGCAGTATCCATAGTTCTGTTTGAGTGACTGCCTCTTGGTCCACGTTCAGGTCCAGCATGAGCACCACGAAGCGTTCTGGATTCCCATTTTCCACGATGTTATCTATGGTTTTTATGGCACACACAGTCAAATGCTAGTGAATATATTTTTTCTGGCATACTCTGCTTTCAGCCAAGACCCCCCTGACATTAGCAATAATAACCTGAATGCCAAGTTCTCTCCTGAAGCTGGCTTGAATTTCTGACAGTTCCCTGATAATGTTAATGATTTTATTAGATAATTTACATAGTCTGTTGGATTACCGTTTGGGGGAATGGACACAAATATGAAGCTCTTCCAGTCGGTTGGATAGATAGGTAGCTGTCTTCCAAATATTTTCGCAAAGATGGTTGTGGGCCTCTTACATTTCATTTATTTGCTGAAGCATCTCAGTTGGTGTTCCGTCAATCCCTGGAACCTTGCTTTCACCACCTTCACGGCAGCTTGAATTTATTCCTTCAGTATCACTGGTCCTTGATCATATGGGACCTCCTTGAAATAGTTGAATATAGGCTATTTATGATACAGTGACTGTAAGTTCCTATTATCTTCTTTTGATACTTTCAATGGTTTACTATTGAAATATTTTAACCATAGAATTCATCAGCATTTCAACTTGAGGTTTAAGTTTTTCTTTAGTTCCTTCAGCTTGAGAAATGGGAAGCTCACTCTTCTCTTTGGGCTTTCTAACTGTAGGCCTTTATACATTTCATTACAGTATTTTGTCTTCGTTAATAGCCCTTTGAAATCTGCTTAGTTTCTTCATATCATGTCTTCCCTTTTGTCTTCGCATCTCTCTTTTCTAGAGCAAGTTTCAGGGTCTCTTCTGATCTCTCGCTCTCTATTTTTTCTTTCTCTCTCATTTTTAAAAAATTACCTTTTGCTTTGTTTATGTATAATGTCTTTGGTGTCATCTCTGGTCTAGGCTTCAGTCATTAGTGTTCGATGCATCAAATCTGTTTTGGAAGTGGTCTCTAAATTTAGTGGAACATACTCCAGGCTGTATTTTGGCTCTGGGGACCTGTCTTATTTTTCTTTAGCTGTAACTTGAAGTTCCGTATGAGCAATTGATGGTCTGTTCCATAGTCAGACTCTGGCCTTGTTCTCGCTGATGATAGAGAGTTTTCTCCACTGTCTCTTTCCACAGATGCAATTGATTTCACTCCTGTGTATTTCCTCTACCAAAATGCATGCATGGAGCCACCTTTATGATGCTAAAAAAGGCATTTGTGATGAATAAATTATTGGTCTTCCAATATTCTAGCATAGGATCACATTCCCATCACCAGGGCCGAGACATTTAAATTTCCTAAGTTGGCTAACATTGTAGGCTTCCACTAATAATCATTTTTCATTAAAAATATTCTAATTGAATAAAAGAGCCTTCTGGTTACTGTCTTGAAGAACATAAAATAAACAAAAAAAAATATATGTTTGAAAGCTATTTTCCACAATTACTCTGCTTGATAAAATGTATTTTTATTAAGTGTCAGTGTAACCAATTCAATCCAGCAAACATTTAATGAATATTCTTCCATTTTCCTTTAAAAAAATCTTGTCTAAGTAAATTTAAAGAAGCATTCTTTTGTTCTATTGCACAAATAATTCCATGAAATGATATTTATTAAAGAGCTTCTATGTGTGGTACTCTGAGATGCTCTCTAGAAGCCTGAATTCCAGCTCAGGGAGAAGATAGCATACATATAGAATTAGGAAGAAATATTCTGGAGTCAGAAAAAAAAAACCAACCCCTAAGATTAACTTCTTTGAAATTAGGACTTTATGAATTTAAGTCATTTTGAAAAGTACAAAAATTTGGCTTGGCTTTAAGTCCTCTTTGACTGTGAGGTTAAAAATGCAGCTTTATCATTTCTCAGTGATTCTTCTAGCTGGTTACTCCTTTGTGTGTCAGGTTTCTCTTCAGCCGGGCTCTTCTCCTTGGTCTGATTTTCCACCCGTAGTCTTTGTAACTTCAAATCAGTTGTAGAGGACTCTTATTTGGGAATGGGTCAACTTTGCCAATCCCAAGTCCAAGAGAGCCATCTCGGAAGCCGGAAGGAAGAAGTTCCACAATCATGGGAAAGAAGAGCCAACAGCAGAGGACGTGTGAGAGCCCCGCTGAAGTGGTGGCAGCGTCAAAGGCACTAGAGGCCTCAGTGCTGCCACCGTGAGGCAGAGCAGTCCTCAGAGACTGAGGCGGGGGGGAGGGGGGTGGTGTGAACAAGGCTTCCAGGGGACTGTGTGACTGAGAGGCTGAGGACCAGAGAGAGCCAGGACTGCTGGCTGAGAAGAGGCACTGCTGCTGTGGACAAAAGATTGCATCCTTAAAAAAAAAAAGACCGTATCCTTAACTTAAAAAAAAAAAATTGTTGTAGGGGAAGAAATAGGGAGCTGATATCAGGGGATCAAGTGGGAAGAGAATGCTTTGAAAATGATGATGGTATCATATGTGCAAATGTGCTAGACACACTGGATGAATGTATGGATTGTGATCAGAGATGTAAGAGGCCCCAATAAAAGTATTAAAAAAATAAATCAAACTATGTGTATGCAGAAAAAAGCAACAACCATAGACACATGAATGGAAATGTCTTTCAATAAAAATGTTCTCTGGGGAAAAAAATAATTTATTGTAACCTGCTAACTGCCCTAAAGAAAATGACCCCACAATTGTGGGTATAGCATGTGAGCTCTGCGTAGCTACTGTAATGGAGTGTTGAACTCAGCAGAGAAGTCGAGCGCCATGGAGGAGCACTTGGTGTCAGGACAACGTAAAAATAGGGTGGGCACTAGAAGCATGGCTGATCTCTGCCATGTGGCACTTGCCCTTCGTCTGATAGGGAGTTGGACTCTCCTTTACTGAAGCCGGAGGAGGTCAGATGTGGCCCCCATGGGATCTTCTCACTAGCAAAATGACCTGTAATTCTAAACCTCATACAACACCACACTATCCAAGAAAAAGAGACTATGTTTTTGAATTCTGATGCCAAATTAGGAAGACTTTTATTCTTAAAGCTCAAGTTATAATGACTCAGGGGGAGATGGGCAATGGAGAGCAAAGTTAGTTGCTTTATTTTCCCTATAAATGAAGGTAGAGTGAGTCTATCCAAACCACAAGGTCGAGATTAGGAATGGAGCAATTATCCAAAGAACAATGTAGTTGGAAGGAAGCAAGGAATCAGTATATGCCTGTGGTGGTCTGGGTTGACTAGAGAAACAAATTCATAGACACTCATATGTGTATAAGAGATTTTTATATACAAGAACAATTGAATATTGAGAAAAGATCCCAGCCCAGTCCAGATCAAGTCTGTAAGTCCGATATTAGCCCATGTGTTCGATATCAATCTATAAATTCCTCTTCAGATTCATGAAACATATGCAATGATGCCAAATACAGGAAGATCACAGGCCAGTGGAAAGTCTTGTGGATCCAGTAGTGGTGGACACACCTCAGTGCTGGCATGGGTCTCCACATGGCTCCTCCAGTTCTAGGGCTCTAGCATAGCTCCCTGCGACTTGTCATCAGGAATACAAAGCCGAGAGTCTGTATGTGTCTGGCCTCCAGTGAAGTATTAATCCCTATGGAGCCTCAAAATGAGGACATCAAGCTGCGACCCAATTGACAGGCTAGACACCACCCCTTTGCAAGTTGACAGGAGATTATATAACTACTACAACATCTTAATACAATTTTTTAAGAGCACAAAGCATTATAATGCTATGATGTCAAAGAGAGAAAAGAAGAAGAAGAAGAAGAGAGAGAGAGAGAGAGAGGTTCATTAATGTTGAGAGGATAAGAAAAGAGTTAATGAAGCAATTCTTGTTTGCCTATTAATTTCTACTTATCCTTCAAAAGCCATCTCAGAGAGGAACAAGAGACATTTTCAGAAGTAAGAGCACATTAGCAAAGCAAGGAGGCAGAAACATGTAGGTGTGATGGAGTGAACATTCTTTTTTTTTTTTTTAATA
>NW_022111373.1:120123573-120139229 GCF_000313985.2 Echinops telfairi
CTGTCCCACTATCATGCTCAGTCCCCACCAGGGTTTCAGCAATTCCTCTTTGTTATATTACCCTTGATCATGCCCTACCAGACCTCCCACACCCACGTCACCACCAATTTGGATCATTTGTTGTTCCCTTGTCCCTGGGTTTGTTAACACCACTTCCTTTCCCCCCATCTCCCCCTCTCCCATGTCTCCCCGGAACTGTCGGTCCCATTGCTTTCTCCTCCAGATTGTTCATCCAGCCTATCTTATTTAGACAGACCTGCAGAGATAATAACATGCACAAAAACAAGACAGAGAGCATGTTGCCCCAACAGACTGGACTGGAAAACACTCCTAAAGGTCAACGATCCTTGATCTAACTACAAGCTTTTCTTTCTTGTTGAGTTTTAATTTGTTCTTTGTCAGTGGTTTGTTTTTGTTGCTGTTTTGTTGTACATTGTTGCTTGGAGTGAGCATTCTTAATATGATTCCTCTATCCAAGGATTGAAACCTTCAGTATAGATTACAACTCAGCATAAAGAAGACCAATATCCTCACAACTGGACCAATCGGTAACATCATGATAAATGGG
Source organism: Echinops telfairi (assembly GCF_000313985.2). Taxonomy (NCBI): domain Eukaryota; kingdom Metazoa; phylum Chordata; class Mammalia; order Afrosoricida; family Tenrecidae; genus Echinops; species Echinops telfairi. Next base: position 120,124,142 of record NW_022111373.1, read on the forward strand.
TTTCAACTGGCTTGGATCTATGCTCAAAGCTCATAGTCAAAAGCCAAAACAACACATTGCATTGGGATGTCTGCTGCACAAGACCTCTTTAGAGTGTTTGAAAACAAGGCTGTTACTTTGAGGAGTGAGGTGTGCCTGACCCAAGCCATAGTATTTTCCATTGCTTCATATGTGTGTGAAAGTTGGACACTGAATAAGGAAGACCAAAGACCAGTGTGTTTGAATGATGATGTTGGTGAAGAATGTTGAAAGGACCATGGACTGACAAAAGAACAACAAATCTATCTTGGGTGACGTACAACCAGAATGCTCCTTAGAGGCAAGGATGGCAAAGCTAGACGTCCCCTCTTGTACTTTGGACATCTTTCAGGAGGTACCAGTCCCTAGAGAAAGACATCACGCTTGGTAAAATGGAGGGGTAAAAAATAAAAAAAGAGGCAGGCCCTCAGCAAGATGTATGGACACAGTGGCTGCAACAATGGGCTCAAGCACAGGAACAATGTGAGGATGGCCCAGGACCAGACAGTGCTTCGTTCTGTTGTGCAGAGGGTCCCTAAGGGGTTGGAGGCAACTCAGTGGTTCCTAACAACAACAACAACAACAACAACAACAACAACAACACTACGCAAGTCTCTGTAACTCCTATCAAAGGATGGAACAGACCTATACAAATAGGGTGTGTGTACCACTAATAGAGGAGATTGTTAGCTTTTGTTACCACCCCCCTGGTTATAAGGATAAGCCATCTTTGAAGCAGCAACAAAGAGAGAAAGCCTGAGCATCTTGGAAGAGCATGTTCAAGACTTCTGTTGGAAATGGCTGATGGGACCAGATGTAGCACCGAGCCTCAGAGGAGCAGCACTGAGACTATGAGCTACCTTCTTTATTCTCAGCTGGCCTAAGATTATGGAATCGTGAGACAGAGAAAAAGCAGGCTGGTTTCCTGGCCCACAGAGGCCAAGGCCAAGGGACCATGTGGCTGAGAGGCTGGGGACTGGAGAGAGACTTGGCTGCTGACTGAGACCACTAACTGTATCCTTACTGTTTGCTGATTCTAACTTGTGATAACTTCTCCAATAACCCCTTTTAATTGTGAATATTGTCTGTGATTTCTGTGTGTCCACTGAAAGTATGAATTATCAAACCCAGCATAGATGTAGAGTGTAGAGGGCGGAACAGAGGCTTGTATCATATTGACTGATGAGTGTAGTGCAGTCTCTGGGTGGTGTGTGCACAGTTAACACACTGGTCTGCTTACTGCCAGAGTGGAAGTGTGAATCTACCTATAGGCACACTTAGAAGAAAGGCCCAGAGATCCATTTCTGAGAATCAGCCATCACCCTATGAGGCATTGTTCGATCCGGACTCAATGGATTGTTGTTGTTAGGTACCACTGAGTGAGTTCACTGGTAGAGACCCTGTGTCCAACAGAAGGAAACACTGCCCAGGCCTGCGCCCTCCTCACCATTGTTATGTTTGATCCCACTGATGCAGCCACTGGGTGAATCCATCCCTCAAAGGCCTTCCTCTTCTTCCCCGCCCTGCTGCTTACTGAGCATGACGTCTTCCTCCAGGAACTGAACTCTCCTGACGGCGTGTCCGACGTATGTGAGATGAAGTCTCTCTCGCTCTCCTTGCCTCTAAGGAGCATTCTGGCTGTACTTCTTCTTAGACAGATGGGTTTGTTCTGTCATATTTTGAGTGCCTCCTGACCTGAGGGACTCATCTTCTGGCTCTATCTCTGACAAGATTTCACTTCTTTTCATAAAGTTTTCAGTATATGATCATGTTTTGAGTCTCTGTATAAGGTTTTCTGTGGCTCCTCAGAATTGGGCAGGCTATTCCTTCTTGTCTATCATTGTGTCATACTGCGGTGGCTTATGTTTAGTTGTGATCCTGGAAACGATGCCACTGGTATTTCAATGCCAGCCGGGTCACCCAAGGGAACCAGTCTTAGGAGAGCTTCCAGACCCAGAACAGACTATGAAGGAGGACCAGCTGGTATTTAATCTAGCATGACTGCATTACAAAAGGTTGGGAGAAAAATGGGAACCAGTAGGGTTGGAGCCCTAACGTGAAAGACAGTTCCTGAAGTCCAGCAGGAGGAGTCTTATTTAATTAAATGCCGGTGGGGAGCCATTGGCAATTTTTGAAGAGTGGAAAAACACCGTCAAATATACCCTTTGAGAATTGTGTTAGTCTTGGTACTTCAGAGAAACAAATCCAGACACTCATGTATAAGACAGAGTTTTATACAAAGGTTAAGTGAGCATCAAGGAAACATCCCAACCCAGTGCTGCCCAAGCCCACAAGTCCAACATCAGCCCATAAGTCCAACACCAATCTACAAAGTCCTCCTCCATCTCACAAAACAGACACAATGACTCTGACTGCAGGAGGAAACCTGAATCAGTGAATGTGTAAGCATCTCAGTGCTGGCGGGGGTCTCCACATGGCTGCTCCAGCACCCAGGACTGCATCGGGGTAGGTCCATGTGGCTTTTCCTCGGGGATGTCTTTCAGGAAGTGAGCCTTTCCATCTAAAGCAGGGAACTGACTAAGGCAGCTGCACCCTGGTCCGACCATCAGAAAGCAAGAGACCCGAGAACTCGAAAGGCGAGGCTCACCAAGCCGTTTATCCCTCCGCCCTTCAATTAACCCCACATGTGTTTATTGGCCATGTTGGCACAATAAACTAACTACCTCAAGAATCTTAATCTGCCAGCAATGAGTTGGGGAAATTGTAGGTTGCCAAGCAAGGACATAGGCAAATAAATGGAAGCTGAGAGATGGTATACTCTTCCTGGGTGACTTCCTTGCAAAAGTTTGATGGATGAGTCCAAGGGGCTGATATCTGGGTGATTAGAAAGAAGGTGCTGACATCCGTGAGAAAGCAGTACTCAAAGGTACAAATCATTTTGAAGACCAGCAAGCTTTCCAGGTAACCAAAAAACCAAACCCACTGGCCACTGAGTTGATTTTGACTCATGGTGATCCGTGCGTTACAGAATAGAATTGCTCCATTGAGTTTGCTTGGCTGCAGCCTTTACAGGAGAAGATTGCTAGGCCTTTGTCTTCTCGGCAGTCCCCATGGAAGTGTTTGAGCCATTGACTTCTAGGTTCGTAGTCAAGTGCAAGCCATTTGCACCACCCCGGGGACTTGCTCTCTAAGCAGGTAGCAGTTAAGACTGCCTGGTCCCTGTGGCAGCTGATTCTTAATTGCTTGGAAAGCAATGGGCTCCTCTGTGGAAATTTACCTCTTTAATGAGTCAACATATCTATCTATGACCCTTTCTATGGTGTTGTTTTATCAGCTCTTAACATTGTAGGACCATAAGCTAGGGGTTGAATTGTGGAACTTCAGAACTGGTGAGGCCTGGGTGGGTTAGATGCCATCTGTTTTCCCTAAGTAAGTTCAGAACTGAAACTCTAGGCTCGAGTGGATGGAGAGCAAACTATTATCTTTGTGATTGATGGAACTATAGAAGAATGAGGCTTAGTGTGAGGAAATCAAATGAATTAGTGTGAGAATTAAAAAATGACTTACTGGTTTACTGTCAGTGTGGGGGTGCAGCCTTTCTCCTGTAGGGCCTGGGCCTCTACATACAATCTTATATAGGTCCTAAGAGAGCAGCACCTTCTTCATGGGCAGGCAGAAGTCTACCTGGGTGCTCTCCCAGGGAGGTGCCTCCAGGCAGCTGGGAGCCAAATGAGGACCTCTCCCAACACTGTGAACAGATCTTGTCCTTGTTTTCTTCATCGTGAAAGACTACCTTCTGGAACTGCCCATGTCTCTAGACTCTGGCTCTCCAAGCCTCTGGCAAGGAAGAGAGAAACAGGAAGGCCGATCAGGTACGCTTCCTAGGTTTACCTTGGAACTTGAAGGATTTGGTGGGGTATGTGGCCAGATTGTTATTATGATGTTGGAAGAGATTCCACCAGCATTTCAAATACCAGCAGGCTCTCCTGTGGCACACAAGTTTCAGTGGAGCTTCCAGACCAAGACAGACTAGGAAGAAAGGCCTGGCATTCTACTTCCAAAAGTTAGTCAACAAAAACCCGATGGATCACCAGAAAGCATTGTTTGAAATAAGGATGGAAGATGAAGCTACCTAGGTTGGTAGGTACTCAAAATACAGTGTCTGCAACAATGGGCTTGAACATACCAATGATAATAAAGATGGAGCAGGACTGAGTACAGTTTGGGACTGTTGGACAGAGACCACCATGAGTTGGGGCTGATTCAACAGCAGCTAACAAGTGGTGCTATTTGGGGTTTTAGAAGGTTTACTAGTGTGGGGAATGACAGGTGGTGGAGATGGAAGGCTGGAAGACTGTTTTGGAATCCAAGGGGAAGGTAATAAAAGGCGGCACCAACACACTGGAGACCGGGCTGGAGAGGAGCAGGCAGATTTGTGAGACAGTTAAGAGGAACAATCTCCAGGTCCCATCGGTAACTGGTGGACAGAGAAAGCTAGGGTGGTTGAGCAATGGTGCCAGGCTTCTAAGCAGACAGAGATAGCTTTCTACTTGAACCAATGCACTGAATTTGAACTTATTCTAGCTTCCTGAACTTCATGGAAGCAAAATCTTATCTGTTAACACCACCCAAGTATTACAGTATTTTTGTTACAGCTGCACTAGCACCTCTGGATAACTGCTAATTATAAAGTCAGAATCCAGGGCCATGTTTCTTTAGTAGCTTTATTCTCTGAAAGTTCTACCACCAAGTGTGAACTTCCATGGTTTTTCTGTGGGAAATCAGGCATCCGGAGTGGTGGCTGATTTTATGGAATTCTGCTCATATCCTACATTTCTGGAAAGTGTCATTCAAAGCTTTGTTTCAGGGACATAAAACCTTTAGCAGCTCCATGCAAGGGAAGGAAGAAATGACAGATCTGTGGCAAAGAGACACTTTTCTTGATCAGTGTGATTATATTAGAATGCTCTACTTGGATATATTGATTTGTCTTTGAGGGTGCTTTGTGCCACATAAATCTCATAGAACTAGCTTTAAGGAGCTGCCCCAGAAGGCCACTGCTTCTCTTCTCAGCAAAGAGAAGCAAAGCCAGGGAGTCATTTGTCAAAGTTTAAAACAGAACGGTCCATTTATGAGCTGAGACAGGATGGTTTCCTATTCCGACATTCATGGGATTTTAAAACAAAGATGCATTTTATGATTAACCTCTGCATATAGAAGCAAAGAGCTATATTTGTCTCTTTTGACTTACTTCAGCAACCTGAATTTTTTAAAAATCACCTTCAAGGAGAATCATATTTATTATACTTTAAAATTTCAGTTTATATGCACCATTGTGCAGGACAATTTCTTTTCCCCTGTGCTTAATAGCCAAGTGGTCATTTGTTTTAGAGATTCATTCATGCTGTAGAAGATTTGGCCATCGATGGAAAAGAACATTCTTGAGAAGGTTGTGGGGTGTTTTCCTCTTTAAAATTTTTGTTGGCTTTTGCTTTTGTCCTCTGCCCCCTCCCTCGCCCTGCTTCTGCCTCGGTGCAGGGAGAACAGGCCTTAAGATCTTGATTAAGAGTTTCCCACTTCCTCTGTTTTCTAGGACACATAACTTCAGTTCTATGATTTTTCAGAGCTGCACTGGAAAGAACTTCGGCAGATGGGCAGACTCATTTACTTTTAGGAATTGGTCAACCTTGAGCAAATTAATGAATTGAAAATCCGCCCTTTCCCTCTGAAGGAGTATTGTGATGGTCAAATCATGGGGAGGTGGTATTTGGGGGAGATAGTTTAATGCATTATTTAAGAGCATGGGCTTAAACCAGGTGGGCTTTTAGCTAAATCTTCCCCTTGCTGCTCCAGTGATACTGGACAGGTCACTCATTTCTCTATACCTTAGATTCCTCATCTGTGAAGTTGGACTAATAATTGCTCCTATCTTGTGTGGGTGTTTTAAAAACAAAGAAAAAATAATTTACTTACATAGCACTTAGCCTAATTATATAGTCTTTGGCATCACAATACCAATACCGAATAATGATTAGTAGGCCTAATGACTTTACTTCTCTTAATGTATTAAGATATGGATTCAAAGGGAAAGGAAAAGCCGTGGAATTCAGACTGTGAATTCTCTTACCTGGGCAGGCTGTTTGAAGTAAAATATTTCTTTGAGAAACATCTTCTTTTAATAAATAATAGATGTTTCTATAAATCAGGTGCCCTGGTGGTGTAGTGGTTACGAGCTGGGCTGCCAATCCCAAGGTCAATCGTTGGAAACCACCAGCGGCCCCACTGGAGGAAGGCGGGGCTCTCTACTGCTGGAAAGCCTTATATTCTGGGAAACTCATGAGGGCCCTTCTACTCTGTCCTCCTGTGAATCAGCCCCGACCCCGAGGCAGTGAGTTTGATTTTTGGCTTTAGAGTGCATCGTATCTAGTTTGATACGTCTAGCCATCATGGTCAGGTTATCAAGAGGGGTCAGTCCATGGAAGAGGCCTGGTAAAGTAGAGGGTCAGCAAAAAGAGAAAGGCCGTGATAGGAGGGACTGACACAGTGACTACCGCGCAACAGTAACAGTGTGACTACCCCGTAACAGTAACAGTGTGCCTACCACGTAACGTAATAGTATTAGTTACTACTGTAACAGTAAGGTAGGTGGAGGACTGGGCGGCGCTTTATTCTGCTACACGGAGGACGGGTGTGAGTCAGCACGAACTCCACAGTGAATCACAGCAGCGTCCATCAAGGGGTTCTGGTCACATGACTCTTGTAAGTCAGTTCACTGTCAACGAAAGTCAAACACCCTCCCCTTCTTTTCTTAGTTTTCATTATGATTGCCCTTTACTATCAGTAGTTTAATAAATCCAGTCTTTATTTGTCTTTGGGGTTTGAAACATTTACATATGAAAGTACATAAATATTTTCATATGTAAATGGAAAAATAATTAATACAAAGAAGTGTGGTTCATTGTTACTTGAATATGTTATAAGCAGGCGACAGTCTCTCTCTCTCTCTCTCTCTCTCTCTCTCTCAGGGTAACATGCACACAAATATGTGTCCTTGTAAGAAGTCTTAAAAACATAGCTATGCCTAGTTGAGATTTCACAGAAGTTTTAAATGGCAACTTGAGATGTATTTACCAAGGTTTTATAACCGTACTTCCATTTCGAATGCAAAACCACTTTCTAGATAAAAAAATATTTAGTCCCAAGTACAACATGGGAATGAGATTTAATAATCTCTCCCAGGAATGGCTTTTATGCCGACTGTACTAACTCTTAAACCCGCCTCACAGTGCCTGCAGGTGTAAGCTTCAGTGAGAAAGAGAGGAGTTCACCATTTTCTCACTTATTTAAAAACACTCATGGTTTTAAAAATAGGAAGGCCTTCTGCTTGAAGATGTCCATACAAAGATACGTGTACTAAACTTTCTAGTATTAGCTGAAAGTAACACAAATATCAACAAAAAGGTGGAGTCCTCTTTAAATGGAACCAAGAGACAGACACACACAATCCAAAACCAGGAACATTTGCTTCTAAACATAGGTCTCAAACTCAGGCGTAGACACACGACGGTCCATGCTCCTCACGGAGTTCTCTAATGTCAGGGGACGTGAAGGGGACGTGAAGGTGGCTGTGAAGGGCTGCCTTGCTGCCTCTTACTGTTGCTGCAGTTAGATGCTGTCCAGTCAGTCCCGATTCATAATGACCAGGTTCCACGGGCACATGAGGCTACACAACATATTCATGGCTTGGCCTTCAGTGACATTTTTAATGTCTTGGTTTTTTAATGTGAAAGAGGTCTTCCACAGCAGATTTGTTCAATGGAATGTGTCATTAGATTTCTTGACTGCTGATTTCATGAGCCAGGAGCCCTTGTGGTATAGTGGTTATGCATTAGGCTTCTAACCACAAGGTCAGCAGTTCAAAGCCACCAGCTGCACCTTGGGAGAAAGACAAGGCTTTCGACTCTCATAAAGAGTTACAGTCTCAAAAAATCCACAGGAGCAGCAGCTCTACCCTGTCCTATGGGATCACTGTCAGTCAGAAAGGACTCACTGGCAGAGGGCTTGAGTCTGAAGTGAGCTTTCATGGCCACTGATGGTGGGAAATCAACGAGAAGCCCAGAGAACTCCTGGACAACCTGAATATTTTTTCCATGATCAAAATCCTACTTTTTGTTTCAGTTGGGGGGAGTTTTTTTTTCCTTTCTGTTGAGGTGTAATCTTTGATCTTCAGCCTCAATAAATTCTTCAAGTTCTTATTAATAATCAATAAGTTCCTTTTGCTTTTAGCAAAAATGTGTCATTTGCATATCACAAGTGGTGATGCTGCTTCTTTGAATTCTGATGCTATGTTCTTCTTCACACAGTCCACTTTCTCAGATTATTTGTTGAGCATACAAATTGATTAAGAATGTTAAGCGGATACAATCCTGTTGCTCACTTTTCTTCATTTGAAGCAATACAGTGTCCCTTAATTCTGTTTAACAGCTTCCTCTGGGTTTGTGTACAGCTTATTTGTGAATGCAATGGAATGTTCTGGAATTCCCATTCTTCACAATGTTATCCACCATTTGTTATGATCCACACAGTCGGATCCCTTTGCATAGGCAATAAAACACAGGCAAAAGTCTTCCTGGTATTCTTTACTTTTGGTCAAGCTCCCTCTGGCATGAGCAATGACACCTCTCAGTCCATGTCTTTGAATCCAGCTTGAACGCTTGGGTGTTCTCTGTTGGTACACTATTTTTTAATTAACCTCAGCAACATTTGACTTGCCTTACTGGGAACCAGTCATTCCATATCCCAGATTGATGAACTGCAGATCAGATGGCGATGGAGAAGAAAAAGCTGTTAACTTTGCAGGAACCATGTGCGAGGCATATGACTCAGTCCTCTACTCGTACTGTAACAGAAACACCCCAAGTTCAGGGATTAACAGACATTATTTGGTCACCATTTGGAGGCTGGAAGTCAGAAGTCAGGACACCAGCTCCAGGGACAGGGTTCCCCTCTCTGTGGGTTCACAGTTCAGGAGGCATGGCCTTGTCTCCTTTCAACATCTAGAGGTCTACCACTCTTTGGATATTTCCAAGTGTCTTAACATCTATCTTCTCATGAGTCTAGTGCTTCCTAGCACAGAGATTCCCAGCGCCGAGACTGCCCCAAGCTATTCTTTCTCGGTGGTAATAGGGTCCTCTATTTCCACCAGCTTCTCTCTCCTTTCATTTCCTGTACGGAAAAAAAGGTGTTGCAGGCCACATCCCATGGAAACTCACCTTGTATTGGATTGGGGCTGTGGCGGGATTGAGTGTCTTAATCCTTCCACAATTTATTGGTTTATCACATCATCACATCGCATGATAGGGGATCACCAAATAACTGCCACACTACATCATTGCAAAACTACCAAACCACTGACAATTATGACTCAATCAAATTGATGCAAATTTGGGGGCCTAAAGGTAGAATGTCATGGATTTTCCAATGTTCCTCAATACAATACAAAACAAAAGAAAACTCTCTAACAGCCAGGCCAATGCAAACAAAAAGGAAGCGGGGGAGTCCAATATTAATATAATGCAAAGTTGAAAGGAAGGAAAAATGATTAAATGAGAAAAATAAAGGCATTTATTTTCAGTGATAATATTTACAAGTCACAACAATAATCTATCACCAGTCACTTAGAAATATTCACAGACTTCGAAGAGTTCATGAAAAATGTCATGATCTCACTATTCCATTTTTTCACGATCTTTCAATTTCATGAACGTTTTGAAGCCCCCTCATATAATAAGATCAAAATGTCTAAAGAACACTCTCTATGGAAGGTAAGAATAGATAGAAATCCGATTGTGGGGATCCGAGGCTTGCCTTCTTGTAGTGTGGATGATCCATCTATTTATTCATTAAGTAGAGCCTGTATGCATTGTAGTAGCACACATTTACTGAGCACTTATGACCCGCCAGATGCTATGTTGGGTGGATGAGGGGGAGAAGATGGGAGGAAAAGCAGGTAATGATATTACCTTGGTGGGCTGGCCACCTACTAGAGTCCAACATTGTCAGCACAAGGCAAATGTATCCCTGCGATGTGCTGAATGGTACTGGAAGGGTATGGGGTATGGTGTGTGGGGGAAAAGAAAGCGATGTAGCTGAATTTTCAAGATTGAAACCCATAAGCTGCTCCTGGGGAGAAAGAGAGGCTGTCTGGTGCTGTAAAGAGTTCAGGCTTTGGGAACTCTGCAGGGAAGTTCCATTCAGCCCTGTAACCTGACTGAGTTAGAATCAACTTGATGGCAATGGGTTTCCTGGAGTTGGGAGGAATTTTAAGATGGTTTCCAGGACTTTTGTCGCTTATGTTCCTTCCATGATTATGCTATGTTATATGGCAAATGGACTCTTTAGAAGCAGAGAGTTTTATTTTTTCCAGGTTGGTGGCAGAAGAAGAAATTAGAGAGATTCCATCAATGCATTAGGAGATGATTGCTCACCCGCTGCCATGGAGTTGACTCACAGAGACCTGACTGGACAAAGCAGACCTGTCCCCGAGGTTTCCAAGACTAAATCTTTATGGGTGCACACAGCCTCACCTTTTTCCTGAGGAGGTGTCAGGGGGTTCACACTGCTGTCCTTGGGGTTGGCAGCCCGATGTGCAGCCCACCATGTCAGCAGGGCTTCCAAGGCTTGCAGATGGCCTCTATACGCTGAGGGTTGACCTGGCTGTCAGCTACCAACCCAGAGGAGACGTCAGTCCCACGAGCACAACAAGCTGAGTGAACCTGGAACTCGATTCTTTCCTGGCGTCTCCAGCCCAGCTCCACCGATACTCTGATTTTAACCTGGAGAGACCCGGAGCAGAGAACCCAGACGTTGACCGACCAGCTGTGAGCTAACAAATGGGTCTTGTTTTAAGTCACTCTTTGGGGCAATTTGTCACTGCCCCCGAAAAGGAATACAGGAGAGAAAAGAGGTCAGGGAACACAACCCCTTGGTGAGAAGTGGCTAAGCCAGAATATAATGTTAGTGCTTGATCTCCAGGCCTGTCCTTGAACCGCAGAGTCACCAGAAGAGAATATCAGTACCCATCCTAGTCTCCCCTTCACCTCCTTCCTCAGCCTTAGTTAGTTGACGAGTTCCATCACATGAGCCTCTGAATAATCCCCTCCCTTCTCATTGAGTGGGTTTATTTATAAACCCTTGTTAAATTACTCTACTAGCCTCCTAACTCGGGGCTTTACTCCGTTCTCTACCTGACTCCTCTTTTGGACTTTTTGCTTCACTAATTTGATGATCTCACTTTTGGCCTATAGACCAGTCGTTCTCAACCTTCCTAATGCCCTGACCCTTTCAAACAACTCCTCACGTTGTGGTGACCCCAACCATAACATTATTTTCATTGCTCCATCATTACTGTAATTTTGCTATTGTTATGAATTGGGAAACCCCTGTGAAAGGGTCGTTCGACCCCCCAAAGGGGTCTCGACCTGCAGGTTGAGAACCACTGCTATGTTTGACTTTCAAACATCCTCCCAGCTTGACGTCCTTCCACACTTGTCATTGGCTTTAATCTTATGAAATCACCTGCCCTGACTAGAGTGTGGTGTATTTTTTCACCAGTCTGTGTTTAAAAGGTCCTTCAATGGGGTAAATGGTTTGCTCTTGGTCTCTACCATAAAGTCAGTCCAACCCTCCCCTCTTCCACCCCTCCCCGCAAAGAAACAACTCACTGTGATTCTGACGCGGGGACCTTGTAGAGCAGGCAGAACGCCCTGGGGTTCATGAGATGGTAATTTTTATGGGACTACAAAGTCTCACTTTCCTCCCTCAGAGTGGCTAGTGGTTTTGAACTGCTGGCCTCATGGTTAGCAGCCCAACTCATAACCAGTATGCTACCAGAGCCCCTCTCCACTCTACCCAGGGGAAGCATAAAAGAAAGGGGCTAGGGGCCGGCTTCCATTAAGATTCCAGTCAAGAAAACCCTATGTAGCAGGTCTACTCTGAAACACAGGGGCCAACCATGTGTTGGACTCAACTTGATGACAACAGGGTTTGTTGTCGTGCTTCAAAGTCTGACTCAACAGCAGAAACCAATACACAGCAATGAGTTATGCTTGAAAGGCTACCCTGGCAATTTTGTCTGGACAACTCCTATGCATCCTTAGAACTCAGTCTGAACATCATTCTTTCCAGGCAGCAATTCTGAGTTTGATGGAGCGTCCTCTTTATTCTGATGTAGCTGTGTGCCTTAATAAAGGGGCTTCTTACTTTTCCAACAGATAGTTCACCCTGGATTGAGAGTTAACCTTTGGTCAAGCAGATGTGTGTCAGACCGCAGCTAGCCAAGACTCAAAGCAATTAACGGTTCTCCTAGGTTACGATGAACTTTGGAGCAGAGTTGGGGCAATTTGCATAGAAAACTCAGAATTGCCTGGGAAGGCTGGGCTAATTATGCTGTACTTTAAATTCTTCATATGGAAATTGCAGTTTATAGAGACCCTGGGGCTTATAAGTTTGACCTGTGAAAGTCAAATAGCCAGGCAGACAAGAACTTGCACATAAAGCCAATTTGAGAGAGAGAGAGAGAGAGAGAGAGAGAGAGAGAGAGAGAGAGAGAGAGAGAGAGAGGCAAGGCTGGTGGTTCTGGATCCACTAAGTGATGCTCAGTGTCCGGAACTGGCTCATATCTGGGACTTGGTTTTGCCCTGAGAATGTGGTGCCTGAACACTGAAAGCGAAGATTACTCAGGCACACTGGGCATGTCCCCTTTCATAGCATGGACCACCTTCCCCTGAAAACTGTCCTCAAGAGCACCACCGAGCAGGGGCTTAGCATAAGACAGGACCGTGTGAGGGCGCTCGCTGCCAGCTCGCTGCCAGCTAGCTAATGCGCTGAACCTAATGTGTTGAATTGTCTTCTATTTTGACTTCAGGCTTGTTTCTCCACACCCAAAGCAAGGCTAGGTCTCTGCTGTCCAAATACATGCCTTTGACCTAGTCTGTGTGGTGACAGATACGAAACTCACTGCACTTGTGCCCGACGTGGCAGAGTGGGGTGAAAGAAGTTTGACCTGAAGACCTAGGCCGGTCTGCTTCTCACAGAGGGAGTGTTGGCAGTGGGTGTGTCCCCTTGGGGACCAGCTATGGCTTTGGCAGTTCATAGGTGGGGATGTGGTTTGCTCTCATGGTTTAGACAGGGTCTGCTCTGACCAGCCAGCCTTCCCACATCAGTGAGAGGACCTCCTTCGTGTTGGAAATGGGAAGAAGATACGTTGGACTTTCTTCTGTCACCGCTGCTACGTGGTGTTGGCTCACAGTGCTTCTGGTACCCCAAACTCTCACTTCTCACCTTTTCTCAGTGATACTAAGTTTTATCTTAGAAACAAAACTGGAACGCAAGTCTAACAAGCTACAACCAAGAAAGACTACTTATATTGGAGTGGGGAAGGCAATTCTCAGGCAGCGTGGTCGGATATTGTAGTCACTGGTTTACCCGTCTGCCTGCAGATATTTGGGCACCAGGGGAAAAGGATAAAGCAGTTAATAAGGATTTGAAAGTCTTATTCCTTTCCCCCCTATTTCTAGCAAGAATTTATAGGTAATTCAATAAATGGTGGACAGAGAAGAAAACTGTACAGTCTTTATTTAGTATTTTTATTCCACATATTTTATTGTCAGATTTAGTTTTATAGATATAGCATACATTCTCCACCGATGACGAAGACAGATGATTAAATATGCAACTTAATTACAAGTTATATTGATATCTGAGAAAAATAGATGATGTAGATTTGTTTGTAACATAATTCCATACGAACAAATAAATACTATAAAAGTTATAACATACATTCTGCTCTATCAACATTTTTGAGGTATATTGTTTTCCTTCAAATTTGAGAATTATTACCAAAAAACCCAAACCCAGAGGTTTCCTCCATAAGCAAGAAGCTAGCACTCAAAAGAATACCTTATCAAATGATTATGCATCTTAATATATATTTAGCTACATCAAATATTATTTTAACACCAATAAAATACTTAAACGTTTAATTTTACAGTCACTTTTTCCCCTCTAGCTCCATGAAAGGAATGAATAATTCCTAAGATAAAGGAAGGACACTAACAAATTAGGGTATTATTCTAATCTTAAAACTTTTTGCGGCAAGTGGGAGAGTAATTTTTATAAAAGCCTTTTTCGTTCTTCATTCTATGCAAAATTATGCAAAGTAAAAGACTGCAATACTTAGAAACATGATTCAATGGAGCCAATTCTGCAAATGGAAAGGTAGCCTATTGATTTCTCCTTGGGGGTTTATTAACTCAAACCACATAACAGACTAGTTAGAAACGCATCCATTATGGGTAAAATAACTAGAGGAATCAAGTAAATTCCCCCTTCGAACGGGTGAAGGCAGCGACAAGCATTTTTACGGAACAATGCCAAACCGTTTCCAGCATGAAAATATTGAGCAACTCTTCTAGGATAAGCAAGAATCCTACTTTCTTTTTATTGCTGCCAGAGCTTGGCTGAGAACCAACCACGCACGGAGCAAGAGCACAACAAACGCCTTGGGAAACAATCAGATAAGTGGGTCTCGAAACAAAGAGAAATGTGTGCCCGAGTGTGCTGAAAGCAAACCCACACGGGCTGTCTTGGCCGTCTGGGAAGAGGAGAGCACTTTTAGATACCAATAATTTCATTAACCTGCACTTGTAAATCCCTTATTTCCCTCTAAGCCAGTGATCCCCTGCCATCCCGACCCCCGCCAATCTGGGACTTTCTTTTCTAGCACTGATTGCTCCCTGACAGACCCTTATCCTAACAATAGACTCTCCTACACAAACGACCAAATTCAAAAATGGAACAATTTGGTACGAAAAATAGAGTCTCTCCGCCACCCACCCCCGGCCCCACCCTAACCGCCCCATCATCAAATCCCAGAAAGCATTCTGAATCCCAAATGTTACTTTAAAAAATACTTTTATTGGGGCTTTTACATCTCATCACAATCCATACATTCATCCAGTGTGTCAAGCACATTTGCACATATGCCGCCATCATTTTCAAAGCATTCTCTGCCCACTTGAGCCCCTGATATCAGCTCCCCATTTCTCCC
>NW_022111373.1:120139647-120150698 GCF_000313985.2 Echinops telfairi
CCTGTGACCCCTCTGTGAGGGGATGTCCAATTGTCTACAGATGGGCATTGGGTCTCCAGTTCATGCCCCCCGCACCCCACCAATTCACCTTGTGTATGGTTATATTCTGGAAATCTTACTTTTTAAATAACAGAATGTTTGAAGATCATTTTGGGGCCTATTTTCCAAAGCTGCTGGTGGAGACATTTTTTCCCCCTCCTCATCAGTTTTGATGGTGCAGCGTTTTTCTGTGGTCCACACTAATATCCTGATCAGTCTGCTGGCTCAGCACCAGCCTCCTCTCCATTATCATGTATTCCGAAGAGACAAGCATTGTCTTTCTGTGTGTGTGTTATGCGGCTCCCCCAGGCCTCCAACCTCTTTTCTCCTGATTAAGAAGCACGCTACAATATTCAGCCCTGAAAAAAAATTCTAACATCTCGTCCTGAGTCACCATCCAATATTGTACCCGGGGATTTCAAGGTCAGGACATGTGATAGCTCGACACGGAGCATCTGTAATGCGTGGGATCGTTACAAACACGAGAAAGATGCTTTATGCGCTCGCTCTCTGAAAGTGAACTTGGACGCAGTTCGAGTTAAATTTTAAGGTACAAAAATTTAAGGTACAAAAGCTTAGGGAAATATTATCATTGTCACACTCGATTACGCATAGAAATAGCTTGACACTCCTGAAATATAGATATTAAAGAATAACTATTCTTCAAAGATATAAAAATTTCCCCATTCGGGCATTCAGTGAATATTCATTGGGGGCCTAGTGTGTGCATAACAGTGCAGGCAGAGTGATGGAGAACAAAGATGGACACAGTAGCCTGTTGACCGTGTGTATGTGTGTGTGTGTGTGTGTGTGTGTGTGTGTGTGTCTTTTTCAAGGGCTTTCCCAACCAGGCAGATGTAAAGCGGGCTGATTCTCTATTGCAAGTGTTGGGGAACGCGATTTCTTATGTGCAGTGCATGGGCAGGCAGCCCTTGTGCAATGTGGGCTCCCATCACGTGCAGTATGTATTAGCAATAACCAGGGAGAAAGTGAAAAAGATGTTTCTACCAGATATAGGCCTAGTGCACCTTAACTGAAGAGAGAGAATCCATACCCTTGTGTGTTAAGAGACTTCCAAGTGAAAGGAGAGAAGCCTGGTTACCTGTTTCCGACATAATCTGATACAATTAATGCAAAAAGTTTCCATGCAATGCCCGGTTGGGGGGAGGGGTGTCCCATGTTCAGAAGGGGGAGGGTTTGCATGCGGTCGGCTACTCCTTCATAAAGGAAACAAAACAAAACTCAGCACCACCGAATCGATTCTAACTCACTAGGACCCTGCAGGACCCAGTAGAGCTGCCCCTGGGGGTTTCCAAAGCTGTGAAACTTTATTGGAGAAGAAAGCCTCATCTTTCTCTCTCAGAGCAACTAGTGGGTTTGAACTGCTGATCTTGTGATTAGCAGCCCAATGTGTAACCCATTAATCCACCAGGGTTCCTTTTGGTCTGGTTATCTCTAATACATAAGGTATCTCTGGGGGAACAAAGCGGTACTTGCTCTCATTCTCTAAAACTCTGATGTTGCCTTTAAAACTAAGGGGATGAGATTCGTCAAATAGTTGTTTAAGAGAAATATCTCAAGGTTTTTTCTAGGAAGAAATATGATTTTCCATACTGGGAACTAGATTGTCAAAAGACTTCATTTTTACAACCCTGATGAATATGTCACTGAACTATAAATATTACTGCTTGCCTCAATTCCCTATGTACCTTCGAAGTTTGATGGAAAGATGAATGGCTTTATAGCCCATGGCATTTCTTCGTCTTGTAGAAAAAGAGGGAGGTGGGGGTTGTGACTATTATAATTCCTATATGACCTGGAGGGACCAGTCCTGGGAGAAGGACATCCTGCTGGGGACAGTGGAGGGTCACTGAAAAAGAGGAAGACCTCCAGGGAAAGTGAGGCAGTGGCGACCACAGCAGGGTCAGGCAGAGTATGTTTTGAGGATGGCATGAGAGTGGGCCATGCTTCATCGTGTGTGTATATCAAGCTTTCTCTGAGTTAGAACTGACTCCTAAAAACAACCGTGCCTAAACACAGTTCGGTGTCTCAAACACCAACTGGGCCTTTCATGCTAGGTGGAAAACCTCTTTTTGTCGTTGTTGTTATTTATTTTATTTCTAATTAAATACTTTTATTAAGGGCTCTTACATCTCTTATCACAATCCACACACTCATCCATTGTGTCAAGCACATTTGTACACATGCTGCCATTATTATTTTCTTTTTTAATTAAAAAATCATTTTATTGGAGGCTTGTACAACTCTTATCATCACAATGCATCCATCCATCTATTGTGTCCAGCACATTTGTTGCCATCATCAGTCTGAAAACATAGGGAGGGGGGAAAATGAGGAGCTGACACCAAGGGCTCCGGGAGAAAGAAAACTTCTTTATCTCAGCCAGTTCTCCTACCCTTAGTAGCGATCACCCAGTCTGCTTCGTCCCAGACTTCCGGAACTTCCTGAACTCATGTCTATCAATGTATCAAAGTTTCTTGGGAACTGGTGGAAGGAATTGGCAAAGGTCGCTGACTTCACACCGT
Source organism: Echinops telfairi (assembly GCF_000313985.2). Classification (NCBI taxonomy): domain Eukaryota; kingdom Metazoa; phylum Chordata; class Mammalia; order Afrosoricida; family Tenrecidae; genus Echinops; species Echinops telfairi. The sequence goes on from NW_022111373.1 coordinate 120,142,233, forward strand.
TACCCATGTTGTTGTTGTTGTTGTGCCATCGAAGTGGTTCTGACCCAGAGAGGTCCTATGCCCAGTGTGACCCAGAGCGACACACTGTCCACTCTTGTGTTACCCTTGTTTTTCCTATGCGTGAGCCCATACCAACCTGTTTATGCCCCAGGTCCCACGGAAATTGCTATAGCCATGGCCACTAGCTAGCTATCTTCTTACCTCTCTAATCAACGGGCAACTTTTCAGCCCATGTCTCAGTTGACGTGTCTATCCTTATTATAACCCTTTCCTTACTATCGGTAACACCAACTCTCCTGGATACTGAGAACATCTTCCCCTTTCTACACAACAGATTCTTTGCTAGTTTATCCTTAAATACTGGGGCTTCCAAAATGCAGTCCTGTCTCTGCTGCTTCCTAAGCCATGGTGGCGCAGTGGTTGAAGCACAGTGGTAGTTCTGCGGAGATTACGGCCTTGGAAATCCTGTCGGGAAGTCCAGTCTCCTTTAGACTTGCTGTGAGTCGAAATGGACTGCACAGCAACCCCCCCGGAGGGAACGGGGCTTTATCTCAAGGTGGCCTGCAGCGCTTGGACGTCACACTGACAATTCCCCAGGGCGGGAAGAAGCAGTTGGCTGCTATCCCAAGAGTAGAGAACTGGCATTCATTCGCCTTTGCTTCGGATCTCTTGCCTTGAGAGTGCTCAATGAATGGTAGCCATACATGGATTACTTTAATGTACCGATGGCTTTACTATGACATGTATTCATCTGGTAGGCCTGGTTCTACTGCTGTCGATGGATATTATTGAAAGTTCTGCCGCGTCACCAATGACATTGTTTATGTCAATAGTGCCCAGTCCCTTAAGAGTTTAATCTTCATAAGTCAACAGTTCATGTCTTGTGGTTCATAGCTGGCCGATACTCGTAGACTTTCCCTTTCTCCATTGTGCTTTAAATTCATGAAAGGTTGGGTGATTGTTTTAGTTTTCTAGAGCTGCTATAACAGAAGGACCACAGAGAATAGTTTTAACAAATATCAATTTGTTCTCTCACAGGTTGGGAAGTTCAAAGTCTGAATTTGGGCTGCCTTTCTCTGTCAGCTCTGGAGAAAGGTCCCTGTCTTCTTCCAACACATGTGTCCCCAGGACCCGTGGGAGAGCTCCATGGGTCTTGGCATCAGCCTTCCTCTGGATCTGGGAAGCTCTCAGTGCAGGAACCTCAGGTCCAAAGGATGAGCTCCATTCCTGGCACTTCTCACATGATGGTGCCGAGATCCCTCCTTCTCTACTTGCTTCTTCCAACTTTCATCTCTTGTAGGACAGGAGATGGTGGAGACTCCCTTTCTATGGCTATGTGTTGTACTGCAAGACCTAAGGTTAGCAGTTTGAAACCACCAGCCCTCCGCAGGAGAAAGACAGGGCTTTCCACGCCTGTAAAGAGCTATAGACTCAGAAATTCACAGGGGCAGTTCTGCCTTGTCCTGTAAGTTCAGTATGAGTCAACACTGTCGATATTGACTGGACGGAGGTGGAGACACTCTTGACTAGGGGTGGAGTCAAGGGGTGGAGACTAGGGGTGATGACACCTCCTTGAGGGTGTGGCCTTTAGTATAAGAGTGAGGGATTCTGGGCTGTCTCTATCTCTCTGCCACTGAGACTCTGTGTCCTCCACCAGGGGCAGCCCCACCCTGAGGCTGCCAGTGCCCTGCATGTTCCCACTGACCTTGGATCCTTGAGACTCTGTACTCAGGGGCCTGTGAGCTTTCTGTTTCCTGGCTCACCTTTCTGCATCACCGGCCTGTTGCAATGTGCATCTGAAGAGAGACTTATGGACTAGCATCAGATAGATGGACTTGAATGGGACTTGGCTGGGACTTTCCTGATATGCTAATACTTGCACAAAGCTCTTTATTACACATAGATGAGTGTTGCTGAATTTGTTTCTCTAGTCAACCTGGCCTAACACACAAAATAAAACAAAACATCCAAAAATGGTTGCCAGTGTCTTATTCTCAACTTGAGTGTTCTCACCTCCTGTCAACATGATTACAATAGTCTCTTAAGATGTATCTCTGCTTGTAATTCTGCCTGCCTTTCAAAGCCATTCTCTACATTGGGGCCAGAGTTCAATTCCAAAAGAAAATCTAATTGTGTCGCTTCCCTTATTCAATTCTCATCTTAGACCAAAGTCTGAACTCTCTCAAATGTCTTGAACCCACGCTTCAGGACCTCTCTCCCACTTGATGCTCCATCTTCATCTCAGCATCCTTACCGTGCACACTGTGCTGGTACACCAACTGTGCCAGTCTGGGTAGACTAGAGAAACAAATTCACAAACACGCACATGTGTATAAGGCATTGGTTTATATACAAGAGCAGTTGAATATTGAGAAAAAATCCCAGCCCAGTCCAGATCAAGTCCATAAGTCTGATATTAGCCCATATGTCTGATATCAACCTATAAAGTCCTCTTCTGACTCATGAAACACATGCAATGGTGCTGAATGCAGGAAGATCACAGGCCAGAGGGTGCAAAATCTTTTGGATCCAGTGGTGGTAGAAGCATCTCAGCGCTGGCAGGGATCTCCATGTGGCTCCTCCATTTCCGAGGGCACGGGGTCTATGTGCCATGTGTCTTCTCAGTAGAGCGTCTCTAAGGGAGTCAGCATTGTCAGTGGGGCATCTCCAAGGGAATGAGCTAAGAGAGAGAGAGTCTCTCCTGCCTCCAAGGAGGAAATCAGGAATTCCCAGAATTCTCAGGAGAAGGCCATGCCCACACAGAGGGCTCATTGGCTATGATCCGATTGACAGACTAGACCCCACCCCTTCACTCTTAATCCTCTCAAGTCCCAAATTGACACCATATTATGAAACTACCACACCAACACACATGGCCTCTGTTGATTTGGGATCTTCTCATCGACAGTATGGATGGGCCTTCCTTCCTCTCCTGCCTGAGTTCCTTCCACTTTGTAGCATCACCCCTTTTATGGTCCACGGCACCCCAGGCTTCTATTGCAGCACTTTATTATAGCTACTTGCTTAATTATCTGTGCTCCCCCCATTAGACTTGTAAATCCCATGTGTCTATCTTGTTCAAAGTTGTAGCCCCAAGTAATTATGACAACAAATATTTATTAATATTCATTGATGGAATGAATATGGAAAGAACTCATAACTATTGGGTTACATGCTAGATGCATGCCTCTACTCACCCCCTCCAGAAACTCCTCTAAAACCCATAGAAGAACGGCCATCAGAAGGGAGAGACGCCAATAAAACTTCTAAGGTGGAAGGAGGATAAATGACTTATTTAGGCAGAAGGGGGAAGCCGAGAGTGAATTCTTACAAAAGGGCAGGACTCCAATGAGAGGCAAGCTCACTCAATGCCAACCTCAGACAAAGAGAGGAATTGGAGGTGCCAGACATTTCATTGTCAGGGTGGGGAATGTGGCTGAAAACAGATAGATGGCTATCTGTCAGTATTTGGAGCAGGTAGACCTCAAATCCTCTTCCCTGTGCTGCACAGTCAGGACAATGATGCCTAATTTATGTAATTATTTGTTATTGATAATTGTAGTGCTTCCTAAAGACCGGCAGAAGGCAGGTGGTTCACTAAGAGTGGAGGACAGAGGGAGAGGTATACCTCAAAGAGTGCGATCAGGTGAACATTGCTCCAGTCCCTCTCTCATGTTAAACTCGCTGAATAGTGGCAACTTAGATAATACCCACTGTGTAATCCAGTTAGAGAGGAGCATGGAGGAATCCTCTCAGTAGGAACTGACTGGCTCCAGGCAAAGGATTTACAAGGCTGAAATTGGGGTGTCCTGATGAAACTACCAGCTTCCTTCCATCGCCCTATGATGTTGCTCACCAGCTGATCCATAAACCAGTTGCCATTGAGTTCTTCAGTCGTTGTGTATCTGAAAGTAGATGACCCGGCCTTTCTCTTGATGAGCTCTTGGTGGATTCAAGCATCCACCCTTTTGTTTATCCACAAAGCCACTGCCATCTGGTCCTTTCTGACTCCCAGGGACCCTACAGGCCAGTGTAGAGCAGCTCATTAGGGTTTCCAGAAACCAAACTACTGCCATTGAGTCAATGCTGACTCATGGGTTCTGGGGCTGTAAGTGGTGACAGGAGTAGAAAGCCTACTTTTCCCTCCCACGGAGCTGCTGGGGCTTTCAAACTGCTGACCATGGGGCTCGCAGTCCAACACAAACCATGACACCATCAGGGCTCCTTCCTTAGGGTGTAAGAGACTGGAAATCTTTTCTCCAAGAGTCCTGATGGTGTCATGGTTAGGGTTGACTTGTGTCTGAAAGATCAGCAATTCCAAACCACTAGCAGTCTTGGGAGACAGACGGGGCTTTCTGCTTCGGTAAAAAATTAGTTTCAGAAACTCGCTGGGGCAGTTCTACCTTGTCCTATAGGGTCACTATGAGTCGGCATCAACTCGAAGTCGGTGAGCTGGGTTTGGTTTGGATCTTCCGTGGAGTGACTGGTGGGTTTGAACTGCTGACCCTGCAATCAGCTGTGCAACAGTTAACCCACTGCACCACTAGGCTCTTTGTTGTACACGAAGGGAAGTGCAATGGTATTGTACTCTCGGGATCACCTGTAAAGAATATGGAGATAGTGCTAATGGAGCTCTGGTGGGTTGGTGGGTTATGCATTGGGCTGCTAAGCAAAAGGTCACAGGTTCTAACCCACCAGCTGCTCCACAGGAAATATAAGGCCCTCTACTCCTGTAAAGACTGAAAGTCTCAGAAGCCCAAGGGGGCAGTTCTACTCTGTCTTATAGGGTCACCTGGAATAAGAATTGACTGAGTGACAGTGAATTGGACGATATACACTCTGAATATTGATAACTACAATATTCCATATGTATATACAATATGCTATAACTTACCTGAAGGAGGGTGGGGAGGAGGAAGAGGAGGAGGAGGAGGAGGGAATATGGCTGTGCATAAGAACGTGTGTGTTGGGGTGTTGTGGGAAATCTAAACCCTTATCCCTCATAGTGTAAAGTCAATAAGCAGGGTTAAAAACCGGACCGAGAAATAACAGCATTAGGTCGAACGATCTGAAATTGTTGATATTAACGACCCTTCACCTACAAAAATGGCACTTTCTTGTGTTTCAACCTCATATAAGCAGGCTATGGCTACGCCAGTAAATCCTACGAGCAGTACCTGGCAGAGTAGCCGAGAAACAGCTGGGCTTAAGGAAATGAGGATGGAGCGGGAAGTGTTTTTAAAAACCCCAAGCCCCACCGCATACATGCATTAATTTAATAAAAATGAAAATCAACAACAACAGCAAAAGACTAAGCGGCTGACTTCCAAAGCACCGAAGGGCAAGGCCCAACCTCCCGAGGAGGAACGCTGAACGCCGGATGGATCTGCGCCTCCTCATCTTTTCTCCCTTAAGGATTTTTACCTGTTAGAAAAGGGTGATTACAGAGCTTTCTCTGAAAAGACAAAAATAGTCTCTTCTAATCACTCGTTTAGAACTTTAATTAGAAGTTTGGTTGTGTCTCCTTCCAATTTAGCTAATTGGAGTGGAGCTCTGATTGGGTCCCCAGAGACGGGCAATCCCCAGTTGCGGCTCAGAGATGCCAGCTGACTTTCGGAAGCCAATGCTTCGGGAGAGACTGCAATTCTCTACCCATTGACTGACCCATTCAGGGACAGTAGCCAGGAAGTGCTGAGGGAGGTGGCCGAGGGGGCGGGAAGGTCTCTGCGAGTTTAAAGGTCTGGAGTGTGCATTTGGAAACGGGCAACGCTTCCGAGGAAGGCCCACTGTTGGAATACCTGGGTCCAACAGGGATGCTAGACTAGCATTCATTTCATTCAAAGCAAACAATCACAACACAAATGAACAAACTGCTAGAGTCGACGCCCGACTCATAGCGACCCCATAGGGCAGGTGGACCGGTCCCGTGGGTTTACTGAACTGTGACTCCCTGGCTTGTTGACCACGGTGGTTTCGAACTTTTTGGATCGCAGCCCGATGTGTAACCACTATGGTGTCAGGGCTGGTAGAGGCATTGAAGAAGTGGAAAGTCTCTCCCAAATAGGAGACTGTAACCTCCTTTCCTATCACTTTGAGAACCTTCCTTGGTAGTCTACTACAAATAACCTACTGCCAGTTTCTTTCTTTTTAAAAATCGTTATATTGGCATAGAATTCGCACATCATACACTTCCATAATGCAGTCATATTAAAAAGAGTTGTGTAGTCATCAGTACAATCCGTGCTAGAACATTCTCTCTCTTTTTGCTATGAGCTGCCCGTTTCCCTCTAACCTCCCTTCCCTTATCCCCAGGAAGCCATTAAGCTAGGTACTGTCTCTATACTTTTACCTATCCTGGATTTCATGTACTGGATAACATACCAAATAAATAAAAACAGCAACAGACAAAAATAAAGACAGGCCAACAATAATTACAAAATGAACCAGAGGAGGAAACCTCAACTGAGTAAAAAGCAGGAGATATTAAGAACTAGAACAAACATAAAATGGATAGAAAGGTGGTCAAATGATCAGCTGTTACATGTTAACCTAGTTACATCTGCCATAACTGGGTTTGCAATGCTGGGCTCACAAGTCGGAAGCAAGCCATTCTCATCCCTTGCCTGTGGTCAGAGGGAATTCACTGGAGGCTTCTTCCATATAGTGACTCTGAAAATGAAGTTTGAGTTCCTGCTGTAATCCACAGTCTTGTACAAATCCATTGTTCGCAATTTAAGCTCTGATATCATTCCCTCCTTCAGATTTGGATTTTATTATTTATCCCCCTTGGGTCACACAGGCTGGTGTGCTTCTTCCATGTGGACTTAGTTTATGCCTCACTTAGATGGCTAATTGTTTGAAGACAATCCTTTAAGACCCCAGATGGTATTGTTTTTGATAGCCAGGCATCATGTGCTTTCTTCACCTTGTTTTGCAGTAGCACCAGATCCTCAGTGTTCTCTTCAGGAGGCCGAGAATCAAGTAGGGCCATGTCATAAGAGCCAACCATTCCTAGATTGGGGCTAGAATTAAGTGACACCCCCAAATCCATTCACATATCTATTTTATAGATATGTATAATCACTCTATGGGAATCATTATCATTTTATGACAGAGAACATTATCAATCAACCCACTGGGGCATAAGGTAATTCTATTGATAATGCTGTCACTTTATCCAATGGTACAGAATTTAGCACAATGTTGAGAAAAGGAGATTATGCATGTATAAACTGACTCAGAACTGCATTCCATGAATGTTTGATTTTTACAGATTAAAATGGTTGAGCATCATGTACATTGATGATGGAGGTTGGTGGTATGACAAAAATTCCAATCATTCATTCTCAAGAGCACACCCATGCCTTCAGATTAGCACACGTCATAGTAAAGCAAGGAGAGCATCAAAATTTGCTTTCCTGAGCATATTTTGGTCCAGAAGACCACAACTGGTCCTGGCCCACCTGTCACTAACCACCCTCAAAGCAAGGGACTTGAACCCAAATCCAGTGACTGCCAATTCCATCGCCTTGGGGTGGCATTCCCCTATTCTCTTACTGGGGAGTTTCAGTCTTAAGTCCAAGGGCTACAAGTGAGTTTGAGGTAAAGCCAAGGTAATTAATGGAGTTTCCACCTAGAGTCCTTCTGATGTGGCCTCTGAAGTATGTTATTATTCTTGAAATGACAGAGTGAGTATGCAGTCACAGTAGTTTATAGTATATGGCCTGAGTCACCAAGGACTGAACAGGAACTAGGCCAAAATGAATTAGGTCTAATTAGGAACACAGTACTGGGCTTCTTCTCTCCTTGGATTCTATATGAGTATTTTTAACCTATCCCCCCTGCCCCCCCACAAGCAATAGGAAGCTGCTACTCCCTGTTTACCCACCTACAGAAACATAGATGCCTCCCCCAAAACAAATGTTCCCTTCCTCCCATCTTGACTTTCCATTAAGGTTCCCTTATCACTCTTGTAGGAGTGTCTCTTGATTTGGTGAGATCTTATCACAATATAGTACAGCAGCAAATCTTCCCCCTTTCTCTCCTTGAAGGAAACGATCCCAACTGAGGCGAGGGCTCCTCTGTGAAGTGGTTTTTAAGATGTGCATATAAAGAGGGTGATATATGGTTCACGGACACTGGGCAGTCTCTCTGCCTTTTTGTTTGGGAGACCACATTAGAAGTTTATGTGACTTAAGAGCAGAAAACTGTTTAAGCTTGGTGCTTGTCCTTATAAGGGGGTACCCCTCCAAAATGGAGAAAAAGCTCTACTGGACGGAGTTTTCATAATACGAATTTTTCCTGCTAGGCGAGTATCAAGCAACTCACTCTGAGTTAGTGCACTCAGTGGTGTTGCCTGGGAAGATTCTCTCTGGTCACAGTGATTTTTTTCTAAAAGCAGTTTCACTGGAACCTTGTTTTTTTGTGTGATGGCAGATTTAAGAGAACAGAATGCAGCTGTGAAAA
>NW_022111373.1:120150798-120152099 GCF_000313985.2 Echinops telfairi
GATGTTGAACACAACTTACAAGGACTGCCGGATGGGGGGAAACTCAAGTATACGAGTGGGTTTCTCCTTTCAAAAAAGATGAAATGTCATTTGATGACAAACCTCATCTGGACATCTGTCAACTCCTGGAATGGGACTGTTGACAATATTTGTGCACTTGTGCTCAAAGACTGATGATAGACCATAGAAGAGATGAGGAAGTTATCTGGACTGTCTTGGAGCTCGGTTCAGGGAATTTTAATGGAAGATTTGGGAGTGACAAGGGCCACTGTGAAATTTGTCACTTGGGTTCTGACTGACTAGGAAAAAGAGCGTCCACTGGAAACATGCCGTGCTCTAAAAGAACAGCTTCAAAGCGACCCAGACTTTTCTCCCAAGGTCATTACTAGTGACCAGACATGGAGCTATTCGTACAACCCCCAAACAAATGTCAATCCAGTGGAAGACAGCATTGTCACCTCACCCTATTCAGAGGTTCTGAAAAGATTGCATAACGGTGTGACAAAAAAGGTCTGATTTGTGGCAGATGGGGGACTGGTTTTGCTACCATGACAATGCACCTGTTCACACAGCCAGCTCAGTGTGCCAGTTTTTGGCAAAAGCCAGCATGCCTCTCTTGTCCCATGCACCTTACTCACCTGATCTCACTCTGTGTGACTTCTTTTTGTTTTGTTGAATGAAGAGGGGCATGACAGGACAGCGATTTGAGGATATAGAAGAGGGGAAGAAAACATGAGAGAAGTGCTGTCAGCCATCCAAACAGATGAGTTTGAAAATTGTTTCCAAGAATGGAATCTCAGATTTGACAAACGTGTTAAGTGTAATGGAGAGTACTTTGAAGATGTGGTAGTTACATAACGTGTTGTCATTTTCAGACTGAAGAGTGAAGGGGTGGAGTTTAGTCTGTCAATCAGGTCGCAGCTTGATGACCTCATTTGGAGGTGCCAAGGAGATAAATAGCTTGTTGGAAGTAAGACACATGCTCACTCCCTGAGAGACATTCCTATGGATATGACACATGGAGCTATGCTAGAGCCCTGTCGCTGAAGCAGCCACATGGAGACTCCTGCCAGTGCTGAGATGCTTATCACACCACTGGATCCACAAGACTTTCCACCCACTGGCCTGTGATCTTTCTGCATTTAGTGTCATTACTGTGTTTCGTGAGTCTGAAGAGGACTTTATAGATTGGTATCGGACATATGGGCTAATATCGCACTTATGGACTTGATCTGGACTGAGCTGGGATGTTTTCTTAATGTACAATTACTCTTTATATATAACGCTCTTTCTTATACACA
>NW_022111373.1:120152468-120153620 GCF_000313985.2 Echinops telfairi
AGTTCTTTGGGGTGTATACCCAATAGCATTATTGCTGGGTTGTATGGGGTTTCCATTTCCAGGGGTTTTAGGTCATATTATTTCCCATCGTGGCTGCATATACTTACAGGTTTACTCACAGTGTATAAGAGTTCCAGTTTTGAGAATTACATTTAGGTTATTGTTATATCTATTAGCATTGAAATATATGATGGCATATGAAAAGATGAAAAAAAAATCCAGTTTCTCCACATCTTCTCAAGCACTTGTTGTTTTCTCTTTTCTTTTCTTTTTTTTAAATTTTGAGTATAAGGAGTATAAGGTGGCTATCATTTTGAGTATAAGGTGGTTCTCATCATAGTTTTAATTTGCATAGACAGGCTGGCTAGTGATTGTGATCATTTTTGCATGTGATAACCATTTGAGTGTCATTTTTTGTGGACAGTCTGTTCATGTCTTTTGCCTACCTTTTAATTGAGTCACTTGGATTCTTTATTGAGGTATTGTAGTGTTCTGTAGATTTTGGTAATTAGACCCTTGTCCATTGTGTCATTGATAAAACATTTTTCCCCCGATCTTTGGGCTCCTGATTTACTCTTTTAGTGAAATCTTTTGATGTGCACCGATGCTTTATTTGTAGTAGCCCAGTCATCTATTTTGTCTTCCACTGCGTGTGCTTCCTTTATTACACTTGGCAGTCTGTGTCCGCCTTCAATGGGGGTCTTACGTTTGTCCCAGTTTTCTCACTGATCATCCTGAGAACTGGGTCTTAATTCACCTTGAGTTTGTTTTTGTGCACGGGGAGAAATATGGGTTCTGTTTCATTCTTCTGCATGTCGTGAGTTAACGTATCCAAAACTATTTGTTGAAGAGGCTTTCTTCATCCCATTTGGTAATTTTGGGTCCTTTGTTGAAGATAAGATATCTGTAGGCCACCACAAGACACGACGGCGTCCCTCACTGACACATAGCACGAAGGGGATGAAAACTGGGGACACAATGAGGGAGATGTGACTGATCTGATCCCACCACACTGGGGTGAAACACTAAGGGCATACCGTGGAGCAATAAGGGGAGCAAAGCAACGAAGTCCCTGAGGAAGGCTAAGGGGGGACGCTGGGGCAAGGGTGTGGCACCCCAGGGGACTTGACTGGAAAACACTCACAAAGGTCA
>NW_022111373.1:120154811-120165963 GCF_000313985.2 Echinops telfairi
ATACCAGGAGAGTAAGGGGAAGGTGGGAGTGGGGGGAGTGGAAACCCGTCACAATGATCTGCATATAACCTCCTCCGGAGGGACAGAAAACAGAAAAGTGGGTGAAGGGAGTAGTTGGTCAGTGTAAGACATGAAAAAAAATTATAAATTATCAAGGGTTTCTGAGAGAGAGAGAGTGGGTGATGGGGTAAAATGAGCTGATACCAATGGCTCTAATAGAAAGAAAATATTTTGAAAATGATGATGGTAACTTATGTACAAATGTCCTTGACACAATGGATGGATGTATTGGCTGTGATAAGAGTTGTACGAGCCTCCAATAAAATCATAAAAAAAAGCCCACATGGAAGAAGCACACCAGCCTATGTGATCATGAGGTGTCAATGGGAGCAGGTGTCAGGCATCAAAGACCCAGAACAACACAAACAAACAAAAAAATCATATCAATGGGAGTGAGGGGGATGGCAGAGTGGAGAACCAAAGCCTATCAGTAGTCAATTGGACACCCCTTGTTGGAAAGACCACAAGGAAGAGACAAGCCAGTCAAGGTGCAGTATAACTCTGAGGAAACACACAACAATAAAATGTAATGAGGGGTTCATGTGTACAGCATTGCCTTGATCTCCCCTAAGCGCTATTTTCAATTTAACTATTTTTTATATTTTCATTTTATTTCAGAGCATCGTGAGCCACAAAAAATTACCCCGGGGACCACCAATTTGATACCCCTGCTCTAGTTCTTTAATGCTTCCTCTCCCAACACTATCATGACCTCAATTCTATCTTACAAATAGAATTGTATTTATTTGGCTAGACCAGAACATGAATACTGGTACAGATAAGAGTTCACAACACAGGATATCCAGAACAGATACTGCCCCCAAGGACCAATAAGGGGAGCAGGGTCAGGGAAGTGGGGGGGGGTGAGAATTGGGGAACTAATCACAATAATTGACATATGCTCCCCTCTCAGGGGACAGACAGCAGAAAGTGGGTGAAAGGAGACACCAGTTTGTGTAAGAAATGGAAAAAAATTGTAAATTATCAAGGGGACATGGGAGGGGAAGGTGGGAGAGGGAGGAAAAAATAAAAAATGAGGAGCTGATACCAAAGGCTCTAGTAGAAAGAAAATGTTTTGAAAAAGATTATGACAACTTATGTACAGATGTGTTTGACACAATGGATATATATATGTATGGATTGTGATAAGAGCGGTAAGAGCCCCCCAATAAAATAAAATAAATAATAATAATAATAATAAAGATATCTGTAGGTGGATGCATTAACGTCTGGATTTTCTGTTCTCTTCCATTGGCCTTGGTAATGATCACTGAATCAGTACCTGGCTGTTTTGACTACTATAGCTATGTAGTAGATTTTCAGTCAGGTACTGCAAGGCCTCCTACCTGATTCTTCTCTCTAAGTAGCTCTTTGCTTATCTCCGGTTTCTTCCCTCTCCATATGAAGTTGATAATTAGGTGTTCCTTTTCTTAAATACTTTATTCAGGATTTGGATCGGAATTGTGTTGTATCTGTAAGCAGTATTGACATTTTCACAATATTAAGTCTGTCTATCCATGAACATGGGATATTCTTCCATTGATATGTCTTGTAATAGTGTGCTGTAGTCTTCTTTGTACAGATCTTTTATTTCTTTAACTAGGTGTATCCTTAAGTATTAAATCTTTGTGTGGTTATTGTTAATGAATTGTTTTCTTAATATCTTTTCTCTAGCTCTCTTCACTGATCTATAGGAATCCAATGGATTTGTGCTGGTTAACTTTGTATTTTGCTACTTTGCTGAATTTCTTGATTGCTTAGTGGAGTCTTTTGGGTCCTCTACATATAGAATTATATCATCTGCAAATAGCAAGATTTTTACTTCTTCTTTGCCTACTTGAATTCCCTTGATTTTGCTTTGTTGTCTGATGGTTCTGGCTAATATGCATAAGTTCTTCAGCTTGCCTTTGGCTTTATTATATAGGAGGTTGGCTTCTATCGCAAACATTGGTGTGAATTTGATCATCCAGGAATTTGCTCTAAATGCAGTTTCAAATCCGATCCTCCACTTTCTTCGTAATGCCTTTAACGCATTGGCAAAATGTACCCAGTGCCCGATCCCTCTCAGATGAACTACAGCTGAAAAAACATGGAAATTAAAAAAACCAAGTGATTCTAAAATACGAAACAAAAACTGCAAAAAGAAAACAAGTCTGATTGTGTATATAGCACTGCTATGTGAACTAATGAACTACAACTGAACGCATGCAGTGAGGGAAAACTCAAGTTCACTGCCACATTGATCCTGACCCCTAGCAACGTTCTAGAGCAGGGTAGAACTACCCCTGTGGGTTTCTGAGACTGTAAATCTTACAGGGAGTAGAAAGCCTCATCTTTCTCCTTCAGAGAGGCTGGTGGTTTCGAACTGCTGACCCTAAGGTAAGTATCTCAATGTAACCACTATGCCACCAGGGGTCCTAAAACCAAATGTATTGCCATCAAGTTAATTCCAACTCATAGCAAAGTAGTACTGTCCTTGTTGGTTTCCAAGACTGTAAGTCTAACCAGGAGTAGCAAGCTTTGTCCTTCTCTGAGCGACTGGTGGTTTTGAACTGCCAACCTTGAAGTTAGTAGCCCAAATGTGTGCTTGATATGATGATGGACAGGGCACGCCAGTTAGAAATGTCTAAGGCCTATGGAGAGGATGCTAGACTCAAATACCAGCATGGTTCCCCTCAGTGGACAGGTTTCAGCAAATTTTTTAGAGTTAGAAAGATCGGGAAGAAAAGCCTTGTGATTTACTTCCTCAAATTAACCAATGAAAACAATACAGATTACAACAGGATATTATTCCATATAGTGCTGGAAGATGATCACCCTAGAGTAGAAGGCATTCAGAAGATGCAGGGTGCACAGCATCCCAGCTATCACTCAGATGGTGCAGGAGGGCCATGCTTCCTGCTATTGAACATGAGGAGCCAACTTAGTTGCAGCAAACAACAAGGCCTGTGGAGAACATGACGTAATGCTGGTTCTTTTCAGGACATGGTCAGGAAATTTGCAGTTTACAGGGGAAGCCCAGTGTTGTCCCCATAAGGAGGTTCCAGTGTCACTTTGGAGGTGACAACATTCACAGCCAGTCTGCCCCTCCACCTACTATCAACTAGACAGCCGTCCTTTGATCTTGGCATCATTCTGCCAAGTCCTTATAAGGTAGAGAGTGCTTCTTTGTACCCAAAGGGCCGTGGCTGTCTGAGTTTAGCCTCCTTCTTGTTTTCAGTACTAATTTTCAAACGGTCGTGCAATGTATACTCAATCGTGATCTCATTTTTACAATGTTGCAGGAGTTCCCCCTCCCTCCCAATCTAAATGTATGCACAAATCAGAAAATACTTTGTCCCGATCTTCTTGATTTATGGTAGCTAAAACATGTATTTTACATATAAAGTAGGTAGTAAAGCTATCTTCACACAAGAAATGTTCAGAAATAAATGAAGACTGGCTCCACTGAAGCTATTATTTAATATATTTAATACTATAAATGAGTACATTTTATAATGTTTATAGATAATATCACATTAAAAAAACCAGTGTTATAAATCAGCATTAAATTAGAGATAGTGACATTACAGGGTCACTCGCAGTTCCTTCCGAATCTTTGCCAGGAAAGAATCAGGGGGATATCTTAATCTTTTGATCTTGCCCTTCTGAGGACGTGACATAATAACAATTGTAGAAAAAACAAAAAAACAAAACACCCCAACACGGTTCTGATCAATAAATATGCGTCTCTGCTTTGTGTTGGTGGAAGGAGAGAGGGGAAGGGTAAGACAGACAATGACTACATATTTTCCTGGAATCCCTTTACTTCTCCTAAAAACCCCCACTTTTTCCCCCCACTTTAATATCCTGCTTCCTCTTCTCCCAGTCCCCAATCTGGACTCGACCTCTGCCCCTTAGACCCTTTCTGTGAGATCAATGAGAAACCATAGGAAGGAACCTGAAAATGACTATAGTTGAGTCTCCGATGCTGTTAGGAATCAGGGTGAAAAACAGAAATTGAGTCCAGTGATGGAGAAATACGGAGCCGTGGTGGCCCAGTGGTGAAGCACTCCATTTGAATCCATTAGCCTAGCCACTCTGTGGGTGAATGTTGTGGTCGTCGGCTTGGGAGACCTAATGTGGTCCGTGAATGCTATCTGTTAGGGTTGCTCTGATTTGGAATTGACTGCATGGAAATGGAGTTCTCAAATAAGAAAGAAGATTCTGGGTGGTGGTAATGGTTCATGTGCTCATCTGCTAACTGAAAGGTTGGAAGTTTGAGTTTAGCTAACGGTGCCTTGGAAGAAAGTCGTAGTGATAAACTTCCAAGAAAACAACCCACCCCCACTGAGCACCGTTTTACTCTGACACGCAGGGGGTTGCCTGGCTCTGAGTTTAAATTAGTAGTTTCAAGTGGGTTACAGGGAGCTAAGTTAAGCTATGTTTCTGTTAGTTTGTAAGCAAAGAAAAACCCAAATCCTCACAACTGGACCAATAGGAATCATGATGATAAACAGGGAACGCCTCGATCTTGTCAAGGATTCTTCTTGCTCAGGTCCACAATCAATGCTCATGGAAGCAATAGTCAAGAGATCAAACACGTTGCTTGCTACACAAGACCTCTTTAAAGTGCTGAAAAGAAGAATATTATTTTGAGGACTAAGGGGCGCCTGACCCAAATCATGGTATTTTCCATCGCCTCATATGCATGTGAAAGTTGGACAGTGAATAAGGAAGACCAAAGAAGAATTGGTGCATTTGAAGGATGGTGCTACCAAAGAATAGTGAAAGTACCGCGGACTGCCAGGAGGACAAACAAATCTGTCTTGGAAGTACAGCCAGAATGCTCCTTAAAGGTAAGTACGGATGGTGAGACTTGGTCTCACAGACTTGGGCATGCCATCAGGAGAGAGCAATCCCTGGAAAAGGACATCATGTTTGGTACAATGGAAGAGCTGTGATCCAGAAGACTCTCAGTGTGATGTACTGACACCGTGGGTGCATCAAGGGGCTCCAACAGAAACCTCATTGTGAGGCTGGTGCAGGACTGGGCAGTATTTTACTCTGTTGTACATAAGATCACTGTGAGTTGGACATGATTTGATTGCATCTAACAACACTGTGTCCCATAGATACCCACCTAGTTGGCAGTTGGGTTCCCTGAAGGCCATCAGGGTGGAGAATTAGGATCAAGCCTTGGTTGCTCTGAGCAAGTCTCCCTTCTTCCTCGATGACTCTTCCTATGGCCACGCACTGGAATTTTGCCAGGAACTGCAGGAAGTCCTTATTTATTTATTTTTCCATCTTCCTTTCCTTTTATAGGGCATTGGCAGCCTACAGCGAGCGCATCGTAATTTGGGGTTTAAAGCAGCTGTATGGCCAGGATTATTCTTATATAACAATCAGAGCTTTTGCAACTGTGTGTGAATTTTGTTTCTTGGAGATGTTTTGAGAACATTGTTTCAGTTTCATAATAAAATCAGTTAGAAAAATGGAATTAGTCTGGGATGCGGCAGTCGGCTTCTATAAAGATTATAGCCTCGGAAACCCTCTGGGGGCAGTCCTACTTTATCCCCCAGAGTTGCCCCAAGTCAGAATCAATTCCACAGCACTCACTTTGCTTCACTTTGCTTCCCAGGCCCCCCCGCCCCCCACTTTCCTTTTCTGGAGAACAATTGGGAGAGGAATGTCTTTGAGGATGCAGCCATTGGCTGAGTTCAATGTCATTGAGTTTGTCTGAAACAACCTCTCTCGATATACGTTTCTTTCAGATATCTGGGATTTGAGGTGAGGTTGGGCTCAGCATGCTGAGGACAAAAGTGGGAAGTCAGGACTGACTGCAGAATCTGAGTCAAAAAAGTCAGTGTAATTCAAATTGCTTTGATGGGGATTTGGAACGCATGGCCCTGCTTGTTTTGTATGGACTATAGGAACAGTACAGCCAATTGTCCAGGCCATTTGTGATCTATGTATGGAGATATATATGTTCATTCTTTCTAAAGTGCTGTAGAAAAGCAATGCATTATTATCAGGCAGTTAAGCAAAGCTAAAAACTCTAATAAAACCTATCCTTTACTGAGTATACGGAGACATTTTCTTACCAATGCGAAAACAAGATATAGTCACCGCCAAAAGTTAAGTCTTTGAGACTAAATGGCTTAGGAAGCAATAAAGACGATCTAATATGTCAAGGAAGGCATTAAAAAAAAGACTAAGTATATTGTACAGGGAAGCAGGAGACGATCTCTTTTTGTAAAGAGCCATATCTATTCATAGCGGACTTGGAGAAGTATTGAGTTCAGGAATATGAGACCCAGGGAAGTGCTTGAAGGAATCAGGGTGTCATTCAGTATAAAATGTTTCGTCAAGCAATCTCTTATTAATGACGCGAGGTTAAACGGTGGCAGCCTTTGATGGAAAGGTATGCATGGAGTAGGGTTTACCACCTCATCCCTGTCACCTTGCTCTGTGCCTGACCCACAGTAGATTCTCCAATAATATTTGCAGAATGAATGGAAAGGCTTAGTAGTATCACTGAGGGGAGATGCATCAGCCAAGTGGAAGTTACTATTGGAATTGTCCAAACCGAGAGATACCAGCCTGCTGGCTCTGATTCATGAAAGAGAAATGTGAGCTAGTGACGATGGCAGGCCCAGTTTTCTTCATTGTTCCAAGCTTTTAACAATCTCAACACCAGAACGCTCTTTCCAAATGCCAAAACCCAAATGAAAGAAAACAATTCTTTTCTTGAAGAACAGAATCTTTTAGATAGGGGATAGCAAATCAGTCAATGTTGTCCTATTGCGGGTAGCTTCTGGGGGGTTCTTATTAGGGACTCTCAGACTAGATCTAGGAGATCCATGAACGAGTGTGTTAATTGATTAGCAATGCCTGTTATGAGCATCGGAGGCGGGGGATGGTAGACGGACAATCACGCACCACTTAAAAGGGTGCTGAAGGCTGACTTTGTAAAGGGTTGCCTACATCTTCTGAGAACACCCTTATGGTTAGTATGGGAGATGATTTGCTCTGTTGACTGAAATGGAAGGGACTTGGAAAATACATTGCTGGGTTGACAACTGAAATGTGAAGAGGCTCCCAGTGCAACACACAAATGCTTGCCTCTATCTCTGAGCCGCAGCACAGTTAGCTGGGGCTCCGTGTCTGAGTGCTGGTCAATGAGATGACGGCAGAAGGGTTTGATGCCATGTTCAGGACCTGCCTTCAGAAACACCCCACACGATCGAGCACCCCTCCCGCCCTCAATGGTGGGGTGCTCCAGATAGCACACCTTCTTCAGAGGCTTTCTTGCAGCAGCTATGATACATTCTCCCAAGAACTAGCTTATCTATATACTTCCTATACTAATTTTATTTCAAATGAGATACACTGTATTTGCGTAATTTAAACAAATCTAACCAACCCTTTGCTCTCAAGGCAATTCTGATACATGGCAACCGCATGCTTCTGAATAGTGATCCTTAGGCCTCCAATGGCTGTGAACTTTGGAGAGTGGATCGTCGGCCTTTCTTCATAGGCACCTGTGCGTGGATTTGAACTCTCAACCTTTCTGAGAGGAGCCATACACTTAACAGTGTAGATCAGCAGTTCTCAACCTGTGGGTCGCGACCCCTCTGGGGGTCGAACGGCCCTTTCATAACAGTAGTAAATTACAGTGATGAAGTAACAACGAAAATAATTTTATGGTTGGGGGGTCACCACACCATGAAGAACTGTATTAACGGGTCAAGGCATTAGGAAGGTTGAGAGCCACTGGTATACCACCTAGGGACTTCATTGAGGTAATGATCATACAATGATTCTTTTTAATGGGAAGTGGTTTGTTAAGGTGATGGGAAAGGGGCTGAACTTAGCCAAGTGTTTACAGAAATCTGCTTTTCTGAACTTGACCTTGCCCATTCTCTGCCTTTGCCATGCTGACTCCGGGTGGTAAACTCAGTACAGAGAAGGTTTGTTCCACAGGAGTTTCACGGTTTTGACTTTCCTAAAACAGGTAACCAGGCCTGTCTTCTGAGGTGTGTCTGGTTGGATTCAAACTACCAACCCCAGGCTAACAGTCAAACACTTACCCAGGCATGATACCCAAGGGCTCTGAAGTTTCCTTACATCCTGCAGACCAGGCTTGATGTTTTTGCCTTAAGGCGCCCCCTGCACTTGAAGTCAGTGCAAAGCTGGGGGCTGGGACCCATTCTACTACTACTCTATAAACTACACATTGTTCAAAACGTGTATTTCTGGTGATACAATTGCCTACATGGGTTCCCATTTCTTGCCAAGCTGGCTTTAAACACACAGACAACAAAGAAAATGAAAAGCCAGGAGGGAAACAACTTCTTTGGCACGTGTGACCCTTTGTGCGTGTGGTGCCAGGTGGCTTCTCCAGCCGCATCCTCTTCAGGGACCTCAGCTCAGACGACTTGCAGAGCCTCCTGTTCCCTTTAAACACCCATCTTTCCTATTTCCTCTGCTAGGCTTTCTCAATCGATGGCCTCTCTCTGCAAACTTTACCTTAAGCCGGCTGATTCCTAAACTTCCCACACTCCTCCACCTGGGCAGAAAGTTTCTCCTCACTGTTCGGGTCAGGGGCCTCAGCAACATGATAAAGAAGCCCTCAACGGCTGAAAGGTCAGAGGTTTGAACCCCAAAGCCACTCCAAAGAAGAAAAGACCTGGAATCTGCTCACATAAAGATTATAGCCAAGGAGACCCTCTGGGGGCAGTTCCAATCTGTCCTATCGAGTTGAGATGCATCTGAACAGAATTCACGACCACTGCCGGTATCACCACCAGGACTCAGGGAGCCCTTTATCTGTACCTCCCTTCAGACAGCTTTATGCCCCCTTCAGCTTGCGTACTAGTTGTGAGCTGATAACATTGTTTCTCCAAGACGTGTGTTTCTGAAGAGGAGGGAACCTACAACAACTTAGCCTAATCGATAGCTAACAAATACATGGATTAATAAAAAATTTGCCAAGCTATATTTAAAAAATGTGCAATAGCTTCTGTAAAACTAGGCAGATCAAAAAACAAAAACCAAGCATGTTAGGGCTTAGAATATGCTAAAACCATTTTATTTACCGATCAACTCTGAATGCTGGAATAATTGGATTCTCAATGCCTGCTGGCCTGGCTTCAGGTTTTTCTCTTTCTTTTGGGAACCAGAGATCGAGAGATCCGGTAATTGTTTTTATGGGAGAAAGATGAAGCACGGAGATTTGGGATGGGCAGCAATCGAGCACTGTCCTTTTCATCCAAAGCAATTAGCACAAGGATAAACAGCTTTCTCCTTAAGACAACCATTCCATAAATAACAGAATAATTCTTGATGTCCCAGTAGCAAGGCGGCTGCAGGGCAGTGTCAATGATAAATATTGCTCGCTGGTGGAAACTATGGTTTACAAGCTAAATATTGTATAACAAGTCCGCTTCAGTTAGCTATCTGAAAGGGTAAGGCGGCAGATCCAGAAAGATAAGGCATATAAAAGCATGTACATTAAAAAAAAAAATCTCTGTGATTACAAAGCAGTTGCTTGAGAGGCTTGGGGTGGGAGAGGAAAAAAAAACAAGTTAGAAAAAAAACCAGTTTATTAAGTAATATCATATAAATAACTTGTTACAAAAATTGATTTGCAAAAGGTATATTTACTCTCTGTGAGAAATCACGTCTTAAATTGCATTCTTTTCAAATTCATACGTCTAAGGAAAGAAAACATAAAAGAAAAGCAGCCATTTCAAGGAGTGTGGATTTGCCATCTGCATCCAACAAAAGGCCCACGCCCCGCACGTGAGCTTGGAAAGCTCTCATTCTTGCCCCCCTCCCCCTTCAGAAAACTTTCTGACGTCAACCGTGAACTTGGGGACATCTCCTAACTGGAAATGTTGATGAAGACAGTGCAGCAACTGCTTTCCATCAGGGGTCCTCACCGCCATAGACAGGAACGACACTGACAAGGGGGAGAAACGCCCCCAACAGAACACGGCAGCCAGTAAATCTTCAACGGTGGCATCAGTTCCAATTTCTACTTGCGAGTATTTTTAATTAAAAACAATCAATACCCCAAAGCTTTTATTTTTCTGGGTTTAAGACCACAAATCACAGTCGGAGAGTGCCAAATTGCTTGAGCTTGGGACTACTGAAGACACACGTTGCATTTATCAGAATGCCTAGCTGACGCAATTGACTTCTCGAAGCGACGGGATGAATCACAAACAACACTGGGCAGCCGTTTGGCGGCGTGCCTAGGTTGCTTCCGAGCAGGTCGGGTGTACGTTGGCTACACAGCATCCCCCCCCTCCCCTCCCCTGAATGCCTAGTAAGTCTATACATCTGATTCTTTAAGAAACACTAAACTAATAGATCATAGAAAACGAAAAGCTTAGAGAAGGTGCCTCCAGACATATTTACATAAATAGCGTGGTCTCCCGAGAAAGACCCAAGATCTCATTATAGTGGAATGCTTTTTCCACAAGGCTGGGTCCATGCCTCATTTGTCAAATTAACCCCATTTGAGGAGAAATCTGAGTTTGTGGTCCTTGGGTTTAAAAAAAAAAAGAAAGAAAGAAAAAAAAAAAAAAAGAGGAATTAAGCCACTTGTAAAAGCTCTTTTGAAATTAATCTAATAACCCGGTGGCTCTCTGCTAAGTGCCTCCTTCGAGTCTGAAATACGGTGGGTAATAGCCTCTGTTCCGTCTGACCTCCTTTCGGCACTTTCATCTGCTGGCTCTGTTGGGCAAGCCCCCCCACCCCCCCGCCCGAATTAAAAAATGAAAATGCATCATAAATAAGGTATTACAAAATGGGGAGTAGATTAAAGATGGTCTCGGTAATGCTTACATTAAATTGGCGATGCAGAGACCATAAACCTCTGTCTCTAGAAATGAGCTATTTCTTTATTAACTGGGAACGAGTGTGCGAGTCCACGCGTTTACCTTTCTGAGAGGGTATTGCTCTGCACTTTAAAATACGGTTGGGGTTCCATCTTTCTAGCAGAGGATGATCCGGTTCGGAAATGATTTCCTAAAGATGCCATGGGGAGATGAAAAATGCTGCAATGGGGAGTCACAGGAATTTTAAGGAGGCAGTACTCCGG
>NW_022111373.1:120166775-120185000 GCF_000313985.2 Echinops telfairi
TGGTTTTACGGACCATCTTTCCTTGACCCCCATTTGATTGAAATCCTTCTGTGGGGGTAGCTTCTGCATGCCTCTCGGGAGAAAGTACACGGACGCATAATGACTAGCGTTTTAAATCTCCATCATATTCTAGGAAACAGCTCAGGGGTGTGAAGACCCTCTTCCCACAATCAGACTCACGTTAACCCTACAGGACAGAGTTTCTGAGGGGCTCCAAGGCCGTACACCTTTTGGGAGCAGCCAGCTGCATCTCTCTCGAGGTGGGTTCCAAGGTCATCCGCCAAACCACCAGGGCCCTTCCCTTCGAATAGAGGACCCTGAAGTCAAGAGCCCTCAACAATCCTCCAAAAAACGCACAGAAGCAATCTGCTTGTAGTTAATGAACTGGAAGCTCCCAGTGATTAAAGCAAATAGATTCCACTTTTCACTCTCCTTCAGCTTTCGCATGACCAAAAGAAGGAAGGAGAAAATGTGAAAAATGGAACTGGAAATGAGTCCCCCCACCCCCCCAGTCTCTCACAATGACTTGGGAATCAAGCAGCCGAAAAAAATTTCTTTTTTCTACCAAGTGAATGGAGTTTGATCAGATTCACGTAGGAGAATGATGAAACTGATAGCGAATCGTTAAGACACCAAGGATTCTTAATAGGACCGTCTCACTCAAACGTGGTATGTCAGGGATGTTTGCACTAAATTCAGGGTTTGTGAGCGAGATGCCCTGAAATCAGCGGCCCCACGTGGGCAGAGCAGGCTACTCCACAGGGTTTTCGGTACTAAGTATCAGAATTCATTCCCAGGCTCAAATTATTCAGTGTCTTCGAGAGTGCTTCCCTCATCAGCTTTTGTGGTAAAAGATGAAACTGTTACCTCAATAGTTAGTCATCTTAACTTGTTCTTGATACTTGGTGACACTTCTCAGGGTGGGCCAGGAAATACTCTGCCAATCACATCTCAGATATTCTACTAAACCTGCCCTTGCTCATTGGACAGCGTTCCTCTTAATGCCGAGTTCCAAGGGAGACTTTTTGTGATACAATTTTCTTTTTAAAGGATGATCTTTCCTGATTTGTTACATGACAAGAAGTTAAGGAGAGAGAGTTCTAGAATTTGATGGTAGTTAATCGTGTGATTGTGGTGCTCCTCTATTGCTACGAATAACTAGTTCTTATGAATGATATTTACTATGCTATCTTTTTTTACACACGTACCTGTGACTATGGTACACATCAGTTCATTACAGGGAAGCCCTCTTGAGCATTTTCTTTGCATTCCTGTGCGCGCGCAGAACTAGAAAAAGAAAGCCCCATTAGAGGAAATGGTCCAAGCTGGAAGAATTTGCCCATCTACAGGGAAGGCTATTACAAATTAGAAAATTATTTAGGAAACAAGGAATAATATGATTGTAAAATTTTTCACTCTTGTCTAATCTTGCCTAACCCAAAATGCTACATTTGTTTTAAAGGTACTGCCATAACTTCCTGGGTAAGACACCTATTTCAAGACTCAAGTAACACAACAATGTGTTTCCCAGTAGACAGTATATGCTGATAGGATATTAAACCAATGGAAATGATACTCAAACGACCCATAGAAAATGAATATTAACAGAAAATAAAGTCAGAATATGCGGAAGCACATTTTCTAAATACACAGACGGTTTTGTTCAGTTTTTAGTACAGTACTTTAGAAGTTTCTGATCCTGGTACTACGTAAGATTCTAATGGTAAGACTTATTAGAACAGCGATAGGCTATCATGATTTGAACCTGCCAACTGGCTAAGACCAGTTCAACCATGTGACTGTAATGCTAATTGCATAATTAGAGACAATTTAATAGCCTAGGTGCATTTTGCATTGTGTTTCTCTGAGAGTTTGAGACCATTAGTTTATCATCAGTTCAAAGACAGGGATGCTGGGGTTGCCATGGAAGCAAAGTGAAAAAGAATGAAAAAAAAAGTAGGAATGCTTTTGAAAGTCAACTATCATTTTAATTCTGATCTTAAACACTTGTGTAGAAGGGATTCAGGTTTCTCCCCTTTCGATTTCTCCCAAACATAGGGTAGGTAGGCTTTCACCATGACCTTGATGCTGATTACCTAGGTCTATCTCATATAAATATATAGATGTTTCCAGATGTGAAGGGCAAGGTATCAAGCCCAAAGGACTCTTATCTCTCCACTACACTCAGAGGACAGGGCTGGAGTTTCTTAGCTTTCCACATTCACCTTAGTTGTGTAAGAAGCATTTGAAGAATGTGAATTCTTATACCTCAGAGTGCTGCTTTCAAGTATAAGAATAACACTGTTGACAACCACAGACAAGGAATTACACTTTGTGTCACCGGCGTTCGTAACCCTTAGACTCATTTGTGATTAGCCTGATGATCACTGGAATCATTTCAAGTGATGTGAGATACATCGGGTGGCCAAATCTTCAAAAGGATGCCAACTATGTCCTCTGTGGACATTATTAGGTATTTTCCCATTTCCTCTCTTATGAGGACAAGCCTTTTGCCTGCCTCATACATAATGTATCATGAGTCTGCAAGTAACGGACGTTCACTAACTCGTGTTGCTGTGGTTTTTAGACAGTGCCGTTAAATCGGCTCTTTGTTTGCTCACGATGGTCCTAAAACATGGGTGGATGGTGGTGCCAGGGAAATTCCCGAAGAGCAAGCAGGATGAGCAGAAGTCATTCCCGATTCCGTGTCCTTTCAAATACAGTAAAACCTGTGAGAGCCGGAACTCGGAGGGACTGCCAGATGGCGGGATGGCGCCGGGTAACCCCTGGTTTCTACCACTCTGTTGGGGGGAGAAGTTGGCAGCTTCCCACTTTACATAGGTCCCAGCTGCCACAGGCTTTACTGTCTAGAAAGCACACGTCCGCCTATTCCATTCTCTCCATGAGCTGACACGCCAGCAACAGCGTCATGACGGTTCTCATCACCTTTCTTTTACTGAAATGACAGTGTCATCGGAAAAGCACCTTCCCGCCCCCACCCCCCCTCCCGGGCCTGGGAAGGGGACAGGGCAGCCAGGGGAGGAGGAAACAGACCAGGCCGGTGGCGTCAAGGGTTCTCAGCTTGTCCCCCGAGGGCGCGCGCGAGCGTGGGGAGCTATTGGCCCCTCTCCCCACCCCCCAACTTCGGCAAACTGGGGGCACTAAAAATAAAAATCTGTCTCTTGGAAGCGCATCAAAGTGTACTAGAAAAAGATCTCTACCAGTGGGTGCGCCCCGACGGCAGCCCGGGGATCAATAGCGGGGGAGCCGCTTCTCACGCAGGGACCGGGGGTCGGCTGGGAAAAGAACACAAAAGGCAACACTTAGGAGTCCTTGTCACTGTCCGCCCCTCCGTACAGATCGGCCAGCTTTTTGAAGCGAGGGCCCCAGTCCCTTAGGTAGTCGTAGTCCTGGTCGGCGTCCGTGGCCAGCGACTCCAGCGAGCTGAGCGAGGCGGCCGCCGAGCCGGTGCCCTCGTAGGCGTAGGTGGCCAGCGAGTCGTAGGGCGGGGCCGTGGGGTCCGCGTCGTTGTCCTTGAGCCTTTGGTTGATGAAGTCTCGCACGTCCGTGTTGTCGCGAGCCGCCGGAGTCCGTCGGGGCAGAAAGAGGGCTTCGGGCACGATGTCCCTCCGCAGTTTGTTGTCCTCGATGGCTTCGGGGTTCCGCAGGGTGCCGATATCGAAGGCCTGGGTGTCCTCCTCCCCGCCACCCTCGTCGTTGTAACTGACGATGTTGTCTCGGATGTCCTCCTTGGAAATGATCAAGGGCTCCTTTTTCCGCTGCCGCCGCAGAGCTACAAACAGCACCACCGTCACTGCAAGAGGCAGACAGACACAAACGGGAAGGGAAGGTGAGTCAACGTGGCGCCCCGGAACGCCAGGCAGAAACACAAAACGGCGAGCTCCGGAGCCACGTGCTCCCGTGTTCACCGCAAACGGCAGGCTCCGTCCTGACGCCTTGGGAGACGCGCCTGCCCCCGCATCGGATCAAACCAGGATCCCGGAGATGCCGGGAGATATTCGTAACAAGGTTTCATTTTAAGGAAACGATAAAACACTATCACATTTTGTCAGTCGTTCTCCCCCTCGCCTCTGCTCCCCCCACCCCGCCCCTTGTTTCCCCTCCCCCTCTGAAATGGTAGACTCGTTTCAAGGTAAAGAGAAAAGCAAAATAAAATAAAACAAAACACGAACAAGCTGGCACTGGGAGTGCGTACTGCACCGAGGGTGCAAATTATGCTGAACACCTAAACTGCTGGCGATTGGGCCGAGGCTGGCACCTGGGGAAACGTGTGGAAAGGTTTGCATCGCTCCGTCACCAAAATAACTCTCGCATGCTGCCTTCTTTGAAAAGTGTAAAGCTAGTTGAAAACCCAAAGTAGAGATGTGAACGCTTGCATCCCTTTCTGCGGTCTTCAGAAATATCACTACAGGTCACAGCCGGGACAGACCCAGTTAGAACTCGGGAAGCTACTATGCACTTGGAGTCTAGCCCAGCTGCAGGGCCCACGTGAGCCTAGGCACACCAATTTACTTGTCGAAGTCAAGCAGAAAAATGGAAGGGTCTAGGGCTCCGTTTCCAAACTTGGGACTCAGAATGACCTCGCTTTGGATGATTGGTCCTAACTCATAGAGAGGGAAAGCCAGAATTGCCCCTAAGTGGGTCCTGATGTGTGTGTGTGTGTGTGTGTGTGTGTGTGTGTGTGTTTTCCGCTTGGTACAAAGTAGCAGGTGGATACGAAAATAAAAACGAGATAGATCTTAGCCAACCACCATCCACAGTAAGTAGGTTTGTCCAGAGAAGTTTATCTCAGGAAGGGCCCGTGGTATTCCTTTACTATCTCACCCAGGACAAGGCCCAATTCTAGGAGCCCAGAAAATGAATGATTGCAATTTGCATCTAAGAAGCACAATTGAAATGCATTGCTACAGAAGCATGGAAACCTTTATGAAAGAAAAGTATCAAAATGTGATGCTAATGCTTTACCACATAGCTTCCATCTGCGGCTATCGGCTCCGTAGGCTATATTGCCATTTCTTCAAAGCTACCCGCTTGTCTTAGAGGATGTATAGTTAGAGTGCTCCTTAGAAGTAAGGATGGCTCTGCATAGATAATCAGGAGAGAACAGTCCCTGCAAAAGGACATCAAGTCGGGGGGAGCCAAAAGAAGGGGGACCCTTGATGAGATGGATGGAAGCAGTGGGTACCACCAATGGGCGCAAACACAGCAACAATTGTGGGGATGATGTGGACCAGGCAGCGTTTTGTTCTGTTGTATACAAGGTCACTAGGAGTCGCAGGCACCTGGCAGGAACAACAACTACAACAATTCTTTCCTATGTATATTAGGCAATGGGAAATACCATGGTTTGGGTGAGGCACACCCTCAAAGTAACACCGTTACTTTCCCACACTTTAAAGACACCCTGTGCAGATTTAAGGAATGCAATGCATCTTTTGACTCCTTGACCGATGCTTCCATGAGCATTAATTGTGGATCCAAGCAAGATGAAATCTTTGATGACTTCAATCCTTTCTTAGTTTATCACGATGTTATCATTGGTCCAGTTGTGAGGATGTTGGTCGTCTTTACATTGAGTTGTAATCCATACTGAAGGCTGCAATCCTTGATTCTTATCAGCTTCAAATCCATCACACTTTCAGCAAGCTAGGTTGTGTCATCTGCATCACAAGTTGCTAATAAAATCCCTCAATCCGGATACGATCTTCTTCATATAATCCAGTGTCTCTGGCTATTTGTTCAGCATACAGATTGAATAAGTAAGAGGACCGGCTACAATCCTGACACACCTTTTTATATTCTAAACCATGCAGTATTTCCTTGTTCTGTTCTCACTACTCGATCCATGTACAGGATGCACATGGGCACCATGAAATGTTCTGGAGTTCCCAGACTTCTCAAGGTTATCCATAGTTTGTTATGACCCACAGAGTCGAATGCTGTTGCAGAGTTAACGGAGCACAAGTAAATATCTTTCTGGTATTCTCTGTGTTGATCCAGGATCCTTCTGACTTCAGCAATGATATCCCTTTTCCATGTCCTCTTCTGAATCTGGTCTGAAAATTATCAGTACGCTCACCCAACTTGGACAGGTTTCAATGGAGCTTCCAGACTAAGGACAGACTAGGAAGAAACATTCTGTCCACTTCTGAGGGATTAGCCACTGAAAGCGGTGTGAATAGCAGAGGAATATTGTATTGTGTGTATTGTGAGACAGAAGATTCCCATGTTGGAAGAAACTCAAAATATGACTAAGGAGAAGTTGCCTTCTCATATTAGAGACTGTAAGGATGTAGATGGAGTACGGCTTTGGGGGCCTCCATTTGCTGAGGGGGAATGACTCAAAATGAGAAGAAACCACTGCAAACATCCATTAATAATCTCAACACGGAATGTACAACATATGACTATAGGAAAACTTGAAGTAAAAATTGAAATGGAACCATAAAGATCCATATTTTAAGTATTACTGAAATTAAATGGACTGGTATTACCTTTTTTTAAAAAGAAATTTTATTAGCACATAAGTATTAGCTATCTTGCATGAGACAATTATATGGTTTACGAGGCATGCTGGGAACGATGAATTCAGGAGGAATGGTGTGACAGTCATTGTCACAAAGGATATCTCCACATCTGTGCTGAAGTACAATGCTGTATGTGATAAGATAAACTCTCTGTGCTAAAAGCAAGGCCAGCTAATTCAACTATTATTCAAATGTACACACCAACCACTAAAACGAGTGATGAAGACATTGAAGACGTCTATCAGCTTTTTCAGTTTGAAACTGATTAAACATGCAACCCAGATGCACTGATAATGATTGAAAATTGGTAATAAGGAGAAAGGAACTGTAGCCAGAAAACGTGGTTTTAATGGTAGAGATGGGACAGGAGATAGAATGATAGAATTTTGTACGACCAATGAATTTTTCACTGTAAATACCTTTGTCCAACAATGTAAATGGCATGTGTGGAATTTGCTAGATGGTATACACACGAATCAAGCTGACTATGTCTTTGGGAAGACACGATGGAGAAGCACAATATCAGCACCTAAAACCAGAGAAGGGGCCGACTGAAACAGACGATCAATTGCTCAGATGTTAGTTCCAGATAAAGCCGAAGCAAATTAAAACAAGTCCACTTGAGCCAAAATACAACCTTGAGTCTATCCCATCTGAATTTTGAGAACATCAAGAGAACAGATTTGATGCATTGAACACTAATGACAGAAGGCTTGATGAACTGTGGGAGGACATCAAGACCATCATACATGAAGAAGCAAAATGTCATTAAAAAGACAGGAAAGATCAAAGTGGATGTCAGAAGAGACTCTAAATGAGTTATTAATCGTGGAGTGGCAAAGGCAGAGGATGAAATCCAAGAGCTGAGTAGAAAATGTCAAAGAGCATCTCAAGAAGATAAAGCCAAATATAACGAAAAGTGCAAGGACCTAGAATTAGAAAACCAAAAGGGATGAACACACGTAGCAAATCTTAAACTAAAATAACTCAAGGAAAAATTCAGGCCTTGAATGACAATCTTGAAAAATTCTTTAGGGAAAATATTGAATGATGCAGGAAGCATCAAGAGAAGATGGATAGGATACACAAAGTCACTGTGAAAAAAGAACTAGTCCACAGTGCACCATTTCAGGAGGTTGCAGATAAGCAAGAATCAATGATGCTGAGGAAGAAGTTCAAACTGCACTGAATGTACTAGCCCAAAACAAGGTTCCAGGAATTGATGGAACATCAGCAAGCTGAAGAAGCACTGGAAGCACTCACTCGTCTACGCCAGGACATTTGGAAGGCAGTTACCTGGACAACTGACCAGAAGAGATCCATATTTGTGCCCTTTCCAAAGAAAGGCGACCCAACAGAATGTTCACATTCTAGAACAATATCATTGACATCACACACAAGTCAAATTTTGCTTAAAATCATCCAACAACAGTTGCAGCAGTACATTGACAAGAAGGTTTCAGAAGTTCAGGCTGGATTCAGAAGAGCAAGTGGAACAAGGGATATAATTTGTGATGTCAGATATATCAAGGAGAATGCCAGAAAGATGTTTACTTGTGTTTCATTGACTATATCAAGGCATTCAACTGTGTGGACCATAATAAACTGTGGATGACCTTGAGAAGAATGGGAATTCCAGAACACTTCATTGTGTTCATTCGGAACTTGTACATGACTCAGGAGGCTGTTGTGCAGACAGAACAAAGGCATACTGCATGGTTTAAATCAGGACAGGAGTGTGTCAGGGTTGTATCCTCTCACCAATCTATACACTGAACAAATCATCAGAGATGCTGGATTATCTGAATAAGAGTGTGGCATTAGGGTTGGAGGAAGGCAATCAACAACCTATGGTATGCACATGACACAACTTTGCTTGTGAAGAAGAATTGAAGCACTTGCTGATAAAGATCAAGGATTGTAGCCTTCAGTATGAATAACAGCTCAATAGAAGGAAGGCCCAAATCCTCACAAGTGGACCAATAGGTAGCATCATGATAAATGTAGAAAAAGGTTGATGTTGTCAAGGATTTTTGTCTTACGTGGAGCCACAATCTGCTCATGGAAACAGCAGTTTAGAGATCAAAGACATGTTGCCTTAGGCAAATGTGCTGCACAAGATGTCTTTAGAGTACTGCAGAGCAAGGGTGTTTCTCTGAGAGATAAGGTATGCCTGACTCAAGCCATGGTATTCGCCATTGCACCATATGCATGCGAAAGTTGGATATTGAATAAGGAAGACCGTACAAGAATTGATGCATTTGAATTGTGGTGCTAGAGAAGAAACATCATTGACTATTAAAAGGACAAGCCAATCTGCTAAGGAAGAAGTAAGGACAGATTGCTCCTTATGGGGGCAAGGATGGCAAAACTTTATCTTAAATACTTTGGACATATTGTCAGGAGAGACCAGTCCTTGGAGAAGGACGCTATGTTTAGCAATGTGCAGAGGCAGTGAAGAAGAGGAAGGCCCTGCTGGAGATGGATTTACACAGCAATGGTCTCAGGCAAAGGACGAATTGTGAGGGTAGTGCAGGGCTGTGCAGCATTTCGTTCTGTCGTGCATCGGGTGGGTCTGGGTCAGAGCCGCCGTGACGGCACCTAACAACAACAGTAGGAATTGACAGAACAACAACCGAATGTTTCAGCAACCTAATGTGGCACTGAAAGAAATCACTGGTTTATGCTAAGAAATTTGGAAGACACCTCCCCGGCCAACCTTCTGGAAGATAACCACATTTGTGCCCATTCTAATGAAAGGTGACCCAATAGATTTCAGGAATTATCCAACATTATCAGTAATATCACAAGATAATGCAATTTTGCCGAAGATCATTCAACAGCAGTTGTAGCAGTGTATCAATCAGGAGCTGCTAGAAATTCAAGTTGGATCAGAAGAGGACGTGGAATGAGTGATATAAGTGCTGACAAGAGATGGATCGTAGCTGAAAGCAAAGAATACAAGAAAAATATTTACTTGTGTTTTATTGATTATAACAAGCTAAGGACAGCATGGCAAAGAATGGAAATTCTAGAACACTTTACTGGTTGTAAGGAACCTGTACAACTGCTACATAGGCCAAGAGGCAGTAGTTGGAACTGAACAAGGGAAGACTGCAGGACTTACACCAGGAAAGGTGTGTGTCAGGGTTGTATCACCATACTTTTCCAAACTGTCTGATAAGCAAATAATATGAACAGCATATACACTGGAAAGGAGATGGACTGACACAGTGGCTGCAATAATGGGCTGAAGCATAATAGCAATTCATTTTGTTGTGCAGAGGATTGTTATGAGTCAGTACTGCCTTGACAGGACCTAACAACTACAACAACAGCCCTACAAAGTTGGTAGCATTACTATAATTCCATTTTACATAAGAAAAAAATTGAGGATTAGTGAGGTCACATGGACAAGAAATTCAAAAGTAGAAATGTTATCAAATCTTAATTTGTCTGATTTAAAGCTCTTATTTTAATTCCCATGTGTAATAAGTTTTGTGTCAATTTGGTGGTTTAGAATTATCACAGCCCCCAAATGTG
This sequence comes from Echinops telfairi, assembly GCF_000313985.2. Classification (NCBI taxonomy): domain Eukaryota; kingdom Metazoa; phylum Chordata; class Mammalia; order Afrosoricida; family Tenrecidae; genus Echinops; species Echinops telfairi. The sequence continues at coordinate 120,176,867 of NW_022111373.1, forward strand.
ATCTGCTATGAGCAGCCAATTTAAGAAGATTATGGTAGAATGCCACCCCTTATAACTCGATATAATTCAACAAGAAGTTCCTTGGGGGTATGGTTTAATAAGATGTTGTGGGGAAACTTGCTTGTTTATTTGCTGGGTCTTGAGCCTATATCTGACTTAACAACAAGTTGGTTCTTTGGACTTGAGCTAGTGATCTGCCATATCCCTTCCTGACCCTGGGAAGCCATCTGTGGCCTGCTGTCTGACTTACCAACCTTGGGCAAATTAGTTTCTCTAGTCATAAATAAGCCTGTCCTGCTGACCTTGAATTCATTTTGCCTTTTTAGTCACTACTTTATGGTCTTTCTACTGAATTTGGCTCTATCAGTCCCTGAAGCTACTTAAGTCAGGAGAAGCCTCCAGTCGAACACCTGATCCACAGACTAGGATGTTTCTTGAACTAGGACTGACCTGGTTCTACAACTGTGTGAACAATTTTATTAATATGTATTTCTGTCTACATATATATGAGTGTCTCTGGTTTTCTCTCTTTAGAGAACTCGGCCCTCAACAATTGGTACCAGGAGTGGTTCTAGAGAAACAAAATTATAAGAATGAGTTTTCTAAATCAGTTCTCAAGTTTGATTATTTTTCATGGCACTATTAACTCTGCTTCCAAGGATGAATGTTTGGGTTATAACATATTTCCAGAGATTGTACAAATTTCCATTTTCAAGAGTGCTTTTGTGTAATTGTATACTTTTTTGGGCCACAGTTTTCTGATGCTCCATTTGTGACTTTTATTCAGCATATCCATCCATCCATCCATCCATCCATCCATCCATCCATCCATCCATCCATCCATAGCTCGTTAGTGCCTACTCTATGGGTCATAAACAAGGAGCTATGGTGGCACAGTGGTTACTCATTGGGCTGCTAACCAAGAGGGTAGCAATTATTTGAGGGAGAACAGCGAGGCTTTCTACTCCTGTAGAGAGTTGCAGTCTCGGGAACCCATGGGGCAGTTCTAGCCTGTCCTCCAGTGTCAGAATGGATTCCATGACAGGGAGCTTTGGTTCTGTGGCTCATACGGTCTTAAGCATGATCAATAATGAAATGGAAGATAAAAAGCCCTGCTCTAAAAGAATCAGGGGTATGGAGACAGCAAGTAAACATAAGTATATTTTATTAACACTTAATAATTAAGCAAATCCTTGAAGATAATAGATGGTATGTAACAAGGAGAGGCAGGGCAGAATGAGAAGGATGGGGAGGGTTTCTGGGTCTGTTTGGGCTCTGTGCATGTCTGAGGACAGCAGCCAGCTGTATCATGGAAGAAGCCACAGGTGGGCAAAGACTTAAGAATTTATCAAACAACCAACTGGCAAAGACCTGTGCCAGGCAGAGGAAAGAGCTAGAGGTAACCTTGGGTGGGAGTGTGCCAAGGTGTTTGAGGAACAGCTGAGAGACTATGCTGCTGCTGAGGACTTGGGGTACCAGGGAGCTTTGTAAGCTTCTGGGCAGAGGGAGCTCCATGATCTCACATTGAATTTGCAGTGTGATCGCTGACACATATTTGCAGAATAGACAGACTCAAACCAACTGCTTCTCACAGGACTAAACCCTGAAGTACACAGGTTCATTCAGTAATTTAAGGCGAGCCAGGAGGTATTTATCACTTCTTAATTCTCCTATAACTTAAAGTTCCAGTCATTTCCCACACACATCTGAAGTAGATCCCTGAAAGGACAGTTGTTTAGAAAGGACATTCCATAAGTCAAGGCATTTATCCACTGCCTAATTCCCCCACAGCTAAAATTGCCTGTCTCACTTCTTATTTGGCCCCATGAACATCTGAACAGGAGATTGTTTTCAATGCTAACTCTTAAAAATAGAAAACATTATTGCTAAGCACGTGGGGAAAAGAACATTCTGTGATATGCTCAACAATGCTCTCATGAGGGGTGGAGCTTTGTACTCCTATAAAGAGTAGCAGTCTCGGGGGCCCATGTTCCTTTCCCCCTGGCCCTTGGTGCTAGAGGGCAGCAGTAAGGTTCCATGGCATTACCTGTGGTTTTAGAGGGGGGTGGGGTGGGGAGTCCTCAAAGCCCATACAATTAACTAGAAGACAGCAGGACACTTTGGATCAAAAGACTTTTGTTAAATGATCTGGCTTTTCTAAGCCAAGTGTTGTTGTAAAGGATGAGCTTACAAATGTGAGAGTTTTGTAAACTCTCAAGCACCGCAGAGACATGAGATGTAGCAGTGGTTTTAACTGTTGTCTTATTTTTGTAAAATACCAGATGCCATATGATTCCCTTTCTCGACTCCAGCTTTCCTTCCATATGATGTGGCTCTGCTTTTCTGGAAAGTTTTCCAGCTTGCCTCCGCATCCCTCAACAATCCTGTTGTGAGTTTGGGCTCTCCTCTAGCCACAGGCTCACAAAGGAAGGAGCCCTGAAGCACTCAGCCGGAGTCAGGCGAAGACGCAGCCTTGGGATTCGTGTGACTTTCTGATTCGGCATCCTATCTTGGAGCCACAGGGTTCTCAATTCAGACACAGGTGAATGCTCACCGGAGCGTTCCCAGCATGAAGTGCAAACGGCTTGTTGTAAAAACAGACTGTGGACTAGACAGAGCGGCCAGTCTGCAGTGCCAGTCTCCCACCATTGAATCCCGCTTCCCTCATTATTACGTGCAGAATTAGATGAGACTCGACTAAGTGTGGGAGGCTGAGAGGCAAATTAGGAGCCACTCAGAGACAGCCAACACATTGGAGGAAGGAAATGACAAGGGCAGATGATGAAAGGAGCTAGTTAGAAAACACAAAACAAGAAGAAAGTGAGATGGGTAGAGAGCAAAGGAAGGTAGAGATTGTCTCTAGCCGGTGAGCATTGGCTCCCCTTCCCCGGACAGAACAAGAGCCCACAGCACACACTGGCCCATGCAGGACTCCTAAAAATACCACCTTCTAAAAAGGTAACCTTTTTGAACACCGAGAACGTTCATAGTCTCCTTTTCCAAGACGATCTTTCCAGACTCACACCATTGCAAATGCTGTCACTTTTTATTTATCCCCATATCTTAAAATACTCTCCCCAAATCTTAGCTGACAAAGAGAATCACAGCTCTGCCGTTGAGTTCCCAGCCTTCTGTGATAATTAGCCAAGTTGATCTGGACCGCAAAGCTCCTAAGCAGCCTCTCCTTGCAGAAACATGGGCCCTCAGCCTTCTCAAAGCTGCTAGATACTCGCTTTGAAAGCGTTGTCTGGCTCCTGTGCAATTCAGATTCACTCTGACTCCTTACTCTCCCCTCCTTTCCCCTCCCCCTCATGTGGGTAAGCTTTTCAACATTGTCTTTTATCTATAGGGGAAGGGGCGCTTTAACTAACAGTTGATTCCTTCGTTCACAAAGCGGCCAGGGACTAGAGCCAGCCAGTTGAGCTCAACTTGGGTGGGTGCTTACTGAGTTGGTTGAGAGTAAAAATGTTATTTGAATCATCACTAGACTCTCCGTTCCCTCCCACCCCCACACTCATTTATTTGGGGTCTCAGATTTCTTTCTTTCATCCCCAATATTATTTATTACCTGAAGCCAAGAAATAATAGACATTATGTCCCTGGCCTCCAGAGACCTCAAAAGGCATTTGTTTTGATGGGGAGGTCAAAATAAAATTTCAGAGTTCAAGAAAATGAAAGAACTTTTCCCCCCTCCTGGATGAGAAGGGAAAAAGCTATCACACCCCTCTGGTCCTGCTTTTCGTGAAGCTGTAACGCGGGCTTCGTGCGAAGAACTTTCACCAGATATCCACGCTCAATGACTTCCACTCGTTAAAAGGGCACAGTTTTTTCACCAGATTAAACAATCAACAATACTCGAAACCCAAAAGGGCTTATTTATGCTGTCTTCAAACCCCCTCCGAGATTCCTCAAGAATTCTGAGACACCAGACATTCCTTGGGAGGCAGGATTCCCCCGATGACAAAGCCACAGGGCACGTTTCACGGCAGTTCCCTCTCCAAAGCCCTCTCAAGCCGAAATGAATTCAGGGTCGAACAACAGAAGCGTCTCGGCAGGTAACTCTACTCCCCTAGCTCAGGCTGTCTGCCTTACTGGGGAGACGAGCAAATCTAGAGTGTGTGCCCCTCACCATGGGGAGATGGGACGTGGGGAGGAGCAGTTTACCTAGAAGGGTCACGATGCAGAGAAGAATGGCAACCAGCGCCCCAGTGCTCAGCCCCGTGGGGTGGATGAGGGCCTCCGCGTGGCAGGACTGCATGTTCCCATGGGGGTCACATGCACAGACCCGGACAGTCACCGTGCCAGTGCTGCTTTGGACTGGGTAGTCGTTGTCCGAAATGACCACTGGCAGGAGGTAGATGTTCATCTCTTGTCTGTTGTAGCCATTTTTCCGCGTTAGGATTCCCGCGGTGTTATCTGGAACCAGAGAGCAAAGTGGTGAATGGAGGTGGGGGCCTGGGGTGTGTCTTGAGCCAACTGGGATAGGGAGGTAACAGAGGATGCTCCTGGTGCTCCTGTACCTTTGTTGTCTTGGATGGTGAAGTTGGAGCCGCTGGCTGCTTCCGGCGCCAAAGAGAAGGAGAACTGGTGCCCACTGTAAGGGTCGTCCTTGTCCACGGCGCGGAGGGTCTGAATCAGCTGAAAGGCAACCGTAAAGCAACTGTATAATTTTTGCTAACTCCAAAGCATCTCTTCAGTTCGGCAGTAAATTGCTTGATTAATGATTTTTCATTTTGATTGGAAAAAAAAATCATACCTGACTCAAAAATAAAGGAAGCCCCCGGTGGGGCTGTGAGGCTGGCACTGGGCTGCTAACGGCAAGATCAGCGATTCAAACCCACCCCCCACTCCTAGGGAGAAAAGTGAGGTTGGCTGAGACCCTAGAGAGGGTCAAGATGAATTTGGACTGACTTGATGGTAATGGGTTTTGATGGGCTTAAAAAAACAACAACAACCTTAACAACAACAAATACAATGGAACTCATGATTTAAAAAATGACCTTTCCAACGAACACGCTTTCTTCCAGGAAGCCATGGGTTAGGAAGTTCCAGAGCAGGGGATAGTCCTGTCTGGCCCATTGAAGGATGCGGAGCAGCCAATCTGCCCTCTCCCCCACGAGATACCAGTTGTGACCATCAAGGATGTCTGTAGACATTGCCCAATGTTCTCCAGGGAGTGGGCAACACCCCCCACCCCCGCAACCCCAACCAATTGTGAAACCCTTTTGTGGGGTGGCAGATGCTTGACCTGATGATTGACAGCTCTGAATTTTACCCGAACTTTGAGATCTTGGAAAGAGCAACCTTCAAAAAAATCTCGCCATCCTTTGAGTTAGGAAAATCCTGTGGTCAAGAGCCACCCTTCCCCCAACGGCTTAAGTGATATGCCCCCTTGTTCCCCTGTGACAAAGCCAAATATAGCCCATTGAAAATGCCCATTCTCGGTCTCATAAATGATTAACCAAAATGCTCGACTCCATGGATCGGTCAGAAACAAAGTGCTTGTTAAGTAAACGCGGGTAAATGTTTCTCCTTCCCCAGGTCTTTGCATTTGGCCCACCCTCGGCTTGAGTCACCCCACTCCCCTGTCATAAGGGGTGGCCTCAAGGGAAACACGCTCTCAGTCACTACACGGCCTCACGCCCCTTTCACTCGTCTCCACACCAGCCTCCGTCTGGTCTGCGTCCACGTACCGCCATGAGAGCCAAACACTCTGCCTAAATCTTGAGATGTTTGCTGCCTTCATGACCAGAGTGTGCTGCCTATTACAATAGACTCCTCCCCCTCAAGGCCCTTTCCCCCGTCTTTGGGAACCAAGGCTTTTCCTACCTAAGCTTGGATTTGTTTATCATGAGCCACAACATCGCAGCTTAACCAGCTGGAGGCACGATGTGGACGGCCCGTTGAGTCGTGCAGTCTTCACATGTACACATGGGCATCCACATTCAGAAAAATCAGACAGAGAATGGCCGTGTCCATCACAGTAACGTTGGCTTCCTATCGTACACGTGCCTTAACAGTACACTACACTTAGACGAGCGGTGACGTCATTTCCCCATCACTGGAACCTCTTTCAGGTGGGAAGCTCGCACCCATACCAACCCAACAGGACAGAATAGAGCTGCTCTACAGGGTTTCCGAAGCTGTAAACCTTCCCTTGAGCACATGGCCACGGCTTTCAGCCGCTGAGCTGCTAGTGGATTTCAACCACCAACCTGTCAGTTGTCAGATGAGTGTTTTTACCATAGCACTACAAAATGTGTAAAACACTTAACTCATGGTGTTCCTCATATGAATTTAAAAATTCACTATTGAGTTGATTGTGGCTCATAAGGACCTTATAAGACAGAGTAGAACTGCCCAGTAGATTTCTGAGACTGTAAACCTTTACAGGAGTAGAAATCCTCAGCTTTCTCTTATGGAGTTGCTGGTGGTTTTGAACTGCTGGCCTTATGGTTGATAGCCCTAGGCTATCCACCACTATGCCATAAGTGAAAATAGGAGTTACAGCTCCTTATAAACTATGTTCTTTTCTTGGTGCCTGATGTTACATGTCTGATTGTTTTTCATGCATTGCTTTCATGTATGGTAATGGATCGTATCTGCTCATCAATCCAAACTTTTCCAAAAAAGCTACGACAACCTGTTTTAATCTGCTTTAATGAGAACTTAAGATTGACTTAGAATCAGCATCAGCCCTCCAGACTGTGAACTTGGCAGTTCTTACAAGACTGTTTTTTCTCTTACGGAAGTTAAACATTCATCCTGGTTTTTGCTTACAGTCTTACTTCCCTGAGCAGTCACTTCATAGATAATTCAAAACTCGTTCTCAGTGCTGTGTATCAACCCAATTATTAGAAGAGCTTAATTAATCTCACTGTACCCTAAATCCCAAAACGTACTTTTGTATGAAACGCACCTGATCTGCTTTTGCTTTTTCACAGACGAAGGTTTCATAGAACTCAGCAAATTCGGGAGCGTTGTCATTGACGTCTAGAACTTTAATGTACAGAGGCACTCGGCTGCTTTGCTTTGGGTTGTCTGTAAGATGCCAAGAAAGAGAGAAACGTGTTCATATATCGACCACCAGTTCCTGGGAGACAGCATACACACACGCCCTTTCTTCTGATTCACACCGAGATCCCACGAGGCTGCCGCTGGGAGAGCCACACAGGTTAAGGTGGCTACAAGAAAGTAGAATTGGATTGTAGGTACTTCTGGACTAAGAGGGGACCCCTGGTGGCATAGCAGTTATGCACTGGGCTACAAGCCACGTGGTTGGCAGCTCGGGGGGACACTAAGATTCAGCATGGACTCAAGGGCATTTAGTGAGAGTGAATCTGGACTTGAGATACACCCAATAGCAATACAAGGACACAAAGCCACTGGTGTTGATACGATAACTCAATTCTGACTGCCACTGAGTCAGTGCCCACTCATAGCGACCCTGCAGGACAGGGTAGAATTGCCCCCCCGGGTTTCCAAGACTGTGACTGCTCCCGGGAGTAGAAAGCCCGTCTTCCTCTCCTTGGAGCAGCTGGTGTTTTCGAATGGTCGCGCTTGGGGATCGCAGCCCAACAAGTAACCACTGAGCCACCAGGGCCAGTGTTGACATGGCACAATTGCATAATGCGGTCACCGCTGGTTGCTGTGAAGTCAGTATCATCTCACGGAGAACAGCACAGCTGTGAACTGTGGTCCTCTGCCACCCTTGTGCATACAGGTTTTGTTGTGCCCATTGTGTCCTGCTTCCTCGTCCCAGGGGCGCATCTTCCAGCACTGTACTGGACACTATTCTGCTGTGACCTACAAAGTTTTCACCGGGCATCAGTGGGACGTAGCACGCTAGGCCTTTCTTTTGACTTTGCCTTAGTTTTGAAGCTCTGCTGAAACCTGTCCACTGTAGTCGACCCCTCATATATTTGAAAGATCAGTGGCATAGCTTCCAGCATCACAGTAATGGGCAAGCTACCACAGTGAGACAAAGGGTGGGTAACAATATAACCAATCCTGGGATAACGCAAATGCAAAGTTCTGCAGGAGGGGCATGCTAGGGGCAGATTTCAAAAGAAGTCCCACATTGGGCCTCCTCATGCGCACTCCCCTAATACAAGAGCACCTTGCTCAGCTAAAC
>NW_022111373.1:120186408-120189899 GCF_000313985.2 Echinops telfairi
GATGTCTGCGGTCGTGTGGAAGATGGATTCTGGGGTAAAAATCAGGGAGCTGGGGACTTTTCACCGCAGGTCCAGTCATTCACTTCAATCAGATGCTCATTCCTGTGCTCGCGCTATAAATAGTTTGCAAACTTCTAATGTGTGCCGACCACTATGATGGGTGTTGGGCACATGACAAAGATGCGGTTGTCGTGCAGGTGGCTCTAACTCAGGGCCACCGCATGTGTGTCAGAGGAGGGCTGTGGCCCATCGTGCTGTCAGTGGTTGATATTTCAGTCATGGTTTGCCAGGCTTTTCTTCTTAGCAGCCTGTGGGTGGACCTGAACTTCCAACCTGTATGGTGACAGTGGGACGCATTAACCAATTGTACCAAGTGGGGCTGCCTCCTTCCTGGATTGTTATTCTGAACTGTAAACACATGTGTGTCAGATGTTGTGAAGTGAAAAAAGAGAGGCAGAGGTGCAGCCTCAGACGGATGAGCAAAGACAGTTTTCCTGACGACGTAGCATTTATGTAAAGACATCAGTGAAGCTATGTGGCGATTTCTGGTTTTCTGGGTAAAGGCCCTGCAGTGGGAGCTGTAGCTAAACCTGTAAATAATCTTAATCACTGATATTTTCAAATGAGTCAGAAAGACATTAAATCCTAAAAAAAAAAAAAAAGAACTTTGTGCCTAAAATACATATGGAATGACTACTTTCGGAAAGCATAAGTGGAGTGTGATCATCCGCAAAGAGCTTAAATACATCTCATGATGCTGTACACAAATGCCCTTCGGAATGGGAAGTAAAGCTATCATTGTACAGCTTTTCATGTGTTCTGTCCCTGCACCAGTACCTCAAAATAAACTCTGAAGAACAAGTCCCACCCAGGACACGAAGCATCAGGTGCCTTTCTTGCTTTCAAAAAGTAATGTTTCACATTGTCTGTATTGGTCATGTAGTATTGCACTCAAAATCCTTCGGCTACTTCAAATCTTATGAGCGACGTTGGCAAAATAATGCTATTCTATCCCTGATGGCATGGACTATACCATGCTGGCAGAGACAAAACGAGGAAGACCTTTTGCAAGAAGGATTGAGGCAGGATCTGCAAGAACGGGCTCAGACATAATGAGAACTGGGGCAGTGCTTCGTTCTGTTTGCGGCCCACAGGGTCAGTGTGGATCGGAGTTCCTGCGATGGCACTGACCCACCACAACTACGTGGACTAGCTCACACCTGCTACCCAGACAGCTCACAAGGTTAAGGACTTTTACAACGGACACCTGGGGGAAAAAATGAGGTATGACCCAGAAGCCTCAAAACAACCAAAACAAACAAACAAAACCAGCTTTAGAACTTATCTTAAAGATAAGACATATTTTATGTGTTTAGTCTACACATTGATTTTGCACTATTTTGATTGTGGAGAATCATTTTTACTTAAGCATTCTTCCAACACTATTTTGCTTTGCCTTAAATGTCAGGGAGATGGCTAGGGTCACTTGTTGTAAATATCGTATTGATCGCTCGATGGTTTGTACCTGTCACTTTCACGTGCCACAAAAACAAAGTGGACATTTGTAATTCTTAACTCTAAAAATTTTGAAATGGAAACTCTATAGACATCTTGAAATAAAAAATATTTCTAAACAATGCCTACACTTTAGCGTACACTGCCCTTCGTACGCACCACTTCCAACCTAATTGATTCCATGTTCCAGCTGCCGTTGTACAGCCTTGATTTATAAGGGTTTTGAAATCAAATTCCACACGCACAGACTCAATCTCGTTTGCAAGATATATTCACATTGCATTGGTTCTAAGCTGCAAACTATCCACATCTGCATATGTACTTATGAATGAGTCAACACGTCAGGAAGAACCATTACTACAAATCATTGCCAGGCTCTTTGCATCAACAGACATTGAGTGGAGTCATCAATACAGGGTGACAAGTTTCAGCTCCATGAGCCCTTTCGGGGACAGCTGCTCCATCAATTGGGGGCAGCGGCGCCAGTGGGTTGTACTTACTGATCTCTGTTGCTATCACAGTGATGTTGTGCCACAGCAGCGTTTCTCGGTCAAGGAGTTTTGATGTAAAGATGGAACCATTTCCAGAATCAATGTTGAATATTCGGTCCATATCTGTGTGACGATCGACAGAGTACCTGGAAATGAGAAAAAGCATTTAGAAAGGTTTTCTCTGTATTTGCTATTCTTGCCTCTTGAAACGATTTACACTGTAGTTGTTACATGAGTGATTTTTTTTCCTACCCATATTGCCTATTTGCCTATGTTTAACAGCATTATTCAACATTTTCACAGAAACGAGTTCTTTACCACTGAGGTTTTAAGAATCAACCCATGAGACATGTTAGAAGATTTTGAGAATCACCACTCCCATTACCTTTTTAAAGATGAAATTTAGATCCAGCTAATGTTGTAATGATGAGATTTTAATGTAAGATTCTAGAACCTCAGAATTTTAATGTGTGTGGGGGGCAGGGGAATATCACAATCTAATAATTCTTAACACAGATTGATTGAGCTGCCACACACTGACCGGTGAGGAATAAAAACAGGATTTGAGGAGCATCCTAAGGTTCATTTTTGATATATTAAGAAGATCCCAGGGGAGATAGCTGATCCGAGAGGCAAGATAAAGTTCTTGATTGACAAAGTAAGATATCGAAGTAAGATCAGAGTGCTCCAATTGATGTATATATGGATTGTGATAAGAGTTGGATGAGCCCCTAATAAAATGATTAAAAAAAAAAAAGATCAGAGTGCTCTTTAGAGGCGAGAATGGCAAGTCTTCGTTTCACGTACTGTAGACAAATGACCAGGGAAGAGCAGCTCTTGGAGAAGAATATCATAGTTGGTAAAGTGGAGGGGCAGCAAACCAGAGGAAGGTCCTCAACCAGATGGCACGACACAGCGACTGCAGCAGTGGGCCCAGCACAAGAAGCGTTTTGAGGACGGCCCAGGGCTGCAAGGTGTTTCCTTGTGTTGTACACAGGGTGGCTATGAGCCGGAGCTGATTCAGTGACGCCTGCCAACAGCAAGGGACTTACTTGATCATCTTCCTTCATTTTTAATTTGAAAATGATGACTGTTTACAGCATGTAATTACCAAAGAAGGAAATCTCAATCTTCCTAGACTTTGCAAGAAATTTATAATTATCTACACACATTTTTTTCCTTCATGAAAAATGTCAAGCTTAAGACATGCTGCTGATTGCCTTAATAAGCTGTTGCAATCATATACAGCAACAACAATTTTGGCTCTTCTCCTCTGGCTATTATTTTAAGGTCAATAATATTCATATTCCCCCCATCAAATCTTAATATATAAGCAAAGAAGGAGAACGCAGGGATGTTAAATCTCCATTTAATGGGGGAGATTTAAGAATTAGTAAACAACAAGCCTAAATACAGACATGTGCATATGTAAATATATTTAAGATTAAGGGGGGAACGGACCTAGGTGCAAATAATTATAGGTTT
>NW_022111373.1:120192135-120214438 GCF_000313985.2 Echinops telfairi
ATTAAAAAAAAAAAAGAATTAGTAAACAAAACACTCACTGCCATCTCATGAATTGTGGCGCATTGTGACCCTACAGGACAGAGTAACACTGCTCTTTTGGGTTTCTGAGGCTGAGAATTGTACAGGAGCAGACAGCCTCACCTTTCTCTCATGGAGGAACGGGGGCATTTGGACTGCTGCTCTTGGGGTTAGCAGCTCTACATGTAACCTACTACCCCACCACAGCTTAAAAAAAAAAAAAATAGCCGACATTTGTCACAGGAGCTTATTTATTTGTTGCTATTCTTTCCAGCGTAATTCCAATGGGTATAAAGGATTTATACCTACTGTCCAGTCACATTAATTGTGGATGTCACTGATAAGGGCCAGAGTCATCAATTCCAGCTGATTAGAGCAGATCATTTGCCTAGGTAGCCCCCTCCCCCCTGCCACTCCCTGGACTATGCTGCCCTTTGTGAGTCAACAATTTATTTTGCAATATATCTGAGAGGAGGCAACCCCTCCGATGACCCACTCCCTGGCATCTTTGGGCTGCAGGGCCGACCACTACATCTCCCTCTCCTTGTTGCGTAGAATGGTTTGTCTAAATAAGCAGTAGGGGTAAACAGACACAAGTTCTGGGCTAGCACTTCCAGCCGGTGCCTCCCTGTTTGACTGCTTCCTATTTGGGTCAGCAGGCTGGAGAGCTCCTGTTGTTCTCTGTGCAACCTGTCTAACCAAAACCAGCTGGGGGGCGTGGAGGGGGGGCGGGCGGGGGAGACCCTTGGAGTCCTTCCTCTCGGCTGCAACACAAAGTGGGGTTCCCATAGGAGTTTTCTGGTCCACTGGACACCTTTGAGGCAGGAAGGATGGAGCCTGGTCTGCTGCACACTGTGTGTTGTCTGCGGAGATGAAACTGATTTCTACTCTTGTCGATACTGTGTGGACACACCTCACAGATATTGCGGATTTGGTCCCTGGCTGCCACAATAAAGCAAATACAGCAATAAAGCCAATCACACGAATGGCTTGGTTCTCCAGTGCGTATAAAAGCTAGGTTTACACTATCCTCTCGCCCTTGATGTTAGCAACAGCACTATGAAAAATCTGACATATCGTAGGAGTACTAAACTGTGACACAGAGACTGAGGGAGCGTGTGCTGTTAGAACAATGGTGCCCAAGGACTTGCCGGACATGGGGTTGCTGGAATCTCCCATGTGTGAACAAGGCCATGTCTGTGGAGTACAGTCAAGGGGGGCACACGGCAGTGAGGTGTGCCTGTATGTGTCTCACGTGTGCAATTTGTTCATAAGAAATTTGTTCACTGGTCAAATTCTCCTCCCTGGGGCAGAGCTGGGTACCTGGGATCTGGCCACAGCTGTGAAGGAAAGCCTGCACGTGCACTGCTGGGCCCGTAAGCCAGAGGGATGTGTGGGCCAAGAAAGGAGGTGTTTTCACCTGCGAACTTTTCACAATGGCATTTCACCACGCCCTTATGTAAAAATCAAAGGGCAATTCACATTACTAGTTATTCAAAGAAAAATTATTTTGGGGGAGGACCCCCAAATTAAAGATTTGTAGCTGCATAATGGTAAGGCAATATTTGGGGGAGGAATTCTCTGGCATTAATCATGCACCTAATATGACCTAGCACCTAGGTGTTCAAGAATTATGTCTGAAGTTAGCAAAAACTACATCTGGATGTATTTCCTTAAGGTGAGAATCAATTTTCTCCTAGAAAACAAATCACTAAAATATACATTTATCTATCCACATGCCCAGTCCTATCCTTACATCTATAGTTCCAGCTACCCAACCTGCATGCATTAAGGAAAGGCTGGCAGAAAAATGTCAACCTTAGCTGACAGTCAACCCAGTTTGACAAGCCAACTTGGTCTTTCAGTAAAAAAATAAAATAATGCTGAAGGTAAGAATAGTGTTCTGTTAACAAGAAGGAATCTTGGCACAGAACTAGGGCCTGAACTCCCAGTGGACATGACCGTGTTCATTAAAAAGCTGGTGGACCGAACAGAGAAGCAAGCATATGCTTCCATCTGTGCACTTTGAGCACTCAGGGTTCAGCGTTGGACTCCGCGGGTGACCTGGTGATTGTGTAACACTACTAGAGTGTCCCTGTGCCAGGGGTGGGTGTGAAAACCAGAGCTCCTCTTCCCTCTTAACAACAGTGAACGGGTACGTCTGATCCACGGGGTTCATGAAGGGAGCTGGGTTGAGTTCGGGTCCAGTGCAAAGTGTCCACGAGTATTCCAGTCTCGGGAAAGGTAGCTTCCCATTGGTTTAAAATTATTCTGGGTATTTTTGTGTTTTATATGTGAGCCTTGTTATAAAGTTTCATTCGAACAACGGGCCCAGTGGTTAAAAAGTTGGAATTCTTTTATCTGCAAATCTCAAATACTCCCCGTGTAGCCGTCAATGGTTGTCTTTTAAGATAGTTTTGGATTCTATAGCTCTTCTACTCAAAGCTTTGTCAAGCCTCCCCATTTCAATCGGCGTAGGATCTGCTCTTTACCGTGGCTGACTCGCCCACCCACCCCGGTGTGAGCAGCCGTTCTTAGCACGCCCGGCTCCCAGTTGCCTCAAAGCATTGCGCCTCCCTCCCTCTCTTCCAGCACTGGCGGGCCCCTTTGCTTCTTCCAGATCAATAAGGAGACCTGGCTCTTGCGTCTCCATCTTTTGTTTGAAGCACCCCTGCCCAGATCTCAGCAAGCCTCACACCTGCACTTCATTCACACCTCCACACACGACTGGCCACCACTTCTGGCATCGCTGTCTAAAATAGCACCCTCTGCTTTATTTAATGTGGGATACATTGTTTGTTTCTAATCCCATACACCTTCATGCATTTTCAATAGACCCCAAATCAATGGTAACCTCCATGAGTTCAGAACTCGAGACTGTTTCTCTGCTGCAACCTTTGTGCTGAGAACCTGGCTGGTCTACTAAGGGAGGGGCCCGAGAACAGCTCGGTGACCTGCTCAAGAAGAATTCCGCCAGCTTTCCCCCCTCTATTTTTATTTTAAGGGCTTATTTTATTTATGGGCAATCATTTATACAAGGATAGTCTGGCTTAGCAATATTCTTATTTCATTGGTTAAAGGTCCTGGTAAATTAATGTCAAAGGATGGTGGTTGGCTGACTTCAGTGCTTTTGTGATACGATGCTTGAATTCTGAAGCATGCTTGCCCCAAAGAGGACTGAGCCTTGTTTGTAGCATGATTTACATGACGGGGTAAGGAAAGTACAGGGAAAAGAGTGCTGGTTGACATAGGATCCTTCAAAGGCAGCTCCATTAATTTCTCCAGGATTTCAGAGACATATTTTGAAACAGTTCTTGTTATCATTCGAGATTGTATAAAAAAGGAGGGGAGGCATTCAAATGAACTATAATTGTGCCCTAAGTGTGATCTGATAGGGTTATTCACATTTGAAAACAGACTCCCAAGGCCAGGGCTCTGTTCATTTAAAGCCATGCTCGGGTACTTAGGGATTATGTCCACTGGACACTCCTGGCTGGCAGCAGAGTCAAACCTGTGACCCAGCTGGTAGCCTGATGATGCCTCCTTGGTGCCCTAAGTCATTTGGATGAGCGTGAGGGACTCTCTCTGCTCTACCGTCTTCCTGCCTACTGGCATTCTGCCTCCCTTGAGGGGTGGTCCCGTGTGGCCACTGAGACCTGAGAACTGCTGGTGCCCCACCATGCTCTCACCGACCTGGGATCCACATGCCTCTGCACGCACCGGCCCCGCCATCTCTGTGCTTCCCGCTCACCTTTCAGCATTGGCTATGCGAATCTCAAGAGGACCCAGGCCAGCATCAGACCGATGGAGCTGTGTTGGACTGGACTGAGCCGCCTTCTTGGCTAGAAGGTTGCTTCTTCATATAAATTTCTTTCTTGTAACACACATGAGAGTGCACCCTGACCTATCACACAGGCTATTCCCTCCATATGGCTTCTCCACAAAAAATCCTGGGTGATTCCCTGTTTGCCTGCTACCACTTCTACATGAGCAGTGAACTGTTTATAGCTCATATCAGGTTTTCTAAATTTTTAGTTTTATGCTATTGCTAAAAGTTAGTTTTGATGAGCAAGGAGAGGAAGGAACTGTTAGGGAAGTTTCCCTGAAAAGCACCAGTAGTCGGGTGGCAAAAAGGTGGCATCCGTCCTTTGCTACATGCAGGCTGACGTTTACATGAGGACGGCCACTCTGTGAAACAGAGACAAGTTGTAGCAAGCATGCTTACTTGACTGGGTTCCTGGCAGCATCTGGATCTTGGGCTGTTACTGAGCCTATTGTCGTGTTGACCTGCGCATCTTCTCTTATCTGTAGGACGTAAGCAAGTTTGCTGAAGACTGGGGGCTCGTCCACATCCTCCACCGTAATCCTAACAGTGGCTGAATCTTTGAATGGCCCCAGGTAGAGAAAACGGGGCTCCACGTGCGGGTTGGATGCTTCCACTTTGAGGGTGTACACGTTCTTCTTTTCAAAATCCAAAAGCTTGGGGTAGAGAAAGGAGACATCTTTCAAGCAGTGAACACACGTCGTCAAGACATGAGCCTGTTCCCCCCCCTCCCGCCCCGGGCTAACCAACAATAAGCAAACACGATCAGATTGCTCATGACATATTAAGGTAATGAGTCTGGGCAGCACAGGAGACAGAGTGCCATGAGTGTCTCTCCCGACAGGTCGATGATGGGCGGGAAACAATAACATAGTCTAAAAAGAGAGATGACACCCAGCGCTGACAAGGGATGGACTAAGCTCTTGCCCACAGGTGCTGAGCTGAGGTGCAGGCATCATTCTGGGCAGGACACAGAATCTGGTTTTGCTTTGTCTTCTAAAGCCTTATATTGGACTAGAGAGAGCCAAGCTGGAGGCAGGTTGGCAAACACACACTAGATAATTTGGTGTCAGATGTTCTCACATCTGGTCTTAATTGGAAGCACCTGAGGAGGGTTTAGAACATGCCATCATGTCTGGTCCCCACCCTAGACCAATATAAATGAGAATAAATAGTGGTGATGGGGGTCCGTTGTATTTTATTTATTTTAGTTTAGTATTTGTGGGTGTGATACAAATATATGTGATGCAATGCTTGACCTGGTCAACATTCTAGGCCTGTACGCTTCAGGGACATTGGCTACATTGATTAGGATGTGCACCCATCACCTGTATCTGCCACCATTCTCCCAGGGATGGATATGCAATGCTTCCTAAACATTGGGTGCCCTGAAGTTTCAAACATCTCTCCAGGGATTCTCGGTGCAGCCAGAATTGAGAATCAGCCTGGCAGCAGGATGCCACTTTATTTTTATCCAAACCCAAACCAACTCACTGTCAGAGTCAGTTCAGTCCCCTAGCTCCCCGCTCCCCAAGGGACAGGGTAGAACTGCCACAGCACATTTCGGATACTGTAAAGGTCTGTGGAAGTAGAAGCGGCTGGTGGTTTTGAACAGCTGACTTTAATCCCGATGCCACAGGGCTCTTTTCCTTTTATAGATCATGTTTATTTAATTAAAAAGTTTTTCTGCACGAGACAATAAACTATCCCAAGTGATATCCTGATAAGGGCATCGGGCTAATTATTTGCCTGAGAAATAATGATTATTGTCAAAGGTCTTTGGGCAGAGTGTCTCCACGATTGGAGACCCAGGGAGGGAACCAGGTGTTTATTGCTACCGGCCAGATTCAGATGATAATATGAAAAGGCTCACCAGAAGCCCAATTAATCAAGATCCTAGCGAATGCCACTCAGCCGGCTAAGGCAATATTTCAGTTTGCATCTGATAAGGCCCAAAGAAAATTAAAAAGGTTAATGCACACTAATGGCCTCCTAATTATATTATGGCATAAAATATTGGTCGGAGTGTCACTAAAACATGCTTGCTCGTGTTTCCGGATATTAAGACACATAATCCAAAACTTATGAAAAAAAAAAAGGTTGTTTATGTTGAGATAGTGCTGGTATTCACTGAAGAAAAAGGGAAAACATGACATCTCGGCATGAAAAACAGTGAAAACTTCCAGACAGCGCATGAAAATAAATCCCATTTTTTGCCTGGGAATGTAATACTATTAAAAACAACAACAACAACAACAACAACTCTGGCTGCCATCGAGTCAATGCTGATGTATAGAAACCTCCCTGTGGGTTTCCAAGACAGCAACTCTTTACAAGAGTAGAAAGCCCAGTTTCTCTCCCACGGAGGTGCTGGCGGTCTTGAACTTCTGACCATGTGGATCACACAGCCCAACGCATCACCACGGCACCACCAGGGCTATATTTATCAGGCTTTGTGATATTTTGGTCACACTTCGGTAGACTGTTTTGTGAAGCTAGTTTGTAAGTTTGCTTTACCGGCAGAAGGTCCTGGGTTCCAGCTCCCGGCAGTGGTGGTCAATGACAAGGAGCCATGGTGGCCGATGGCTACATGTTGGGCTACAATTTGTCAGGCAGCAGTGTGAAACCACCAGCCACTCCTTGGGAGAAAGATCGGGCTTCCTCATCCTGGGAAGAATTAGTCTCGGAAATTCCCAGGGGCAGTTCTACCCTGTCCTTTCGGGTCGCTGTGAACTGGCACCGACTCAAGGGCACAGTGAGTTTGGAGGGTTATTTTTGGAAAGAGTCAACAGGTACTGATGGAGAAACTCAAAATTGAGAATGTAAAACCTATCACTGTTGTGCTAGAGGAGGAAAAGTAGCTAGAGGTGGTGGGAAAATGTATGTCATTGATTTGTGTTTGTTTTGTATTGATCTATGTCTTCCTTATAAAATTTCGGTTTCAGGGTTACCTCAACCACTCAGGCTTTTGATTAGTGTCTTCCAATGCACGCCTCACAAGTGGTAGTTCTACATTTATCAGTTGGGTCATTGCCTTCCTGTTCTACTTCTCCCACTGGATTGGTCGTTTCCTGAGAGCAGAGCTCTTTCAGTTGTATGTGCTATTGTGCCCCTAGCCCCTAGAACAGGGGTGGCCCATTGCTCATTTGCAGAAGTTACTTGATGCATTTTGACTTATGTACTGTATATACTCTTGTATAAGCAGACTGAATATCAGCTGAGGCACCCAATTTTACCCCAAAATCTGCATAAAAAATGGGCTGAAAAAAACTTGGCTTACACACGAGTATATACGGTAATTTGTTTCTATTTACTTACGTAGGAACTTCTAAATACAAAACTCTAAATAGTCTGGAGATAATGCCAACTTAAAAGGATCGTGGACCCCCAAAAGCTAGCCAAAGACATCTCTGAACCTAGTGGGTGCTCTTCTGACTCATTAGAAAAATAACAGGCCAGAGGAATGCTTATGTGAGATGTCATAGACCTCAGCCACCCAGCAGGCAGAAAACCGGCAAGGCATTCATCTGAGTGGGACGTTAAGAAAAGGCAGCACCTTCTTGACCGTTATGATTCCTTCCTGGGTGTCTTGGTCGGTGATGACGTCAAACATGTCCAGCCCCTCTCCCTCTGTGATGCTGTATTCAATTTCAGCGTTCTCTCCCACATCAGCATCGCTGGCTTTGATTCTGCCAATGGGCGTCCCCGGTGGAGAAGATTCAAGGGTTTTAAACTGGTATGAACCTATTAATCACCAGACAGAAAAGAGTCAAGCACAGACGAAGCATTCTTCTAGCACAACCCCAAAGGTGTGTGTGTGTGTGTATACTCCCCCTCCCCCCCACAGTTCTCAGACAGGACCATGGTAACAGGCAGATTTGTGGTTTTCTCAAACGAATGAATAGAGCCCCTTGCTTCCTTATGTCTTTACTTTTCTGATAGCCGAGGTTATGTCTTCTGTTTCACGATCTGTCCCGCTGCACACGGTCAATGCTTCTCTCAGCCTGTAGTCAGGCTTTAAAGTGGGTGGTGTGGTCGGGAGAGTGCAGCCGGGAGCACAGAGGTTCAAAGGCTCCTGGTAATGTCACCCGACAGCAGAAATATAAAACAACTTAACGCGGATTGTGACTGGCAGCCAATTACTAGAAATTCTTGAGACGAGACCTTTCTGCCATTGCTAATAATGAGGTTGAAGTAAATTACAGCCATTTCGAGGATGTATCCAAATAGGCATCCTTTGACCTGTACACAGAGTGAAGTCTAGCTGTGGAGTTAGTGGTATAAGTAAATACATTCTTATTCTCTTGACTCGTTCTCTTAAGTTTTGTGAGTTTCCATTTAGATCTGTTGCCCGGTATGTAATAAAAACAAACAAGTGAGCAAAAAAGTAAAATAAAATAGCAAAAGTATAACGTATTTTACCCTCCTCCATTATATTTCACCAATCACTCATGTAAATGGTTTTGAGAGACTGCAGCAGACACGGATATCACTAAAGTCCAGTGAGCCAGTACTATTAATCCACAAAGTATTAGGCTTGTCCAGAGCCTACCACCTCTGGGTGGTCTTCTATGAGATGCCTTGGAAGAAACACCTGGTAATCTTCAAGGACCGCTCCCACCCAAAAATAACCCAACCCTGTCATTGAACACCCGATAGAGCACAGTTCTACTCTGACACATGTGGGATCAACATGCTTCAGAATTGACTTGACAGCAACTGGTACCCATTTTGACATTCCTTGTTCCCCTGTCCAGTAATGAGCCTTGGTTATCCAAGGAGTGCGGGCAGTGACCTAAGAGACCCGGTGGTACCAAGAAGCGGGTGCATCCTTACACTCTCCTTCCAAAGGCTGTCCCTCTGGTGAGAAAAGAGACTGCAAGACACAGTCTCCGTTATCCTGATGCATTCAGCTCAAGTCACAGGGCTGGGCGGGACTTTGGGCCTCATAAAACCTTTATTTTAGCCATCAAATCAGAAGTGAGCATTCTGGGTTTAAAGAAAAAAAGCAAAACCAAAACACAACAACAAAAACTTTAGCTAGCTCTAATAAAACATACATATAAATAAAAATAAAGCGATTTTATTTTGACCCAAGTCTAACGCCCTTTCTAGAAGGAACACCCATTAGCCGATCATCTTTTACAAAGTGCCATGGTTAAGGGAACAGGCTTCGGACCTAGGAGAGGACTGCAGTAACTTCTCATGAGATCATGGTCAGACAGCAATTTTGCTCGGGGAAGAAAGACTGCCTTTAAGTGACTTCCCATGTGGGCGCTGCTGTTTGAAAGGGTGTGGGATGGGAAATGGGCATTTATGGATGTTGTGCTTTTAAAATTCATCTATTAAAAATTCCCCTTCCTATCAAGTCATGTGAGTTAAGGATTTGGAGAGGACTTTTTGGTGCCTTAATTAACTATAATAGAGAAAACTGTTTATGATTACAAATGGACTAAGTACAGAGTTCTTTCCACAGTTATATTTTTAGAAACAGTAAAGTGATAAATCCTCTCCTTACCGAGCTTTGTGAGGATTTAAAAGAGATTACATGCCTGATTAAATTCACAAAACACGAAGTCAAATTTCTCCTAACAAAGGGTGGCAGCTTGTACACATATGTTCTGCACAAGCACGTTTAGGGCTGCGGTAGCAATTTTAATAGGAAACATAAAACGAAACTGCCTTGAAAACAACAGGCACGTCAGCCAGTTATTAGCACAGAATCATTAATGTTTACTAAGTCAATTTACATTTACTAAGGGTCAACTTTTTGGCCAAGTCTTTCTCCAAAAATGTGCCATTTCTTATGAAAACAAACCACTAAAACCATGGCTGTTGAGTTGGTTGTGAGTCCTTGTGGCAGTTACATCAACTACTGTCAACCTGAGTGAAGGGGTGGAGTCTAGCCTGTCAATCAGATCATAGCCAATGAGGCCTCGGTGTGGGCATGGCCTTCTGAGGCTTTTGGGAACTCCTGTCTTCCTCCCTAGAGTCAGGATGCACACTCTCCGTGGGAGGGATTCCTGTTGACAAGCCACATGGAGCTACGCTCATGGGGCCAGAGCACTGGAGCTGGAGGAGCCACATGGAGACCCACACCAGCACCAAGATGCTTCCACCGCCTCTGGATCCACAAGATTTCCCACCCACTGGCCTGGGATCTTCCTGCATTCTGCATCATTGCATGTGTTGCATGAGTCTGAAGAGGACTTTTTAGAATGGTATCGGACATATGGGTTAATATCAGACTTATGGACTTGATCTGGACTGGACTGGGCTGGGATGTCTTCTCAATTACTCTTTGATATAAAGCTGTTTCTTATACACATGAGTGCTTATGAATTTGTTTCTCTCGTCAGCACAGACTAACACACTCAGGGAGACTCCAGATGTGCAGTGTAGAACTGTGATCTGGAGGCTGTCAGGCTGTGACTTTGGGAAGCAGATCATTAGATCTTTTTTCCAAAAGGCCTCTGGATGGGTTCAGATGGCCAACCTTTTAATTAGTAGTCAATTGAGTCACCCAGAGTCTCCTAATTCTTTCTCTAAGTTCACTGATCCTTGATAAAATGGGAAGTAAACATCACTTTTTTAACAAGTTAAAAATTTAAAAACGTTCCTACTCTGGGGAAACCGGGGAGGGTTGTCGTTGACGTCAGTCAGTGTGATGTTCACCGTGGTGGTCCCAGACAAGCCCCCCATCTGGCCGCCCATGTCCTTGGCTTGAATCACCACTTGGTACTGCTCCCTGTTTTCCCGATCCATGTTGAGCAAGGCTGTCTTGATGATACCTACGGAGAGGAAAACCAGGAGCGGAAAGGGAGGTGTTAGGAATACCTCCTGGAATCATTTATTGATGCAAACAAACAGATTTTCACCTACAATATGCAAAACCCAGTGTAAATGTCAGGGGTGATGTAAAAATGATCATACACAACCTCCGGATGGAATGATACTGAATTATAAGCATGCAGGGAAACATTAAAAAAACACAACAGAAACCAAAGTATCCAAACACTCTATAGTAGGAGAATGAAAATAAGTGTAAGTCAAATCCTGAGACAGAATAGGTGGCAAGAAGTATAAATATTAAGAATTAGCAGATGATCCAGCAAAACGGAACATGGCCTATGGGATAAAGCATTCTCCAGCAGCTGCTTAAGAAAAGACACTTGGGTGTAATATGAGGCAATTGTTAAGGAAGCCAAATACTTGAACCGATTCTTGAGTTTCATTTTACTGATTTGGCTAACTGCTCCTCAAATCTACACACCGTAATGAATGCTCGGGGATTGTGTAAACCACAAAACTTTGGTCTTCAGAAAACACAGCATTCGTTCTCATAATTAATCATCTAGTCTGATCCCAGAGAACTTAGCCTGTCCTGAAGGGGATATAGTAGTAGCTCAGCTGGTCCCAGTAGTGACCAGCACTTCAAAGTTGGGTTCAATTGATCTCCTTTGTTAGATGGTTATAAAATAATTAATTGAAAGAACTTCTGAAAAGTTGGCCTATTCTCCATGAAGGATTTATGCTTACATTAATAGCATTCCTTCAAATATTCCTCAACAAGCCTTTTACATTTTTAACCTTTTCTGGTAGCACTTTCCATTACTTAACACCTAAGGAAGCTGAAAATGCCTTCCTTTACATTTTTTAACAAGAATATCAAAGACAACAGGTCAATTTTATACCAAGAGTCCAACTCTCCATGACAGTGCAGCTGCTTTCGGGTCTCTAAATAATAGAGCATTTCTATTTTAATACAGATCACCTTTGCCTTTTGTTCTTTAAGGTGAATCATTCTAATGCTTCATTCTCATTTTCTTTCTCCGTGGGATCCTTTCCAACTTCGTTGCTCTGTTTAAAACACCGACTTCTAACTAGATGGAACAATCGAGGAAAGCCTGATTTCCTCTAACAATAATACATTTTTGCAAAATGCATAAAGAGGACTCAACTCCTACGAGGACAGAAAAATCTGTGTAGAATTTCCGGATTGTTTTATTTAAAACAATCATCATAAGACCTGTTAGAGATTAAATTGGGGTCGCCTCCCCTCTCCTTCACCACTGTCTTAAATACGTGTTGAATTCAGAACCTATGGAGCCCTCGTGGCTTAGTGGTTTTGTGTGGGGCTGCCAGCTGCAGGAGAGAGTCAAGGCTTTCTCCTCCTGTAAGGAGTTAAGTCTCAGAAACTCGTTGGGGCAGTTCTACCCTGTCTTACAGGGGCACAATGAGTCAGAATCGACTCCATTGCAGTGAGATACTTGGGAATCTGATCCTCTTTGGAAATAGGGTTTTCGTGTGTAGTGTGTATATAGCATAGTGTGTCTCCTAACCTTAATCAGTTCTGAGTTATAAAAAGATCAGGTTAGAATTTTTACAATGCAAGTGGGGAAGGTAGATGCGATGCGAGTTTCAGCAAGGAACCGGAGAATGATGGAAGAGACAAGGGCCTTCTCTGGAGCCAGAGACAAAAGGGAGTTGTAAACAACTAACCAACCAACAACCTCCCCATCCCCCCGCCCCCACCATTAACCAAGACAAAAATACGAAACAAAAGCCAAACCCACTGCCTTCGAGTTGATCCCACCTTGAAGTGATCCTATAGGACACTGTAGGGTTCCCCAGACCGTAAATCTGTACAGAAAGACAGCCTCATCTTCCTCCCTTGGGATAGTCAGAGGGACCAACTATCAGCTTTGAGGTTAGTAGCCCAACGCTTAACACAACTGCTCCACCAACGGTCCTGACTCAAGAGGAGCAAGTATCCTGATTTCAAACTTTTACCTCCTGTATCATGATAAATACATTCTTCTTGATTTTATTTTACAAATGACCTTCGGTGGCATTTCTGTTACAGCAAAGCGAGACCACTAATATTCAGCCGGAAAACCCAAACCAAACCAAACCCCACAGCCATTGGATCCATTTCTCCCCATAGCAACCCCTTTTCAGTTTATGAGCCTGTTAATCTTGACAAGAGAAGATCCTTTCACCATTCTCCCACGGAGCCAGTGCTGGTTTTGAACCCATGACCTTGAAACTAGCAGTCTAACACTTCTCTGGCAAGTGCCACCAGGACCTCTTTCTTCTTGAAGAAAGGACAGAAAAATGAGCTGTTAACGAAGACTCCCATGTAGGTATTTTGCTTTGCTGGATGAGGGCTGTCTCCGGATAGGCTAGACAATGACGTGATAGCAAAATTTCACCAGCTTCATGGGACTGAAGTTTACTTCTTGCTCATGCTCCAGGTGAGCCTGCGGGAAACTCTGCTTTTCATACCTTCTAGCATCCAGGTGGAGACCCCAGCTCTACCCATGATGCCGGGATCATTTTGGCCAGTGAAAGGGAACGTGGTAGATGGGGTACCAACTCTAAAAGTTCTGCCTGGGGTGCCCCCTGCCACTGTCACTCTCATTTTATTGGCCTCCCTAAAGCACACGGTCACGGCTGTCTTCAGGGCTGGGCGGACAGTTCCTTCCTGCCGGAAGTCGTAGGAGTGGTTCTCCAAAGAGAACAGTCTTTCCACTGCGCCCACACCTGGGAGAACAAATCTAAGGCAGCGCCTAGGCGTTCTGCATCTACCCTCGGTAAATGTGGTGGATGGAAGGTTCCTTGTCAGATTTCTTGATTAAAATGCTCTGGCTGTCATGCTCACACATACGTCACTGGTGTCGGGCTGATGAATCTAAGGGAGATTCAATCACACTGATTGATTTTTATTAAAAAATGCTAGCTCAGCTGAGGATGCCAATTAAAATTATAGACTGTGAAAAGGCCAAAGAGGAAGCCTAACCTGTTTCTGATTCAACTGAGAAATATGGCTGTCCTTGGAGGATGCTGTAGACAACTTTGGCACTGTTCCCGTATGTTGGATCATCAGCGTCCGTCGCTGTGACTTGGACGACAAAGGTGCCTGTAAATGACAGAAGATGAAAGCAAGTTACAGGTCTATTTCCAGTCCTTGATACATGCGCAGAAAGACACAGCATGACCTCACTGTTAGACAGAGCAATCAAGGCCAGGCAATGGACGTGGTGAAACCTCCTGGGAGTTCTCCCTCAAAGGAATGGCACTGACATTTATAAACATCGAGTGGATTATTCTAAAGATAAATTGATGGTCATGGTTTTGGATGGGACTTATACCAACTCATCCCCCCAAGGGGGAATCAGACTCTTGTGATAGGAATTCTTGCTGGTGAACCAAGCCTCAGTCAATTAGCATCTGGTATTCATTTGCCAAAGGATCAGTTCAGGGGTTGCCCACTCAGAGACATGAGTTTGATGGGAATTCTGAATCACAGGTCTTCTCCCTTCTGGAAAGTGATGATATGGATGTGAAGTTTGCAAGGCCAGCTATTTTGTGACTTGCGATACACTGAAGGACCAAAGCACACCCCACTGAACAGCACAGAAAATCACAGAGAAACAGCTAGAACTCAAGTGAACTGTGTTTATTGCCCACTTTCATTTGAGATCTTAGCAATGTGACTAAATCAATACAGTAGTTATTTGCAGTATTTCAAATAATGCAACAAATCCTAGCTTCTAACAAGTTGTAGGTACATCGAACCGAGAGGAGGCAGTTTTGGATTAAAGCGAGTTGTTACTGCAACAGCAGAGCCTAAGCATCTGGGCCCTGGACTTCACAAGATGATCTTGAATTAAATACACAACGAAGGCGGTGATGCTTCAGGTAGACCTTCTTATTTTAGGGACCGCAGTTGCCTAAGTTCCTGGAAATTCCATGCACATTTTTACTGGACAAAAAGGTCTATATATTCTTAAAGGAAGCTGTGACTTCAAAGAGAAATAAAGGCCTCTGATTTTAGGGTAATATCCACACACAAATTGTTACTATACTGTTAGAGTTCTTTCTTGCATGCATGAAGGGGGCAGAGATGTTCCAGTTAGGGTATATTAGAATTTTTACAATGGTTTAGCAGTATCAGGACAACAGTTAAGAGCCAGCCCTGGTGGCACAAAGGTTAGTTAAGGGTTAGGCTGTTAACCGAAAGATTGGTGGCTCCAACTTCTGGAAGAAAGAACTCACAGCCTGCTCCCAGAAAGATGACGCTTTGACACAAAACCCACCAAGAGCAATCAACGTCCTGTTTATTGAATAAGTGTGTGGGTCACCAGATATCATGCTGGGAGCTTGTCACCGGCGTTCTCATTCAATCTTCATAATAGCCTATAGGAATTGACAATGATCCTTGTTTCTTAGAGAAATAGAACACGAGGGCCGTGGAACCCACTGCTGTATGCAGCAGAGAAAGTTTTCAGACTCAGATCTGCTTGGTGCCCATTTGTAATCCCCACTATTGGTTGACCCTATTTTTCTGTCGCCTCTCTAAGATGTTTGTATAGATCACAAAGATGTCCTGTTAATTTATGATAACGATGAAGATTAACATCATCATACCTGCATGAAAAAGCTTCCCTTTTTGAAGGCCTAGGAGTGTCAGCTGTCCTGCAGTTTTTTACACAATGGTAAGTTCTATAATGATGTCAAAAGAGCATGGGGCTTTGTCTGGTTGTAGCAGCCCTGGATGATGATGGAGAGAGGGCCCTTTATGAATTCAATCTGTCTTCTACCAGCGAGAGGGAAGCTACATTTTTCCCCCTGATGAGTTTTCTTCTAATGGAATTTCACTACTCCTTTTGGCTTTTATGAGGAATTGTGCTTTTTCTAGCAAAACAAAGTGGTTTCAAGCAAAGAGGAGAAGCAGCTTCCTCCTGAGAATGATCTGGACGTCTTACGACCATCTCAGTGGGTTGGGTATTTTCAAACTCTTGGATCTGTGAACAAAAACGTCTCCACATCTGACTCACAGGATTATAGAATTAGAAACGTTTTCATCATGTAATTTCAGCCCTTTAGAATTTGACACTGAGCAAAAATAAAAATAGCCCTTTAACGAGTCATTTGGAATTTGGCAGTGTCTCCCACCAAGTATTTTAATATGACTGCGAGTGATGTCAGTAGTATCCTTTAATAAAAAATGTAACCCTTCTCCCTAGCTAAACAAATGAAACCCACACGTTTTAGCTTTAAAATTGGTAGGAGAATGATACATCCACAATGAATTCACCATACTAACTGTCATGGTAACCTTCTTAATGTCACCAACGAGCAAAAAGACCAATATCCCCTACACACACACACATACACCCCCCCTCCCCCATATATATATTTGCGTTATGGTTTATGGACTTAAACAACTTCTCTTGAAATCTCTGACCTAAACCTATGGTGACTTAGATAGTTGTTACTCTTGAACCGAGTGTAACTTAAGGCTGACTTTGCATATTGACCTGGAGACGCTTATCTGGAGCCTGTTAGCCACATGGGCTATGAGCAGTAGATAAAATGGCTTTCTCTGGCCCACTAAAGAAGTGGGGGTCAGAGGCAGAAGGTCCTGACGCGGGAGCTGGAATGGAAGTGGTGTAGATGCCATGTTCTCCCTTATCTCCCACCTGCCTCTGACACTTTTCATACGTCCTCACTTGAAGAAATGCCAGTTTCTTCAAAATAAGAAAAGAAGTAAGACTGGAAAATTATTTGAGGAGCCCTGGTTGCGTAGTGGCTACACATTGGGCTGCTACCTGCCGGGTGGACAGTATGAAATGACTGGCCACTCCACGGGAGAGACAGGCTTTCTATGCCTGTAATGAGTGACAGACGCAGATACCCACAGGGGCAATTCTATCCTGCCCTGCAGGCTCAGCGAGAGTCAGAATTGCCTCCATGGCACTGAGTTTGGTTTTTGGTTTGAAAGGAGTAGTTAGAAATATGGGACCACTTACAAAAAGGACAGACACGGATGGGCTGAAATATGGTATTTTAGAATTCGGCATCTCTAACTGCATCCGACGAGGTGCATGTCACTCCTATGAGTTCCCATTCAGATGCTGTTCTAGGAGCGAACGTGGCTGGTGGAAGAGCCACCACTCACTCACCAACATCAGCCATTTCGGGGACGGTGGCCGTGTAGACCTCCTTGGTGAAGATGGGTTCATTGTCGTTGATGTCATGGATCTTGATGATGAATTCAGACTCGGGTTCCACGGGTCTGCCTGTCCTTCGGTTGACAGCTTGAGCTCGCAGGATGTAACCAGGTTTTTCCTCCCTGTCCAGCCTCTTGGTGGCCTGGATGTCGCCTGTGTTTTCGTTGATAATGAAGAGATCGCCTGCTCCATCTCCTGAAAGGATATATTTAAGTGATCCATCTCCTCTATCCTGGTCTGAATGTAACTAGTGTAGAAAAAAAAAATTAAAGAAAGTAAAAGTCAAGCTTGTGATCCTAAAAATGTTTTCATATTTTGTCTTGATGAGGCATGCTACGGTTACTTTCATTTAAGCCTCCGTAAGGGATTCAGGTGTCGATCCTTTGACAAGTTACATAAATTCATAGTATGTCATATGTCACAGTTTCCCAGAACGGGAGCAGAACTTAGGGATCATTGAACAATTATTATTTTGAAGAAGGGGTAACTAAGGGCAAGAGCATTAGCTTGCTCCCCAACAACATAAAAGGAGAGTGCAAAACTTTGTGGAAAAATTCCATTATCTTTTCATTCCATCTCTTCCACAAACCTTTTGAAGCCCCCTTATATTAGCCTGGCTAGAAGGAAACTCCTATTTTTACTACATTATGACAGTTTTCAGATTTTGTGAATAAACACTCCTCCTCCCTTTTAAAGCACAGAAGTTAGAGACCCTGTAGAGAAGTAATATAATTTCAGAAAACACCTTGAGTTTTGGAATTAGCTCTGGGTATATTCTACCTCAGGGTATAGTTTGCTCCGGGTATAGTTTGCTATCTTGGTGAATTTAGGAAAGGTCGTCCTTTAGTTTACTACGATGGAGATTATCATCACTTTTCTGGGAAGAGATATTATAACTACATGAAAGTCAAGTTGGAAGTGTAGAGAATCACATGGAATACAATTAACATTAAGATTTTAGTTTCATGTAGGAAAGTACTGTCTAATAATTCACACCACCCTAAAGCAAGGTTAGCCTGCCCTAAGAGGTGGTGGGTACTTGAACCTGAAGGTAACCAAGCAAAGGTGCAGATGACTCATTGTCCTGCTCTTGGTCAAGGATTAAATCAAATGGAGGCCAACATATTTTTTATACGGAAGATGACAATTCTAACTTGGGAAAATAACCCATTTCCTAAAGATTATTTCCACAACGTTGAGTTCTTATTGCTTCATTTCCCCCCTCCAACAAAAGCTTAAATAGTACCTCATAGATCTTTAGATAATCAAACCCTATGCACAAATGATTAAAAAGTGCTTTTTATGAAGAGCTCTGATTATAGACCCTACAACTCATAAGATCAAGGTAGTTTGAGTAGAAATACTGTTCATCTTCACCTGATTCCAACTCAGCCTGACCAGGGCATGGGCTATGTGACAATAAAGATAGCAGCAGCAGATGGTCTATCACGTCCGGGTCCTTTTGATGAACACTGCACAATATGCATACAAGTGTCTATAAACATGTCGGAAGATAGCATCCTAGAGAAAAATTAGCTTTTAAAATATTTTCTTCTTTTTCTGTAAAAGCAAAACCAAAAAACCCCAAACGAATCCCTTCTCTCTAAAAATTCCATGGAATATCATTTATACTAAATGCTGAGAGAACAGCATTGTCCAATCTATATATGTGCGTGTGTTCATATGTACACACCTACATTTGAAAGCCTGCAGTGCAAAGTTGTACTTGACTTTGTTGAATCGAGGTTTCTTTCTTGTTTTCAGAATGTGTTTGGGGGCTGTCACCCATATGGAAATGCCCAATAAACAATTTTCCAAGAAACACACTTTGGGAAGCATGAACTAATTCAATTTATCATTTTGAAGCCAAGTAAATGGATTTTTGCGATGATGACATTATTCATGTAGGTTCTAAAAAAACCAAATCACACCACTAGTATGAACGAGTCAGGAGATTAGAACTTGGGTGCGAGAAGAGGGCTTGTAGGTAGATCCCTTGGTGCGATGTGCTCCTATTTTGAAACAGGGAGCAAAACCGGGCCCAATGCCACACAGCTCATGCTCGTTAACAGCAGAGTTTGGTGCAAAGAATATTATTCAGACAATTAGTAGCCTGGAAAGCAATTTGGCAGACATAATGGAAGAGAAATGCGAACGGGGAAGAAATTGCTTAGAAGTGAGAGGAACGCAATAAGACATGTAAAACAAGCGCACTCCATGATTTGTGTAATGTGAGAAGCTAAAGAAATGTTGAAACCATGATTACACAGAAAGAGCCGCTGGGGAAAATTTAACTCTCCATCGTCAGATTCTAATGACCAAGGAGAGCTCTTAAACAGCTCTTTCATTAACTCATGAGTATCAAAACCAACGTGGTTGCCCTTTGGGCCATCACTCTCGAGCAGCCCTGGTGCAATCTGACACATGCAGGGGGCGCCACAGACCTGGGCATGGCTTCCGCTCCCGGTCTTTCAAGCTCCGAATCTCAGAAGCCTAGAAGGACGCGGTACCCCAATCCTTATCCACAAAGTGAGGGTATTAAGAACTACATGACAAGGAGTTGTGAACATCTAATTCAAGGTAAATAAATACGACATGCATTGCTACAAGCAAGGATGAGGTTGGCAAAAAATGATGGGGACGAGGGAAGACATAAAAAAAGGCAATAGGAGAAATCACAGCTCCACACAGTCTTACAATAACCTGGTCATTTAGTTTCACCAGGTTGTACACGGGGCAGCGAACTTCAAGGTCATTTGAAACCCACCAGCCACTCTGAGGGAGAAAGATGAGGCTGTTGGCTCCTGTACAAACACACAACCTCAGAAACCCTCTGAAGCAGCTCCCTTGAGTCCCCGAGGTCCCTGGGAGTTGAAATCGACTCATGGAAATAGCAGAGCTAAGGAGAGAGGTGCGGGCTGAACGAGTGTGGGAGGGAGGGTGGGAGTACAGCACAAAAAGAACAGCAAAGCAGCAACAGAAAACGAAAGGAAAAAAAATCCATGCCATCGGAAGGGTGATGCGTGTTCTAAATTATAAAGTCTCTCCCAAGTTTAACATATTGCTGTTACT
Organism: Echinops telfairi; assembly: GCF_000313985.2. Taxonomy (NCBI): domain Eukaryota; kingdom Metazoa; phylum Chordata; class Mammalia; order Afrosoricida; family Tenrecidae; genus Echinops; species Echinops telfairi. The sequence goes on from NW_022111373.1 coordinate 120,212,068, forward strand.
GCTATTAGCTTCCAGTTCCTAAGGAGGAACACCCTAATAAGGGTGTTTTTGCTCTTATTGTGACTTTGAGAACTTTGCTTTGAGGACTTTGAAGACCCAATTTCATTCACCCGCGGTATCTCTAAGGTAAAATCTATTATCAAAAGCCGGCCTGTTCTTCTTCGGGGTGGCACCTGCTGGCTTTGCATGTGATTTATTATCTTCTTCATTCCACAAGCTTCTAGGCTCTCCTCTCATCACTTGTACTATGTAATTGCTGCACACTTAGTAGGTGAATACCACATCTGGTTCAGAAGATTTATTCGGGTAAAAGTAATCAGAAACTTATTTTTAGCTGTCAGAAGAGCCCATTCCGATGACTTACAGAACAAACACCGGAGACAATATAAAAGGGCAGAGGAGATGCCAAAGAAGAGTGCGCACGGAGGGGTTGGCTTACCCCATCTCCATTCTGATTTATCAATATTTGAAAACCAGAGGGACTGCGCATCGCTTCCCTCAGGCATTATCTGATGATAAAACAATTGAACCTCACCCCCCGCCCGAGCGCACTGTCTGGGTCTGACACGCGCGCAGGTCAACTTCTCGACACCCCCTTGTTCTTTCTGGCCTTTCTCCTCCCCTTCCGCCGAAGTCCTCCTCTTCTCTGTCCTGGGGGGAAGTGCCAGGGAGAATGGTGGTGACAACCAGACAGTAGGGGTTTATTGAGCACTTCGATTTTAATTGGATTTTCCCTTTTGTGATGTCATTCATCATGGCCACTGCGAAAGACAGAGAAGTTGAACAACAAATAAAAGGTTGGAGGCTGCCCCAGGCATGTGTTTTTGCATCTTCTTTTCTTTTCTTCTTTTTCTTGTTTTAAAGTAATTTCAGTTTAATGGGGCTGTTCTATTAAGTTTAATCATCTGGTTCACTTTTAACGATTCACCATCAAGTCAAAATGAGCCCCTTCCTCCAAGGAAGGCGCATCTCCTGGGTGGCTGGCAAGGCTTTTTTACTACAGTATCTGTAGTGCTTCGTTCCAGAAGCTTCTTGGTGTTCGGGGTTGTTTTGGGTTCTTCTGTTGATTATTGTTTAGCACAGCATGTTGGCAGAGAAGGACAGGTATCTGTGGGGATAGACATGGCCTCCTGGAGGGAGCCATCTAAACAGGGCCAGCAGTTTGGCTTGCTGGATGCGGGGTGCCACTGAGACTATTTCAAATCTACGGCCATTGAGTCAGTTCTGACTCATAACTCAGCCAGCACATTGAATCTGACTCCTAGTGACCGATCAGACGAGGTAGAACTGCCCCTATGGGTTTCTGAGACAGTAACTCTTTGCGGGAGTAGCAAGCCTAATCGTACTCTGGACTCAGAGACCCTATATAAAGTCTCCGAGCCTGTAAATCTCGACTGGAACAGAGAGCTGCAGCTCTGTTCTGCAGATCAGCTAGGGGGGCTTGCATCAGCAACTTTAAAGTTTGCAATCCAACCCTTACCCTACAGAGCAAACAGAGCTCCGTTCTGGAAATGCAACATCTTTTTCTATGACTCGGAGTCAAATTCAAAGCTATCACACTAATTACACAGAGGCTTAGTGATTCATGATGGTACCTAACGTGGCTCCCAGGGAGCCCTGGTAGGGAGATCGGGTGAGCATTGGACCACCAAATGCAATGTTAGCGGTTCACCCCCACCAGCCATCTGGAGGGGGAGAGATGAGGCTGTTTGCTCCAGTAAAGCTTTACAGACGCAAAGCCTACAAAGGGCACTCTGAGTTAGAATCAACTCAATGACAGTGGGTTTGAGTAGGAACGTGGCCCCCTTCCCTCATTTACCCGTGAGTCACTCTCTGGGTGAGTCACCACACAGAATCTTCGAATTAAGCAAAAGAATCGTTGAGATAGAAAATAGGATCCAACCAAAAGTTTACCCCTTGCCATTGGTCTGATTCTGACTCATAATGAAGCTGTTTGCTGCGCCTCAGGTAGGTAAGTGGCAGTCTCCTTCCATACAGATGACAGCACTGGAAACCCCCGAGGGCAGGCAGCCTCTATTCTAGGGGGTCACTGTGAGTTGAAATCGGCTTGATGGCAGCTGGTTTGGAATGTAGCTTTTTGGTTAAACACACGTTTTATCTGGAAGGCAACTTAGGGATGGTATCTACAACCGCCCGAGAGGAGCCTCCGAGGGAAAATCTGCAGTTCTTCTTTTTGCTAATATGAAAATTTGAATTTTGTCTAATATACTTGTATAGTGCCATGCAAATATAAAGTGGCCCTTTAAGAGATGTAAAGGTTTCTGGTTTGCAACACCCTAGGGCACCGAATACACACGAACTCAGTGCCATCAAGTCCATGCGGACTCACAGCGACCCACTAGGACAGGGT
>NW_022111373.1:120216795-120222291 GCF_000313985.2 Echinops telfairi
AAATGTGCTACCTCCTTGACTGCATTATTCGGCTCTACTTATTGATGTGAGTCAGCCTTTTCCCACATAAAGATCATTAAGTCCAGGTACGTTCCACCATGACTGAGGATCATTTAGAAGTGTGCTTGAGGTGGGCTGTCAGCAGCTACTGTCCGGACTATGCCCCCTGGCTCATTCCATCCAGTGCAGGTCATCAGAGTCAACTCAGAGTCAAAATATGTAATGACAAAAAATGTACATAGTTAATTGTGTTGTGTTGTGCAACTCATGCGGTTATGCAAGGTACATAGACATACATTGTACCTGTAAAGAATTCTCAATGCATTTATGAATAAATGTAATAAATAAAATAATAAATATACGTTTTGCATTTTTGTAGTTGGTAGATCATTTTGACTTGATCATTTTATAAGTAGCTCGCATGCTGAAAAAGTGTGAGAACCCCTGTCCTATGGTCTTCCTCATTCATTGTCCAACTTTTCATATTCACAGGTGAGTGGAAAAAGACTGTCAGGAGCACCATAGTCTTGAACATGCTATCCTTGCCCTTCAACAATTCAGTCTTGCGCAGCAGAGTTGTCCAATGTAATACGTAGTTTGTTAGAAACACGTCATTGCTCCACCAGAGTGCGGTCCCTGGGCCAGAAGCTTCAGTATCTTCTGAGAACTAGTTAGAAATGCAAATACTTGGGCTAGTAGAAGTGCCAACACTTTCTGATTCTTCCTCCAGAATCAGAAACTCAGGGGGTGTTGTCCAGGAATCTGTGTTTTAAGAAGCCCTTCAGGCATATTCTGAGGTTTGAGAAACATTGAAGTAACCAATACAAGCAGATGGTCACAAGCAAAAACTTCGGCAAGAGGAGTGGTTTAAACTCATATTTAAACTAGACATGTAACCTCTCCACCTCTCAGTTTTCTTATTCACACGATGGGGATAATGACACCTAGTTTATAGGTAAGTTTCTTTGACTATTTAAATAATGTACATAAAATCTTGGCAGAAGGTCTGGCTCGGAGAAAGGCTTCAATAAGCACGAAGTGTTCAGAAGGTAGATATTGCAAAGGGGATGGATGTGGATCTGGATTCTGAGTTTTCTATCAATCAGGTCACTTACATCAATTGCTTTAGCTTTATTCTCTCATCGCTAAGATGGAATGCACAATAATTACCTTGCCTGTTATTCCTGTTCTGTTTGCCCCTTAAATGTTGGCCCCTCTTAGGCCCTTTCCAGGTTCCAGTCTTTCTTCGTTGTACACAACTCTCTTTCTGCCGCTGGTGATCAGATCCACACGTAACTCCAGAACAGGTGGCTTTCTTGAGCTCCAGAGTCAAGGGCACAACTGCCTCACAGGCATATTTCTGACACAACCCATCTTCAATATGTGCTGACTACGCTCATCACCTTCTATCCAAAATTCGGCCCCTCTTGAATGTTTCATTTCTGCAAAGGCCACAGAGAAGTCACCGTAGACACTCCTCTCTGTTTCCTTCCAACATATTCACTAAGTGACTAAACTCTGTCAATTACATTTAAAAAAAATTTATTTTATTCACTGTCTTTTTAAAATTCATTTTATTGGGGGCTCATACAACTCATCATAATTGTGTCCATCCATTGTGTCAACCACATTTTTACATTTGTTGCCATCATCACTTTAAATCATTCTTTCTACTTGAACCCTTGTTATCAGCCTTGTTTTCTCCCTCCCTTCCCCACTCTTTCTCCCTCATGAATCCTTGATAATTTATATATATTTTTTCATGTCTTACACTGACCAATGTTCCACTTTTTTGTTGTCAATCCCCCTGGGAGGGGGTTATAGATGATTGGTTCCCGCTTTCTCCCCCCCCCCCCCCTTTCACATTACCCTCTTGGTATGGCTACTCTCAGTATTGGTCCTGAGGGGGTTTATCTGTCCTGGATTCCCTGTGTTTCCAGCTCTTCTCTGTACCTGTGTACATACTGTGGTCTAACCAGATTTGTAGGTAGAATTGGGGTAGCAAGGGAGGGGGGGACATTAAAGAAGTAGAGGAAAGTTGTATGTTTCATCATTGCTATACTGCACGCTGACTGGCTTGTCTCCTCTCCATGAACCTTCATGACCAACTGCCTACAGACGGGCTTTAGGTCTCTACTCCACACTCCCACTCATTCACATGATATAATTTTTAGGCCCGTTAACATTTCTTCTTTACTTGCAGGATAAACCCACCACTTTCCCTTCTTAGTATGACCTCCAAAGCCCAGCGTAGCCTCTGTCCCCTCCTTGGCCTCATCAGTCCTCGTCTTAGCCATACTCTCCTCCCTGTAGCACCCTGAAGGCACATTCGTCTCCTTCATAACCAGGGAGTCCTTCCTAGGGTTTCCTTGATCTAAAACCATCTTTAAAACCTTCACCTGGTTAATTCAACGCATAAGTTAGGTTTGCTGAATCTTTCTCTGCACAAGGAAACCTCCCCTAAGCTGCTAAATTCTATCTCCCTCCTACACACACTCTCAATGCACTTCCCACTAAGCCAAAACTCATTCTATTTTCTTGCTGCCTTGTTTCACAGCTGTTTCCTCACTGGACTGTGAGCTCTGCAAGTGAAAGCACTAAGTGTATCTGTTTCATTTCTGTACGTTGTAGACACTCAGTAACTAATGATCACAAAGACTAGGCGAACAAATAGATGAGTGTTGTATGGATTACATTGGATAATATATCAATCATCAATCCATGTTACAGGCACATATCAGACAATCAATTCTTTTTAGCATCTCCATCTCCCTTCTTGCTGTCTTTAGGATAACCTTGGATATATATATTCCTGATATATTCCAGAAGTTGCCAGATAATTTGGCAATTACTTCCAAACATTCCCAGTTTGTCCTGTTCTGTTGCTATGATGGTACAAGCTATGCCACTGGTATTTCAAATGTGAGTTGGGGTGAGCCAGGGCAGATGGGTTACAATGGAACATCCAAACGAAGACAACCTAAGCAGAAAGTTCTGTTGATCTACTTCTGAAAATGAGCTCATTAAAAATCGGCAAGTCGCTAAGTCTGCTGTCGTGCTTAACAATGAACACCCTACATTGAAAGGCACTAAAAAGATACAGCAGCTACAAGGACGGACTCAGCCATGCGAGAATGGGACAGGAGCAGGCCGCCGTTTGTTCTGCAGCACATGGGCTCACCAGTTTGATAGCATGTGACAACCACCAAACGCTGGCGTGTGTTTCAGGGAAGAAGTTAGTGCTTCAGATCTGAAGTGCTTCCTTTAATAATTAAACCTCAGTGCAATAAAAAAATCACCTCTATTGGATTTGTTGAAGATCACAGACCAGCTGCCTTAGAAGTCCATTGAGTGATGGGTTGGAAGAAGTCCATCTAATGAAGGTGAAGTGGCTGCAGGATTTCCCTGTGCCACATCTCAAGCATTGTCCTGGCTACAGAAACACACGGACAATGAATGGAAAGGCCTCGCTCTCCTGAAGCATTGTTCCAGAATGAAATAATTTAACTGTAGCATCTAAGAACACTTAAAAATGTTATTGGCCTGTGGCATGGTGTAAAGCAGAGATGAAAAAAGAAAAGACAAAAACAAAAAAAACCCTAACATTTTCATACCGGCCTTTTTCAAATTTGGCTAGGAAATCCTGATTCATATATAGCTAAGACAGAATAAAAGAGGAGGAGGGTAAATAGGTTAAAAAGTGGAAGTACGGTGGCCGTGGAATTTCTAAGTTGGACCAGGTGGAGTCTGGGCATGTCTATGGTGGTCGATGGTGTAGGGGGCTCATTGGAGAAGTTTCCATTCTTGAGGGAGGAAAAATGACGACAACCAGAATGCTCCCCTGGCCTGGTTTCAAAGCTCAGTGCTGGAGAAAAACCAGAGAAGCCTCGAGGATGTGCCAGGGGTAATAAAAACAACGAAGTGAGCTCAAATAGAAACACTTCTGCCCTTCAGTTGTGGGGTCACGTACGTTCTCACACTGCACTCAGATGTGCAAGGGAAGACGGATCGCATCCTTATTTATTTTTTTATAGCTTGTCCCTCAAGCCCAAATCCCATCGAGCATGAAGAACTTGATATTAGGTTGAATATTGACTCAGTGATTTACTCTCATCCAATAAAGTGTGCCTGATTCAACAGTACAGTCTCTTAGATAACTCTTTGAGATGGCATCTCTGTGTAGGAATGAGAAGGTCTTATATGACCCATTTCGGAGGCGAATTCAGAGGCATTTGAAACCCAGGAATGCCCCCTGGCCCAGTGTTCTGTACAGCCATCAATTTCATCCATAGTCTTTCATTCCACTTTGCTCCGTGGAATTTTTGGTTTTAGTGAGGGCAGCTATAGCCTCAGCTCTCCTGGGCCAAAGTGAGTGGTATTATCCTGTCTTCTCCATGGCGTCTGGCTTAGATTCCTCTATTGTCAACGGTCCACATGGTCCTTGGTACAGGGCGCTGTACCCTTAATTGGCATCATCTATTGTGTCTTTTCCGATTCTTCTTGCCCTGGAGACTTCAAGGAAGGCTCCTTGGAGCTGACTCAAGAGGGCTCCCTCATCCTAGGATTGTCCCACAGGAAACGGACACAAACCACACTGCTTCCACTTTGACCCACAACCCTGCCATTAGAAAGAATATGTGTTTGTGTGGTTCAGAGTCAGGAATGTGGTTTTAGACTACTTCTTTGTGATTGCATCTTTGCTTGGGATTAGAGAGGTTGAGTCTATCTGGCCAGACCCACTGCCTGATACAGTAATTGAGATGTAAGAGAGTCTAGAATAAATCTTTTCCCCTGACAACACCTCACACCAGGCAGTCTCAGTGTGCCATGTTCTCATTCTATGCTATCACGATGTCTCTTATAAGGAACGAGAAGATCATATTTTCCTGTTGAATATAAATAAATGATTGATTATTATACAATGGAAGTATTTTATCTGGAAGCATTCTTTGATTTGAACCAACCTTTGCCTGTGTGTCTGGTTGATATTCTGACAAATAATAATTTAAATGACCTATCATTGTCCAGTAGATCCCCACTCATGGTGAGCATGAGAACTGCTCCTTGCCCTTGTCAAGGCTGGCCATCTCTCAGGAGGCAGATTGCCATGTCTCACCCCCTCCCTTCCCCCTGGAGAAGTTGGTCAGTTTGAACCACCAGCATTTTGGTTAGCAATCAAGCTCTTAAGCACTATGCCAACACCTCTCCTCAAATTATTATTATTATTTTTATCCTTAAACTTTTGTTTAAATCATTTTATTGGGAGTTTTACAGATGTTGGAACAATGCATAATTCAATTAGAGCAAGCATAATTGTACAAATGCTACTACCATCAGTTTCAAAATAATCTTTCTTTTTTAACTCCTTGATAACAGATCTCCTTGATCCCCTCCCTCCCCTTAGGAGCCCTTCTTGTTATGTTATATATTACTATTATTATTATTTTCCATGTCTTATGCCATCCAATACATGCAGTCACCTACAATTCTGGTATT
>NW_022111373.1:120223611-120224938 GCF_000313985.2 Echinops telfairi
AGCATCTTGCAACTCTCTCTGAGTTAGTGCACCCAGTGGTATTGCATGGGGAGTTCTCTCTGTCACAGTGAATGTTTTCGTAAAAGCAGTTTCACTTGAATCTCATTTTTTTGTGATAGCTGATTTAAGAGAACAGCGTCTAGCTGTGAAATTTAGTTTCCTGCTCAGGAAAAATGCTGCAGAAACTGTTGTGATGTTGAACACAACTTACAAGGACAGCACTGTGGAAAAAACTCAAGTGTACGAGTGGTTTTCTCATTTCAAAAAGGTGAAATGTCGATTGATGGCAAACCTCGTTCTGGACATCCGTTAATGAAAATGTTTACTCATACTGCATTTGGAGTTCATTCCACTAGGTCAGACTGTTAATCAAGCTTTCTATTTAGAGGTTCTGAAAAGATTGTGTAATAGTTTTTGACAAAAAAAGCCTTGGTCTGCGGCAGATTGGGGACTGGTTTTTGCCACCACAACAATCTACTCCCTTACGCAGCCATCTCAGTGCACCAGTTTTTGGCAAAAACCAGCATTCTTCTCTTGCCCGCGCACCTGACTCACCTAACGTGGCTCCATGTGACTTCTTTTTGTTTCCGTGAATGAAGAGGGACACATAAGGATAGCAATTTGAAGATGTAGAAGAGGTGAAGAAAACAACAAGGGAGGTGCTGTCAGCCATCTACACAGAGGAGTTTTAAAGATGTTTCCAGGAATGAAATCACAGGTTTGACAAATGTATTAAATGTAATGGAGAGTACTTTGAAGGTAATAAGGTTGTTTTGTAAAATAATTTAAGTACATAGCTTAGAACAAAACATTCTGGTTTTTCTAGAGTACCACCTTGTGTGTGTGTGTGTGTGTGTGTGTATGTGTGTGTGTGTGTACAAATGCACCTATTTTCATATATTTACGTATATACTTAATCTATATTTATACCTATATATACTTTCTTCTTCCTTCCTCTTTCCTTTTTTCTTCCCTACTGCCCCACCAGCATGATTTTCCATCATTCACCTCTCAGTGGCTCCTCTCATATTGCTTTTGATATAATTCAATATGTCTTTATTAAACTCATATTGTAGGGCCATAAGATATGCTGACTGTTTTCCATATATTATAAAATTTAATACTCATCAAGTGGTGCCCAGCTATTAGAACCTACAGTGTCTGAGATCTTAAAGGCTTGAAGTTAAACAAGTGGTCTTCAAGCAGGGAAGCAACAAAGCCCACATGGAGGAAGCACAACAGCCTCTGTGATCACGAGGTGTTGATGGGATTGGGTATCAGGCATCAGAAGATCCAAAACAATCATATCAGTGGGAATAGGAAGGGT
>NW_022111373.1:120225283-120237903 GCF_000313985.2 Echinops telfairi
GGGGATGAACAACAGAAACGTGGGTAAAGGGAGACAGTGTATGGTGTAAGATATGAAAATAATAATAATTTATAACTTATTAAGGGCTCATAAGGGTGGGACGGTCGGGGAGGGAGGGGAAAAAGAGGAGCTGATACCAAGGGCTCAAGTAGAAAGAAGATGCTTTGAAAATGATGATGGCAACATATGCACAAATGTGAATGATACAATTGATGTATGAATTGTTGTAAGAGTCCCTCATAAAATGATTTTTAAAAACCCCGAACAACTCATGAAGACCCGGTCTTGGAAGAAGTATAGCCAGGGTACCCTTAGCGGCAAGGATGGCAAGACTTGCCTTACACCCTTTGGGTCTATTGTCAGCAGAGGCCAGTCCCTGGAGAAGGACATCACGGTAAAGTCGAGGGGCAGTGACAAGGACGGCCCTCGCTGAAATGCATTGACACTGTGGTTGCAACAATAGGCTCACGCATGGGAAACAGCATGGGAATTGTGAGGTGGCACAGGACCAGGCAGTGTTTTATTCTGCTGTGTCCAAGGTCAGATCCAATTCAATGGCACCGAGCAACTAGACCCTAATCCCGTCCATAACCTGTCAGCATTACACCACTAAACACGAGTAGGGTCTGACCCCAGGTAGTGTTAGACCAGATTAACATATTTTTTTCTATTAACATATTTTTCCCCTCTGGGATATTTCCATTCAGGTCTATAAACATTCATTAAAGTCTTACTGAAGCCAAACAGAATTTTTAGTGCTAAAAACATTGTTCTACCTAATCTAGAGTTTCTTAGCTTGGCATTATTGATGTTTTGGGCTGGATAATTCTTTGTTATGGTGAACTGTCTTGGGTATTATAAGAAGTTTAGCATTATCCCTACTTCTGGCCATCTAGATATCAATTGTGGTGGCAACTATTGTCTTCAGACATTGCCAAATGTCTCCTGGGGGACAAATTGGTCCCAGTTGAGAATCACTGATGTAATTCTTTCCATCAATTCATCTATATGTCCATCCTTCTATGTGACATTATTGCTGATAGCAGAAGGATCTTGGCTCAAAGCAAAGACTAACAGAAAGATGTTTACTTGTGTTTTACTGACTATGCAAAGGCATTCACCTGTGTGGACCATAAGAAACTATGGATGATCCTAAGAAGAATGGGAAATCCAGAATTCCGGAGTATTGTGTGGTTTAAAATCACTGAATAAGGAAAACCACTTGAATTGTGCTGAAGAGGAACTTTGAAAGTGCCGCGAACCGCGGAAAGGACAAAACGATCTGTTTTGGAAGAATCAAGGCCAGAGTGCTCCTGAGGGAAGAATGGTAACTTCATCTTGCACACTTTCAACATATTTTCAGGCGAGATCAGTCTCCGGAGAGGGACATCGTGCTGGGTGAAGTGGAGGGGCGGTGAAAAGAGGAGAGCCCTCAGGAGATGGACAGACACCGTGGCTGCAGCTGTGGGCTCAGGCAGAGGAACAATGGCCAGGAGGGCACAGGACCAGGCAGTGTTTCCTTCTGCTGTGCCCTCTCTGTCTCCTCAATGTACAATTTATATCTTTTAAAATACATTCAAATACCTGAGAATTCTGCATTTGCGGAGGCTCCACTTGACCTCACCCAATTGAACCTTTCACCTTTTGTTAGATTTAATAACTAAGGAAACAAATCTTGTGTTCTGTGGAAGACAATTTTTGACAAAGTGCTAAAAGCTACATAATTTTAGCTCTAAACACAGGCAAAAGGTAGTAAGTCCCTTGACATTTATCTTATACACTCAACACCTTGAATTTCATGTCAAAATTGCCAGAGTAAATATTAAATTAATCAAAGTTTAGTGCTACAGTAGTTGAGTTGAACAGAGTGCCCAACCAGTCCCCAAGAGACACCATGTCCTAGTTCTACAACCTGTGACTATGGTACTTTGTCTGGCAAATGCATTTCACAGACATGATTAAGAATCTTGAGATGGAGGGATGATTCTAGACTATCTGGTTGTACCCTATGAAAGATAAGAGATTCCCAATCAGTGAAGGATGAGTGACAAGGAAAACAGATGTGGTGATGGGGAGAGAGATTGGATGATTCAACATTGGTGGCCTTGAAGACAGAGGGAGGGACCACTAAGCCTGACATGCAAGCCCTCTTAAAGCTGCCAATAGCATGCCCCCTCAGGAGCTTCGGGATGGAGGTGGAGCAGTCAGTGAATGCAGGAGGGAGGAGTGAGCATTAGAACTGACGGTATTGATGGGTACACCACCTTTAAAAAAAGCGATTTAACTATGGGAGTGTATGATATGTGAGTATTCTATCAAGGAAAATACTTAAAAAATAAAGAAAGAAGCCAAATTTGACCTATGGTTACCATGAGTGAAGGAGGAAGAGTTTTTGCTTAGGGGACATTGCGTTTATTTTAATGGTGGGCGAGCAATCTGGAGGGGAATATCAACAATGGTTGAACCACACAAAGAGTGTAATCAATGACACTGAAATATACACGTAGAAGTTGAATTGGAGAACGTTTTGCTGTGTATATTTTTGCCAAAGTTGAAAAAAAGAATTTCACAAATAACAGTGAATACAAGGAAGAAAATGTTCTCAAATTGATTGTGGTGATGATTGTACAAACCCTTCTTGATATAATTAGACTATGAAATTGGATATGTGGATGAGATGCCAATAAAAGTGTTCGAAACAAACAAAAAAGCTTCCGGAAGGAAGTAGTGCTGAAGACTGCCTTGCTTTAAGGCCTATGAGCCGCATTTGCACCTCTTTCTACAAGAGACTACATTCGTGTTGGTTTTAGCCACTGAGCACGTAGTTATTTTTTACAGCAGCAACAGGAACCTGATCTTTGATGGTCAAGGCAAATTGGAAGCATACTTGGGTCCTTCAAGGATCCCAGGGAGAGAGGAAGGGAAAGGAAGCCCACTGTCTTGAGCGCACCCTAGTACAAGGTACTGTGAGAGTGGTTGGTGTGGTACACCTATTCATTCTCAAAATGACTCCGGGAGATGACCTTATTTCCTGCATGTTGCAGAAGTGGAAAATGAAGTCAGAAGTCATCTCACTGTGAAGGTCAATGCCAGCAATGATACCAAGTCTGGCTTGACTCCCAGGTCTGTGCTCTACCACCATGTTGTTGTTGTTGTGGTTAGGTGCCATCGAGTCGGTTTCGACTCACAACGGCCCTGTGCACAACAGAAGAAAATACTGCTCAGCCCTGCTGCAAACCAGCATTCTCCCTGGTGATTGAAAACACGTCTGACTCCTTGTATTTATTACATTAAACCCCGGGCGATGTTATTTGTAAATTCTATTGGCACAAATTATACAGAATGTAATAAATGCTGTTGTTCATTCGGAATTTATCAATTAAACAAATGCCTTTTTGGTTTATTAACAGCATGAAGTTATTCCCCCAAAAAGGCATTGTTTACTGCCTTTCGCTTGGCTTTTGAAGTCCAAGGTCCTTGTCTTGGCAGGATGTGACATTAGTTTCAGCTCCTGCTTAGTCTAACATTTTCATTTTCAAAAAGCCAGTGGTAAATCAAACCGAGAGCCAGATACCCAGTCAAGAAATTGATTTAGGAAGGCATTGTAACTCACCAGCTACAATCCCACTTTTCGCCTCCAGCAATTGCCAGATCTACAGGCATGTGTGCATGCAGCTCCCCACTTCTCTCCGAGTCTCCCCTTTGTCTCTCCCTCCTTCCTTCTCTTTCTTTCCAAATCACACATCTTCGAAAAACAATACTAACAGGCAAATGCAGATTTTCGTGACTCAATGATACAAAGGGCAGCACTTTCTAAGAAATGCGTTCATAGAGAGCTAATAGATGCCCCACTCTTCTCCCCCGGGGTAAAATATATATTGAATAGAATATTCTTTTGTTGGCTCTTAGGATCTAAAAAAGTTAAATTTCTATCTTTCTAGAACGAAGTCATTTGCTTGAGGGAGAGAATATTTCCTATTCAAAGTCATAACTCTCCAGCCTGCTGCTTGTGCTCAATAAATGATGATTAAATTGAATTCTGTAACCTATTCTTACAGTCAAGGCAATAAAGGTGAACAATTCGCGGGAAGAAGACGATGAGAACATTTATTGGTTTTTCTTGCTTGGGAATCAACTTAAAAATGCCTAAGTGATGTGAACAGCTTGGGTTGGGTTCCGTTTCTGCTGCAAAAGCCAGAACTGTGATGCTCTCAGTGAAGAGAAGTGTGTGCCGTCTGGGTGGACACACTGGAGAGCATGTCTTCACTGTGGTCTCAGTGGCATGAACTTGAACGCTCCTCTTAATGAGCTTCGAAGCCTACTCCCTACTCCCTGCCATCCAGTGGACTCCAACGCATAGACTCCATAGGGCTGGGTAGAACTGTCCCTGGGGGGTTGAGACTGTTCTGCGAGTAGACTCTCGTCTTTCTCGTGCAGAGTGGTGGGTGGGTTCAAACTGCTGATGTTTCGGTTAGCAGCCCAGCGCATCACCAGGACTCTGACATGCTTCGAAGCCCAGCTCTATTTATCTACCCCTGGCAAAAACACTTCTTCCTGGTTTCTTATCTTACTAATGTAGGAAGAGTATTGGACCGAGGGTCACGGTGAGTCAGAAACCACTACCACCACCACTAGCCTGAATTGTGTGCTCAGGAGTGTGAAGCCAGAATGGCAGGCGACGGAAGTCTAGTGCCTTAACCCCTTTGAAACGACGCCCTCGCATACGAAAAGATATCATCCAGCTCAAAAGGTAGAGTGCTTCTGCGGTTTGCATGAAGCCTCCTTGTATCTGGGAGCACACTTTATAAACATCAAGACCCAATGAAATGTGACGGAAGTATTATCCTTCTTCCTGAAATCAGTGCAAATCTTCTACAGTGATAGGCTACTGAAAAATCAGCTCAAGTACCGTTTTTGTTCTGCCTGGAGTATTTTGAGGGGCCCCTGGTAGGAGAGTGGGTTCAACACTGGGCAGCAAATGACAAAAATCAGTGGTCAAAGCCTCCAGCGGCTTTGCAGGAAAAAGATGAGGTTAGAGCATCTTGGAAACCCTGTCCAACAGCTCCGTTTTCCCCACAGGGTCCCGATGAGGTGGCATGGACTCGCTGGCAGTGGATTTGGGGCTGGAGTTATTTCACTTCCATTCTCTTGTCTGCTTTCTCTCTCTCCTCACCCCACACCAATCCCATTCTTGTGGTGTTACTTGACGGTTTGCACTGTCTTTCGGCCACATTTTCATTTTGAACTTATCTCTCTGCTCTCTAGACTATTGAAAAGGAAATGACACGGAACAGACTACTATCACCCGTGCTTGCCTAAGTGACTCACTTTTCTTGATTTGATTATAAGCCTTCATTTCCCTTTTGAAGGCAGGTGGATTGGAAACCACCAAGCTCAAAGCTTTCGCCGAAGGGCCATCCCGTGTCGGTTCTAAGAATCTCTGGGTGATGCAAACAGTTAAGCGCTCACCTAGTAACTTCCGACTCCTCACAGCCCAGTAGCACAGGATAGCGCTGTCCTTGCTGTTTTCTGAGATTGGAACTCTCTAGGGCGAAGAAAGCCTCATCTTTTCCCCATCCACTAACTTAAAAGTTGGAAGTTTGAACCCACCCAGAAGCTAAGCTTGGAGATCAGTTTCTCAAAACCTTCGTGGCTGGAAGAGAACTGACCCCATATTAGGACATCTACCAGTTGAGGCCCAAAGGGCAGCCTTTATCCAAAGGGCAAAGTTCAGAGGATGCGGCAAGAAGGAGGGATAAAAACAGGAAATACAAGGGAGGCAGTGGTCCGTGGAGATCTGCTTCGTAAACCTTCACTGAATCCACGCGGAACAGTTTCAAATGAACACTTCAAAAAGACACGGCTTTATGGGGTGCAAGTCTGCTCTGGAATACATGGGTTCCCCAGGCATTGGCCTCAGTGGCGGCTGATTCTCACCTGGCTTCTAGAAGGATAGTTGGCTTTGAAGAGGGCATTTCCCGCCCCCCCTCTTAAATATGTATATTTAATGAGGAAATGAGGTAGATTTTTATGCTTCACAATTTGTAAGTACAAAACAATAAAGCATGTTCAAGTTTCATATAGCTGTATTTTATACAAAAATAAAATTCTGCAAAAGCAGAATTTTCTTTGCCGCTCCGCATTCATGTATCCCTTCTGAATCATACTCATGAAATAAACATAAAAAGAGTTAAGATGAGATTATTTTTCAAAAACGACTATCTATCCTATGAGAACTCAAAATATGTTGTTTAGAAGAATATCTGTTAACTTAAAAAAAAAAAAAAGAGTTAGCGATTCTATAGAATTTCCTGTCCCTGTATTGTCCCCTTCTTTTCTCTTGTTGATTTTTTCATGAATCCCTGCGATCTACGTCCTTGGATCCCGAATGATTTCTGTTTTACGGAAGACTTGAATTGTCCCTACAACGTGGCTTCTTAGGCATCAGAGAAGGAATTTTCTTTCTTCCTTCTCTCTTTGATGGTTTCCTATTTTGTTTCAAATTTTCTTATATTGAGAAAATAATAATGTCCTAGATAATGCCTGATTTTCATTAGTGGAAATCTTAAAGGAATCAACTCTTATGAATATATTATTATTTGTTATGTATCCTCTTGTTCACGTGTTATTATCTTCATGCATGTACATGTGTCTTTAATTTCTCTGGTGTACACTAAGGAAGTTTGAGTTTTCGCTCAAAGCATCATAAAACGTACCACTTTGATATGAAATTTCCAGAGAAGGGCTCCAAAGGAAGCTTTCATGACAAAATATGTCCCTGAACTTTAATGTTACCAACTCCAAGACACGAAACACTATCAATGGTATTCAAAGATAACCATTCACATCAGTAAATTGAGAGACAGCTTTTAGGTTAACAAAGCAGGTTTCAACTTGTATGGTTAATGCAGCTTCATTAAAAAAAAAAAAAAAGACTGTTTCCAAGGTGAAAAATGTGTGCTAAGCCCCATAGGGTGTACAAAGATGAGTAAGTCTTGTAGTCTAGTGTCTTGCTGAATTACATAGCTGAGGTTGCTATGAGGAGCCCTGATGGCATAGTGGTTATGCATTAGGATGTCAACCACAGGGTCCACAGTTCAAAACCAGCCACTCCAGGGGAGTACAACTGAGTTTTCTATTCCTGTAAAGAGTTACAGTCTTGGAAACTTACACGGGCAGTCCTACCCTGTCCTATAGGGTTGCTAGGAGCCAGTATCGACTCCATGGCGGTGAGTGAGAGTAACAGAGTGATTTTCCCTTAGTCTAGGGGATTTTAAAAAGTTCTTGAACAAATACAATGAAGAGCTAAAGGAAAATGGCCTTGAACTTTTTGAAGACCTACATACTTGATTGCTCCTGACACATAATATGCGAGTAATCGTTTAATTGCCTCCCATTCATACAGCTGATGAGAGAAAGAAAGATTCCCACTTCGGGGCTATGGAGATGGCCAAACATAGCCGACACTGGACACATAGGATTGACAGCCACGTTCGCGCACGGTCAGGGGACACAGGACTTTGCATGCCGCGTGGTCCTTATCTGAGTAGTCCTGGGGAACACAGGGAACCACCAGGGGCAGAGGAACAGGCTATGTAGCACCAAGAGGCCTTTGTTTTGATGGGAAGATGTGATAGGTGTATTTGAATAATTCTGCAGGCTGGAAGCTACTCCTGGAGACGCAAGCCCTTTTATAAAGATTTGTTTGGCTCAGAGGCCCTATCCCTGGGGCGGACTGGGAAGAAGAGCTTGAGGGCCACCCAGGTTCCAGATGGACAAGCAGCACATCCTGCTGGGCCTGAGCCTTCCTCCTGGGCCACCAGCACTTCCTGCGTCCTGGCCTCTGTTGTAAGTACCTTCTTTGTGGTCACTGATTTCTTTCTTAACTGATTCATATTATTAATCCTCTCGTCTATGGTGGAGGACAGGCAGGCAGAGCAGTTACAAAACTTGCCCCGTATGACGAGGGGGTGAGGGTCAGCAGTTTAGTTTACCTTCACACTCTCTAGAGAATAAGTGTTGAATGAATGTATTTTCTCTTCAAATCTATTCTAAAAAGGCTGAAGCCTAGAGAGCTCCTTCAACAGCCTCCTTAACTCCAATCTCCATTCCCGTTAGTCGGCCTTAAATCCCACAGCCAGGGTGGATTTCAAGCTTTTGGTCATGCCCCCATTAATGCCCTCAAGGCATCCGAAACACATCACTTCACCTCAAATATTTATTCATGTATTTCACACATGTATACATTTTAATCTTGGAAAATGCCTCTCCTTTCTTGTGCCTCGATATTCTTTGTGAGCAGCGCACCGGGAGGAATAAACAACATTTTCCTTGTGAAATATTTCGGCTGTTGGCTTCCTTCTCATTCCGGCAATCATAATTTCAGCTTTGATTCCTCACATCAATATTTGAGAATATTTGTTACACGTTTACTGCCTTATCGATAGTAGCAATAGAAAACCTTTTTCTTATCCTCTGATGGGGAATTCTGCATTCTTTCAACCTGCATGAGTTCAATTCCAGATGGAAAGATAGGTTTGTGAAGAATAGTGATAAATTAAGCATGCCGATGATGCCCATATATCATTGTCACCTTAATAACGGATAACATAAAAGCTTACGGGCAAGTTAAGGTTACTGCCAGTAGCTTGTGTCCACACTACAAAAGTTGCCTCCATTTCCGATATATATAAACAACTAAACTTAATCTCTCTAGCTGACGAAGGCGATCAAAAAGGGGTGCCCTTATCCAATCCTGATTTCATTTTGGTAAAAGGGAAGGGTGGGCACAAGGAAGAGATTTGTGGTCTTGACTGCAGAGGTGGGGGCGTCCCTGGGGGGTGTATACAAGGTTAATGGGCTTGGTTGTTAAGCATAGGGTTGGTGGGTTGAATGTGTTTCACTTGAGAATTTCTAAGATTTTACTACATCTTGATCCTTTAGGTGAGGAGTCCTGATGGCATAGTGGTTATGTATTGGGCTGCTGACTGGAAGGTCAGCAGTTCAAAACCACCAGCCATTCCTTGGGGAAAAAGAAGATTTCTACTCCCATAAAGGGTTACATTCTCAGAAACCCATAGAAGCAGATCTACCCTTCCCTATATGGGCACGATGAGTTGGAATACACTCAAAGGCAGAGAGTCTAAGTAGAGTTTGACCAACAAGTTAAAACCATCAATTAATAAATATTTAAAAATGTCTATAGGTGTCAGAATTGTCTTGATGGTGGTGAGTTTGATTTTTAAGTCTACCAGGTAAGTATTGTATTGCTAAATTCAGGCCAATGGTTCAAACCCATCAACTACTGGACAGGAGTATGATGAAGCTGTTTGCTCCTTTAAAGATTTGCAAAACCTTAGAAACCCTACAGAAGGTTACTACGAGTCAGAATTGAATCGATGGCAGGGGGTTTAGTTTGGGGGTTTTATAGATGAAGGCAAGGAGCCCAGGTGGCATTGTGGGTTATGCTGTGGGCAGCAGTTCAAATCCAGCTGCTCCCCGGGTGAAAGATGAGGCTACCTGCCTCTAGAAAGACTCCCAGTCTCAGAAATCCTACAGAGGGGACTATATGCTAGAGCCCACTCAAGGGCCAGTGTGTTTCCTGATGAGGGAGGGAACCTTGGGGTCACATTGACCAAACACTGGGCTGTGAACAGAAAGCGCTGCGGAGATTCGAACCCACGGGCTGCTTTGTAAGAGAAAACTCGCAGCTGGTATCTGCAAAGATTTAGAACACATGTTCCCAAACTGATTTGGAATAGCACCTCATTTTCAGAATAACAAAACAAAACAGAAACAAAACAACAACTAACAAACATCAGCGCTCCTCTGGCAATGACACACGTTTGTGCTGTCTAGCCCCCAACCCAGGAGAAAGTGGAGTTATTTGATTTTGCAGTGACCCCCAGGGGGACGGTATTGCCCACTTCCGGAAGCTGATTGAGAGTCTTGAAAGTTCTATGGGGGAAGTTCTCCTCTGTCTTATGTGGTGGCTCTAAGAAGGAATTGACGTGACAACAGGAGTGGTTGGGATCGATGAAGGAGGCTTGTGGGACCATGCTTAAGCCTTTGAACTATGAACCAAAAGTTCTGTGGTTTGAGTCCACCAGCTGCTCCTAGCACAATTACAGGCTAGGGAACGCTATGGGACAGTCCTCCTCAGCCCTGTGGGGACAACGAGGCAGAAACTGACTCGATGGCACACAACAACAAGCAATAGATTCAAGTGGATGTGTCACAGAGAGTGTGCTGACCCTCTCTACCTCCAGCCACCTCTAGCTCCATTCAGTTGTGGAACACGGACATAAAATAGTTCTCCACCCAAACCAAACCCATTGCCACTGGGTCAATTCCAACTCACAGCACAGAGTAGAATTGCCCCATAGCTTTCCAAGGCTACGCTATTTACAGTAGCAGATGACCCCACTGTTCTCCTGAGGAGTGGCTGGTGGGCTCGAACCCTTGCTGGCCTCATGGTTTGCAGTGGAACACTTTAACCTCCAGAGCTCCTAAAATAGCTACAGTGGGAATACAAAGGATCGGAATCCCTCACTTCTTCTTTCTAATTCACCCTGATCTCTCCATTTTGTCCAACAAATTGAATCACAAGCAGGAGGATAAAGGACTCCATGGGCAAAATGAAATGGGACTTTGGGATTGTGTCCCTGTTTGGCTTTCTGTATTTTCCTCTGCTTGTGCAGTCCGGGCAGGAGAACACTTGCCTTTGGGTTTATGACCAAGGTCAGACATTCCCACTCTCCAGCTCTCCGCATGGGCTGCTGTGCAGACAGGCAAGTTCAAGAGTCAGAACGAGAACCGCTGCTAAACAGGGAGGGCATTTTATTAGCATCAAATCACGAATGGAAGTTTTCTCATTACGAAAGTGAAATCAGTTGGGCGACAGTGGAAACAAAATGGGAATGACTGCCAATATGGGCAGCCGGGAAGTCGCCGCTCAAAACCTGTTTTTAAAAAGCACATTCAAGGAGTGAGTGGATGCACATTCTCTTAAATACACTAAGCAGCTGGAATATAAAAATGTTAAATGGTTGAGCATTATATTTAAATGATGAAGAAGGAAGATGTGCCCAAGGCGCTCGCCCTGACTCAGGAAGAAAAGATGATTGCAGGTCATTGAACCAGAATGCACCTTTAGAGACGGCGATCAAGGAAAATAAGAGAAAAGACACACTTTCATCACGATGACCCAAAAGATTGCTAACTGCATGTCAAATTTTAAAGTGCTCACATGCAGTTGCTATTTTGAATATCACTCATGTTCTGGAAATTAAAATCAGGAGACAGCCACGAGAAAGTAAAAGCGATGTGTATAATAGTAATGCAAACCTATTTGCGTAGCTCTTTAAAAGTAGTTTCTTCAAACACTTGATTTTTCTCCTCACCCTTGGGCTTCACAGAGCAGATTCTCAGTAGAGGCTCATGGTTTCCAACAGAAAACTGCTCTCAAACGCTCTTGCATGCTCTGGGGCTGTCATTTTATTTGTGGCTTGCAATAGCGCTGTGAAGTAGTGGGGTACTCAGGTGAGGGGTATAAATGAGTATTAAGTGGCAGGCAGTGGAGACAATCCCACAGGGTCCTAGCAATGGGTGGTACTGGGCAAAAGAATTTCCTGCACTTAGATGCTGTTTACCCATTGGTAAAACAGGGACATGAATACTCTCCATTCATTAGAGGTGCTGTGAGGATCCAATGGGGTAATGTTTGCCTTGTGATGAACTCAGCAATGCTCAGTAAATCTCTGCTCCAGATATTTGAAATGGCAAGTGGTTTAGGCGACCCTCTAAAGCACAGTCTGACATCAAGTGACCGAGAAAACAAAACCCGTTGCTATGGAGTAAATTGCAACTCATAGCAACTCTAAAGGGCAGTGTGGAATTGCCCCATAGGGTTTCCAAGGCTACGTGTCTGTCAGTTTATTGGACAGTGGTGGCTTGCTTGTTGCTGTGATGCACAAAGCTTTGTCAGCAGTATTTCAAATACCAGCAAGTTTACTTCAGCTCATGTACTTTGGGCACATTATGAGGAAGGAGCAGTCCTTGGAGAAGGACATTAGGTTTGGTACCAAACCCTAAACGAAACTCACTGCCATGGAGTTGATGATGACTCATATTGACCCTATGGGACAAGGTGGAGCAATACCACTGGGGATCGTTGGTAAAGTACAGGGTCAACAAAAAAGAGGAAGATCCTCAGTGAGATGGATCCACCCAGTGGTTGAAACACAGGACCCAAAACACAGTAATGAATTTGAGGATGGTGTAGCACCAGGCAGCATTTCATTCCATTGTACATTGGACTCTTGTACATGGGACAGAACTTACGGCACCTAACAACAACGATCTTTCTGGAAGCAGACTACCCACATCTTTCTCTGAGCCCTGGTGCTGTTGGGCTGTTAATGGTAAGGTCAGCTGTTTGAAACCAGTGGCCAGTTCTTGGGAGAAAGGTGGGGCATAAAATGTGCTTGACACAATGGATGAATGTATGGATTGTGATAAGAGATGTTAGAGCCCCCAATAAAGATATTTAATTAAAAAAAAAAGAAGTTAAGGTGACAAAGGGTATTTATAGAGGTTTTAAGACTGGAATGTACATATGT
>NW_022111373.1:120238696-120241414 GCF_000313985.2 Echinops telfairi
TACAGATAGCAGCTGGAATCCAGGACAGATGACTCCTTCAGGACCAGTGGTGAGAGGAGCGAGGCCTGGAGGGTGGAGGGAACGTGGGGTAGAAAGGGGGAACCGATTACAAGAATCTACATATAGCCCCCTCCCAGGGAGATGGACAGCAGAGAAGAGGGTGCGGGGAGACGTCGGACAGTGTAACTTATGACAAAACAATAATGATTTGTGAATTATGGAGGGTTCATGAGGGAGTGGTGTGGGGAGGGAGGGGGAAAATGGGCAGCTGATATTAGGGGCTAGAGTAGAAGGCAAATGATTTGAGAATGATGAGGGCAGCGAATGTACATATGTGCTTGACACAATGGATGTATGTATGGATTGTGATAAGAATTGTACGAGTCCCCAATAAAATAATTTTTAAAAAGAAGTTAAAAAAACCAAACAAACAAGAAAGGTCTGGCATAAAGAGATGTAACTCATTAATAATTGGAACATGGAATGTATAAAACATAAAATCAGAATAACTGGAAGTTGTAAAAAATGAAATGAAAAGCTTAAAGATCAGTATCTCAATATCCAAGACATATTAATGAACTGGAATGGACTGGATTGTCCATTTTGACAATCATAATGTCAACTATGCTGAGATTGACAAACGAAGGACTAACAATGTTCCATTCTTTATCAAAAAGAACATTTCAAGATCTACCCTGAAGCACAATGTTGTCAGTGATGATGTTCATACACACCTCAAAGAAGACTAGTTAATACAATTATAATTCATATTTGCAGGGCAGTAACTAATGCCATAGATAAAGAAAGTGAAAACTTTGATCAACTTCGGCAGTCTGAAATGGTCCAGACATACAATCAATATGCATGAATAATCACTGATGACTGGGATGCAAAAGTTGAAAACAAAGAAGGATTAATGTTTGGAAACTTCTGTGATAGAAACGATGCTGGAGGTCTCAGTGCAGAATTTTGTAAGGCTAATGACCTATCCGTTGGAAATAACTTTTTCAACTACAAAAAACTGATTATGCATGTAGACCTTACTGGAAAGAATCTGCTGGAATCTAATTGTTTACTGGAATCTAAGGGATAAGATCATGGAAAATATCAGTATCATCAGTAAGAAAAAGGCAGGGGCTAACTACAGAACAGATCATTAATTGATGACATGCAAATTCAAGTCTACACTGAAGAAATTACAGCCTTGAATATATCCCATATGCATTTAGAGACCACGGTAAGAACAGATTTTACACAATGCACATTTAATGACCCAAGACCAGGAGAGTTGTGAAATGCCATCGAGGATAACACACATGAAGAAATCAAATGGCTATGGAGAAGATAGGAAATGAATAAAAAATGGTATCAAGAGATTCTGAAACTTGCTGTTGAATGTAGAAGAGAGAAGAAGGAAGAACAGTTGACAAGTTGAGCAAAAGATTTTAATGGGTAGCTCAAGAAGACGAAGCGTAGCAATGAAATATATGTGCAAAAATCTATATTAAGAATATTAAAAAGGGAAGAACCTGCTTGATATTTCTTAAACTGAAGATAAAATTCAAGCTTTTTGAGTTATGATGCTGAAGAATCTTTTGGACACAATATTGATGGGTGCTGGAAGAATTAAAAGAAAGAGGTATTTGTAATAAAAATTAGCCCAACCACTTTAGCCTACAAATAAAAAGCAGTGGTATTGAAGGAAGGACTAGCTGTGAAGGCACTGGCAAGAAAGAAGGCCCAGGGATTGGTGGAATTTACAACAAAGGGATAGAGCACTAGAAGTGCTGATGTATCTCTGCCAAACATCTGGGGAAAAAGCTACCTGGGCAACTGGATTGAAAGAGATCCACATTTCTGTCCATTTCAAGGGAAGATGATTCATCGGAATGCAGAAATTATTGAACAATATAATGAATACTTCATGCAAATAACTTTTGCTGAAGATAATTAAAAAACAGTTGCAGAAATGCAAAGTGAGCTGTTAGAAACTCAAGTCATATAGAAGCCAGAAGACGAGGAGGGGTAGCAACATCATTGCAGATGTCAAAATGGATGTTGACTGAAAGTTGAGGATTCCAGAAAGATCTTTCCTTGTATTTTGTTGACTACACAAAGGCACTGGACTGTGTGGATCATAACAAACTATAGATAATATTGTGAAGGATATAATAAATTCCAGAACACTTACTTAGGCTCAGCGAAAGTATACATAGACTAAGAGGCAGTCCTTCGGACAAGATCAAGGACATCCTGAGTGGTTAACATCATGAAAGATGTGTGTCCGTCTCTATGCTGAGCGAACAATGTGAGTGGCTGGACTACTTGGAGATGAATGCATCATCAGGATCAGAGAAAGACTCGGCAGGAACCTGTGATATGCAGACGGCACAGCCTTGCTTGCTGCAAATGAAAAGGACTTGAAGCCCTTGCTGATGAAGACCAAATACTACAGCCTTCAGAATGAATCACAGCTTCATGTAAAGACAATAAAAATCCTCTCCACTGGATCGATAAACAATGTCATGATAAACAGAGTAAAGTAAAGTTGTCACGGTTTTAATCTTATTTGGCTAGACAATGTTCCTGGAAGCAGAAGTCCAGAAATCAACGGACATGTTGCATTGGGAAAATCGGCATCAAGGGACCTCTTGACGGGGGAGGAGGAGAGACTGGAGCACAGCCTGGCCTACCAGGCCTTGAAGACGATGACCCCAA
>NW_022111373.1:120243199-120244562 GCF_000313985.2 Echinops telfairi
AAGTGCTCATGAGGACCTAGTGCCGGGGGCTTAAGAGGAGAGGAAATGTTTTGAGAATGATGAGGGCAATGAATGTACAAATGCACTTTACACAATTGATGTATGTATGGATTGTGATAAGAGTTGTATGAGCCCCTAATAAAACGATTAAAAAAAAAAAGACCTCTTGAATGTGCTAGAAAGCAACGGTGTCACTTTGACGACTAAGGTATACCTGATTCAATTTAATAGTATTTTCAATAGAGGCATATTGATGTGAAAGCTGAACAACGAATAAAGAAAACCACAGAACAGTTGGTGCCTTTGAATTATGGTGTTGGCGAAGAACAGCGGAAGAACAGTGGATTGCCTCAAGAAGGAAACCTCTGTCTTGGAAGAATACATACCCTCAAACAGGCTATCACGAGGGATTCAGCCGTGGACGACGTCATGCTTGACAAAATACAGGCATGGTGATACAGAAGAAGACCCACGGCAAGATGGATTGACGCAGAGTCTGCCACAGTAGGTTCAAATACAGGAACTACTATGAAGATAGCGCAGGAGTGTGAAGTCTTTTGTTGTACATGGGGTCCTATGTATTGAAAGTGATTTGATGGCATCTAACAACAAAGGGGATGAAGTCACAAAGAGGCAGACCCAAGAGATGGCTTGTCACAGTGGCTGCAAGCGTGGGCTCAAGCATAGGAATGGCTGAGGATGACACAGGGTAGGGCGGTGTTTTGCTCTGTGTTCCATATGGTTGCAATGAGTCTGAACGACTTTGATGGCACAAACAATAGCAGCGTGCTCTTCTTGAGCAGATGGCCACGACTTTCTCTTATGTAGCATCTGGTGGGGTCCAAGGGCTGACCTTTCAGTTAGCAGCCTAGGGCTTCGTCACACCACCACCAGAGTGCCTATGTTGTTGTTCTAGCTAGATCATAGTATCTGTGTGCTTTTCTGTCTGAACTAAATCTTGAAACATATCAATCTTCATCAAGAAATACATTATAAAGTTGGTAGCATGGTCATGAAGATTCTGAAAATATGCCATCTCAATGTTTCCCTATTATTTTTTTTCCTGTTAAATTTACACAAGACAAGGATAAGCTAAGTAGATTTTGTACAAAATCAAAAACTTTTCTCTTTAGCTCTTGACAAGAAAATATGCACTGCTTCCTGTTCTGTGACTACACTAGTGACATTTCCACTCTCCTGCCTATTCTGTCTCTAAATCTCTGACTCTTTGAACCGCCGGCGTTCTCTTCTCTGGCTTCTGCATCCAATTAATTGGGAAGTTCTGGCAAGTCTCCCTGCTCTGTCTGAGCGAACACCTGCTCTTTCTTTAAAAGGTTGTTCCAAACATATTCAAGCACTATCA
>NW_022111373.1:120245228-120246953 GCF_000313985.2 Echinops telfairi
TTCACATTCTCAAAGACATTCTTTTGGATCACGTCTTCTATTTATGAAGCTGGGTTTTCCGGTGGCGATCAAAGGCAAGTACAGTGCACACATCCATGTGGAAAAGAAAATGAGATGGTAGTGTCCAGTCCTGATGGAGGACAAGCTGTGCCCAGCTCAACAGGTGCATACATTCCATTTGAAAGTAGCTCTACTTACTGATAGGAGCCCCCGTGGCCTAGGAGTCAGGCACTGGGCCGCTAAGCACAGGGTCAGTTTGAAAACCCGAGCCGCTCTGCAGGAGAAAGACAAGACTTTCTACTTCCACACAGATGGATAGTCTCGGGAACTGTCTCAACCCGGTCCTTTAGGGTCACGATGAGTCAGAAGCAACTCAATGGCAGTGACTTTGCCTTTAGAGGGGCAGGTCGATAAGAGTTCACAATCAACGTGAGGGTAGTGAGTTTAGGGCTTGTTTAAGAATGACACTACACACACACACACACACACACACACACATATACTGCTTCTGCCAATTTGCATGTACTGTTTTTACAAATGGCAATGAAGTTGTCCCATCGTCTGTCAGTACTGTGACGGCTTGCCTGTTGCTGCGACATTGGGACCTGTGCTATTGACACTTCAAAGACCGGCAGGGTCCCCCAGGGTGGTTTCAGCAGATGCTCCTTCTAGATATAGGCAGGGTAGGAACATGGCCTGGTGGTCTACTTTGGAAAATCAGCCGATGCAAACCCTGTGGATGACAACTGAACATCCTGGGTGCGAAACACAACACTGAGCTGCTCTTTTTCTTGCTTTCGGTTACATGGGGTTGCCGCCAGTCGAAGGCAACTTGCGGGCACCCAACAACACGAGGTGTTAGAATATAAGTGCTTATTTAAGGAGTGGGGCCTGATTGCTTAACCTATGATCGGCATTTATTTTGAGCATTTAAAAAAGATGTACTGAGCCTTGAAGGGCAGCGTGAACTTGGAACATTTTGGATTCTCTGCTGGTGTGGGGTCCTCTTTGAGCGTGTGGGGCACACACTCTGAAGAAAGCTCCTTCCACACATCTGGTATAGCCATGCTGGCAACAGGGCAACGTCGAGGCTTGCCCTTGGCTTTTTCTGCTTATGCATTGTGATTTCAAGGAAGGAAAAAAAGGAGGAGCCATGGTCATGTACTGGTTTAACTGCTCTGACACGGAAAGCCGTGGCAGTCTATTTCTGTAAGCATTTACTGTCTCGGAAGCTCTATGGAGCAAGTTCTAGTCTGTCCCAGACGGTCACGATGACCTGAGGCCCCTTGACATCGGTCTCAAATGCCCAGGACATTGGCATTTCCGTGTATGACTTCTATGTGAGGCGTGCAACATCTGGAAAGCTTAATAACCAGCTGTGGACCACCCAGCTTCCGCGTGCACCTGCAACATGTGGCAAGCCTTGGGTCAGCCTGAGTCCCCAGGTCCCAGTTAGAGATACCCAACTCGCTGCCGTCCATGCTGACTCAGCACGAGCCCCCTGTGGGTTTCTGAGACTAACTGTGTACTGGAGTAGAAAGCCCAGTCTTTCTCCCACGGAGCTGCTGGTGGATTTGAACTGATGACCATGCGGATCACAGCTCGAGGATCCTTAAAGCTCCTACTTAAAACAGTAAAACGGATCCTTAGCTGCTTTAATATCTTGAAATGTACTGGCCCTTCTTTAGAAACCAGTGGCATTCTGCCCCCGCCCCCCCCAGCCGG
>NW_022111373.1:120247872-120249956 GCF_000313985.2 Echinops telfairi
CAGACACTGAAGTGAGAGGGCCCAGCCCCTGGAATCGGACATTTTATATTATTTACAGGACATCCTAAGAGAGATGGTCAAAAACTGTAGCTGTGATCATAAAATCGTATATTGTCCTCTATAATATCACAATGCCCATTCTCAGTTGGTTCCGCCAAGGGGAGTTGTGATAATTAGTTTCCCTCTCATCCCTCTATTTTGAAATCCAGAACCTCAAAAGCAAACTGCCCCCCCACCCCAGTCCCCGCCCCAACTTCCATGCTGCTGCGTCTGCATCCTGGCAGTAGGGCAGCTTCACTGCCACCAGAACGGAACCGGTGATACAATGCCAGTGACGCTCCCATTGACCAGCTAACCCAGCTCCTCCTCCCTGACTCTGCTCCCCAAATCAGCAGAGCCTACAAAGAAGCATGTCTCCCCACTCTGCTTTCTAGAGTCAATAAAGCGGTCAGATGCTACCTGGAAATGCACATCACCAGTCTTCTCCTCAGCAAGCCCTGCCACAGGGGAATCCTAAGATTTGGAAGTGCCTGGCCCATGCTTGTTGGAACCAGATGAGGCTTTCCACTGCCATATAGAGGTGCCGTCTTGGAAACCCACAGGGGCAGTTCTACTCTGCCCTAAAGGGTCGCCACGAGTCAGAATCAAGCCAACGGCAGTGAATTTTTCTTTTTGCGGTGTGTGTGTGTGAATCATGCCTGTTAACTGATTCACCAAATTTAAGCTGGGAGGGTGGGATTCGGAGCGCCCAGGACTCCACACAGTCTGAGAAGTAGCGGGGTCAAGAAAAGAAATGGTTACTCTGCACCCGGGCAAAGAACGACAGAGCGGTTTGCTTTCAGAAGGAGAGAAAGAAAGGCTACCTCCCTTGCTGTCTAATCGCTCGAATTCTATTTTTAATACACTCCACTTTATAGAATAGTTGGACCACTTTTTTTTTTCAAGCTCAAGTGAAAATTAAAGGATTTATGATAATCCTATGGGGATGGTTGTGGGCGTTTCATTTTCCACGGGAGCGCGTTCTCTCTCTTTGTTGCACGCTAACATTTCTCAGTTTCTTGCTACATCTTCCTGAAACTACACAAGTATACATATATATATATAAAATCTTACCCGAGAAGCAACAATTCTTACTGTACTGGAGCATATAATTCCCATCCTACCCATCTATTTATTAGAAGTTACTTCTACAGGCTTCTAAAACCACAATGTCATAGCGTCCAAACGAATCCTACCTTGCCCACATACTGATAATCAGATCCCGTGTATTCCTCTAGGAGAAAGAACTGGTTCCACATCCAGCTCCTCTTCGAACGGCTTAGCTCATTGTTGCTGTTTCCAGAGGGCTCCAGGGCCCTTTCCTTGGCCGGCAAACCACTAGTCCTCTTAGATAAGGGAGTAGAGAATGTTGGGTAGGGCTGACCAACCCAAAAAAGCAGCAAGAAGTAGCGGTAAGTTCTCATGATGATGGTCCACAGTCCAGGCTCTGGGTACGGAGTAGACCTCTCTTTGAAGTGCCTTGGTTCACTGCACCAAATCCAGCTTCATTCCTCCTTACTGCCTTGAGGTCCTTTGCCTGGCTCTCAGAGGATATCTGGAAAGAATAACAGCATGTCAGGCATTTCCAGCGATGCTTATAAGTCAGCATGAGAGCAAATAAGCTGGCGAAAGAGGGCAGAAATTTGACTAGCAAAAGAAAACATAAAGGTTGGCGATCCGTTTTGAAATGAGGAAAACTGGGTCTTTCCTATGTGCTAAGTGGAAAGACGGACAGTAGGAGGAGGAGGCTGCTTTTTTCTTTTCTGGATCACTCAGAGATCTATTTTAAGTTCTAGCCTTGCTCCTATGAGTGCGAACGGACTGGGTGGCAGGGAGTTTGTTTTGAGGACAAGTCCACAGGGTGGCAGGGGATTGCTTCACTAACTCTTGTGGGCTGAGATCTGGTTAGAAGGAATGAGTCTGTGATTCTGTTAGTATGTTTATCTCCCTGGGTGAAGGCAAAGACCGACAGACGGTTTCAAGGTCAATTACAATAGCGTGGAAACCTCAAGGGAAGGTAGTGACCACCTGCACAGTCCCACGCA
>NW_022111373.1:120250989-120255549 GCF_000313985.2 Echinops telfairi
AGCATGTGCCTCAGCCCTACCCCCACCTCTGATTGGTTAACAGCCCAACATGTTAATTATTTGTATTCATCTAGGGTCTCCTTTTCTCCCCCTGGTCTTTTCTTTCTTTCAGTGGGTTAGTGAGCACCCTCCAGAATTGGAAATCCACAGAATGTAAGAATTAAAAGTCTCTTTGGGAAATCATAGGCTTTCACCTCTAAATTTTACTTGTATCACAATCAATCAAAAAAGTATGTGAACATTGTACAAAGAGTGCCTATGTGATTTTCACAGAGCCATCAAACACATCAAGATATCACCATGAGGGCAATCAACTGCCGGAGCCTCGTAAAAGCCAGGTTTTATACCTGTGGCTAATACCTTTCCATGACAAATTGTAAACCTAGCTTGGCAGAGATGTCTCAAATTGGCTTATTAGTTTATACAATTAAAGGAACAGAGGTGTATATTCCCATCCTTACCATTTCCATATTTCTCAGCAAAAACAGGGGGAAGGATCCAGCCCATCACGTACTCCTTGGTACAGGACAATAGAGGCTTGTTGTAAAGTGCCGCTGACTTGGCTCTGACCCGCAGAGACTTACAGACACCAGAATGAAACACTGTCCTGCGCCGTCCTCACAACACTAGTGCCCTTTGAGCTCACCGTGCCCATCTCCCTTGTCAATCCTTTATTAAGCAACCCTAATCTAGATCTAGGCTGTTGTTAGGTGTCATCACATCAGTTGCTACCCATTGTGACCTGTGCACAACAGAAGGAAACCCTGCCCCGTCCTGCGCCATGCTCGCACTTGATTTTTGCTTCAGCCCGTCATTGCAGCCACGGTGTCAACCCATTGAGCTGAGGGCCTTCCTCTAGATCTCCTATCTATATATATCTAGTGTTTGCTCATGTAGAACATAATAAAAATTGGCCAGCTATATCCACCTTGAGTAATGAAGATAAAGAAATGCATTCTGGGTCATCTGACTTCTCTCGGTCAGAAAAGATTTGTTCTCTTGGCTCCTATTAGCCACCAGGTAAATGCACCAGGGAACCGGTTCCCCCCCTCTGCCCAGCAATGAGTAATTACAGCTCTGAGACTCAGTGAGAGCTCTTTCTTGGCACAACCATGAAATATTTCCTAGTGCTCAGCATTTTAAAATCTTAATTTCATTAGGATGCATCTTCTTGACAGCAGGCGGGGGGGATGGTTGGAAATTCCACAGGTGAGTAAATTAGTACTGCGACAATTAGTCACGCAGGCAAAGTGCCAGGCAGCAGCCTATGTGTCCTTATGTGGCTCTGTGCTCGTGGCTGGTGTGTGGAGGGGCTGAGAGAACAGACGGAGAAAAGCACTCTGAAGACACCCATTTGCTTTCAGTTGTCAGGATGGTGCTGACGTGGATTCAGTGGAAACGGCATTTTTCTTCATTTCCCACATTCTCCATTATTTGCACAGACAAATCCTGCAGTGAAGAATTATGCGTCTGTGGCTGCCCTCGGAGTGTCCCCCATGGAGCTGGCAGGGACGAGGGAGACAGAGAATGGAGGTGGCAGCTGTTTAAAGACAGTTTCCCAAAGGCCATTTTAGAGAAAAATTGATCTCCGTGGGTGTTGTGTGCAAACTCTACAAGCTGTCGTCACTTGAATATTAAATATTAGTTCTTTTAATATCACAGATACCAAAATGTCAAGTATTTCTTTCTTTCTTTCTCTCTCTTTTTGCCTTAGTGCGTAATGAGCTTTTAAAGCAATGCACATTTAAAACATCTTTCCAAGAACTCAAACAGCTAGCTCTGCTCTCACCCGGCTCCTTTTGTATCAACCTCACAGAGTGGGCCCCTGTGAAAAGCACAAGATGCAAAGACAAATTACTATAATCCTCATAGAGTTGACATTGGTTGTTTAGAGAGCCCTACCCAAACCCACTGCCGTAGAGCTGATTCCGACTCATTGTGTCCCTAGAGGGTCGCGTGGAACTCCCTCTGTAGGTTTTGGGGAGAGTCAATCTTTACAGGAGTAGACAGCCTCATCTGTCTCATGCAGCCCTGCTGATGGTTTCGAACTGCAGACCCTTGGCTAGCAGACCAACGCCTAAATCACTATGCTACCAGGGCTCTTCGAAGGTTTAATGTCTCTGTGAAATTCTGTAGTTGAAAAACAAACCTAAGTCATTGAAGAGGTAACATAATGGTTCTCATCATCTTTAGAGGTGGAATTGTATCATGGTCATTCTTGCCAGATCCAGAGAGCTTGGGCTTAATGTCCAGGCTATGCCCCACCCCTTTGTCTCCTACATTTGGGAGTCCAATCCACAAAGTGAGCAAGAGTTATATTCTTGGAGACTCACCGGGGCATTTCTACACAGCCCTATTTGGTTGCTATGAATCAGCATTGATTCAGTGGCACTGATTTTGGTTTGGTGTTCCTGATTCCATAAAGGGAGAAAACGATGTAGTATCTACCGCACACATTGTGGGGATTAAATGGTTATGACAAACCCAGCACATCAAAGAGGGCCTGGCACTCAAGTGTTTAGTTGTGGTGGCTTACTATTCAGATCACAACTATTCATATTACCACTTTTGTTGCATGTACAAAATCCATCTCTAAAACTCCACATCAGTTTGCAAAAGGTAGCACGGCCCATCTGGTGGATTCCGACTCACAGAGACACTACAGGGCAGACTAGAACTCCTGCTTTGGGGTTTTCCCCCCCCAAGTCTGCAAACTCTCATCCTTCTCTCGAAGAACAGCTGGTGGATTCAAACTATTGACCAATCAATGCATAACCCACTCCGCTACAGGGCTCCTGCCTCCTTTCCTCTGTTGTTGCTGTTAGATGCCGTTGCGCTGGTTCCGATGGAGAGCGACGCTCTGCGCAGTAGAACGAAACGCTGCGCGGTCGTATGCCATCCTCACAATGGCTCCTGAAACGCTGCCCGGTTGGTCGTATGCCATCCTCACAATGGCTCCTGAAACGCTGCCCGGTCGGTCGTATGCCATCCTCACAATGGCTCCTGAAACGCTGCCCGGTCGGTCATATGCCATCCTCACAATGGCTCCTGTGCCCGTGCCCACTGTTGGGCCCACCGAGTCTATCCATCTCGTTGAGGGCCTTCCTCTTTTGGCTGCCCCTCCAACGCCTCTTTTTAATGCGTCTCCACTATTCCCTATGAGACTTGCTTTCCCCTTTCTTCTTAATTTTCAGGAAGCATTTCCAAGCAAGTCAAATTCTTGTAAAAGGAAAGAATTCCAGGTATGTAAAATCCGGGCTGGAGGGTTGATACATGTTGACTTAGGTGGCATGGGAGATGGTGGTCTATGGGGGGTGGGGGGCGGCACCACAGAGCTTGTGGGGGGTGGACCACTGGAGGATTGGGGTTGTTTGGATCTTTGGATTGTTGCATGCAAAGCGGATGACCGGAAGTGTCAACTCCCCCCTCATTTACAATGAAAGCTTGTTTTAGAGAGATTAGCATGACTTCCTGTGCTAAAGGGAGTGGTGTCTGAGCAGAGGCGGCAGCCAAGGGCTGGGCCTCAGCCCCACAGTTGGGAAGTCCGCCGGAGGATGGGCTCATTCATAAGGCCGGGTGCATTTCTGCCCCTTCTATTTCGTCCATCCGAAGGCTTGACGCATCATCTTTATGTTATTCAGTTGGAGAGAAAACAAAACAGAACAAAACCCCCAAATACTCTCTGCACTAGCGTCCGCTTACTCATTTTATCCTTGCAAAAGCCATACAGGACAAACACCTGTCGCCTTGTACTTCTCATACTGACGTCATCTAGTATTGTGTCAGATAAGAATTCCATGCATTTGCTGCATTCAAATGAGTGAAGGGTGCCCTGATGCTAACCCCAAGGTCGACCGTGGAGCCCCTCACCACTCAGCGGGACAGAAAAGACCTGGCCATCGGGCTTCCATGGAGATGACAGCCTCCAGCAGGGGTTCTCACCCTTCCTCACGCCAGGACCCTTTCAGACAGGTCCTCATGTGGTGGGGACCCCCAACCATCAAATTATGTTCGTTGCTGCTTCATCGCTGTCATTTTGCTACTGTGATGAATCAGGTGACCCCGTGAAAGGTCTTTCGACCCCAAAGGGGTTGCGACCCCCAGGTTGAGAACCGCTGGCCTAGCTAGAAAAGGTACCCTGGTGGCAGAGTGCTGAGGAGTTGGACTGCTACCTGCAGGGGGCAGGAGTTTCCAACCACCAGCCCCTTCACGGAGAAAGATGGGGCAGGCTTCTTCCTCCTGAAAAGAGTTACAGCCTTAGAAACCCACAGGGGCTGTTTTACCCTGTCCTAGACAGTGGCTATGCCCCGATGACAGTGTTTTGTTTTGTTTTTTGAAAAGCCTAGAAAATTGTATGGGATAGATCTAACTCCGTCCTGTGGGAGCGTGCTGAGCATGCTTCAAAGATGTTTGAGATTGTGCTTGAGGTAACACTATGAAATGGTTGGGGTGGGGGCCAACACATTCTAAGCAAATAGCAGGGTTCTTCAGGCGCTCAAGGGCCTTGAGGTCCATCAAGCAACGGCAAAGAAGGATCGAGGAGAAGCAATCTTGGGGAAC
>NW_022111373.1:120256064-120257415 GCF_000313985.2 Echinops telfairi
CTGAGAAAATGTTTGCCTGCCAGCCAACATATATGTATACTTCTATCTTCAGAAACACACAAAGTCCAGTTCGATTGTATTTCATGTGTGTCATTAAGGAGGAGACGGGGCCTCATTAATTCAGGGTCTACCAATTTCAAATATGTGATAATTAATGCAAATGCTGGGCGGGAAGTTTTCCTTTGATTAGTAAAACCCTTTCCCCTGCATTATTGGAAATTAGTAGTAGGAAAATATTTCACTGAGATGTATAAAATGAGACGACAAACCACAGTGTCACCAAGTACAGTGGAGTCACCTTTTGTTTGCAAATAATTAACATGGTAATTAGAAACTTCCTCTACTGACTGAATTGTTTCTCCAATGACATGTTTGATAATAGTTTGAGCAACTCAACTGTATTATCTGGTTGGAGATGCTGATCCTGTTACACTATTTATGCATCAACAAATAAGTAAATAGTAGATAGATCAGAAGGCAGTATAAATTACCTTAAAGTCTTAGACTTCAGACTTGGCATACATCTGTTCTAGTATTCTTGATTAATTCTAATCAGCAAAATATCACTCGGATGTTGTCTGCGCTTACAAATTAGATGAAGCACATTTATTCTTTGGTTTGCAGAGGTTAGACGTTGTCATTGAAAACACAGTAAACATTCAGTCAAGCAGCATTTTTAATATTTTAATATATTTTAGTCAAATACCATAGTAAGAGAGTGTCTAAAACTCTATCAGGAGTCTTAAAAATAAAATGGCCCTGTGTGTAAGCACTGTGCTGTCATTACGTGCTGTCCAGTCCGTTCCGCCGCACAGTGACCGCATGAAGAGCCGCGGAGCTGCCTGTCCTGTGCCCTCATCTCTGCTGTTCCTATGCCGGGCCCGTCGTGGCAGCCACTGTGTCCGTCCATCTTGCTGACGGTTTTTTTCCTTCTTGACTACCCTTCCACTTTACCATGCACGATGGCCTTCTCCGAGACTGGTCTCTTCTGATAACATGTCCAATGTACGTAAGATGAAGTCTCATTCTCTTTCTTCTAAGGAGCAGAAATTCTGGCTATATTTTTTCCAAGATGGATTTGTTTGTTCTTTTGGGAATCCATGGTACTTTCAATATTTCTTTGCCAGCAGTGTGCTAGGTGGGGTTGACTAGAGAAAGAAATCCAAAGACACTCATGTGTATGACAATGACACTCATGTTTTATGTCAAAGG
Organism: Echinops telfairi; assembly: GCF_000313985.2. Lineage (NCBI taxonomy): Eukaryota > Metazoa > Chordata > Mammalia > Afrosoricida > Tenrecidae > Echinops > Echinops telfairi. Next base: position 120,257,277 of record NW_022111373.1, read on the forward strand.
CAATTATATATTCAGAAAACATCCCAGACCAGTCCAGATCAAGCTCATAAGTCCCAATTAGCTCATATGTCTGATATGAATCCATAAATTCCTTTTTAGACTTATGCAGCACATGCAATGATGCCAAATGTAGGAAGGT
>NW_022111373.1:120258423-120271227 GCF_000313985.2 Echinops telfairi
CTTATTTTGGGGGGATGCCTTATATTTCAGCGAGAGGCAAAACTGTAAGTAGGTCTTATTTTCAGGGGATGTCTTACTTTCGGGGAAACACGGTATTAGAGTAATATAAAAAGTAACAGAAATACTGTAGCATAGTAATTTTCTAGAAGTCCCTTGGTGACACCAGTGGTCATGTGCTTGACTACCTGCAGAAAGTTGGGTGGGTGGAACCCCTGAGAAGCCCTTGAGCAGCTAGGTCTGGTCTCTGCTTCCATAGGCCTGAGTGGCAAGCAGTCATCAGATGGCATGGTTCATTTGTATGTGGCACTTCGATGCCACGCAGATGGGGTCACCATGACCTGGAACTGACTGCACAGCCACTAGCAACAGAATGGGCTGCTCACAGAAAACTTGCCCACACATTGTCTGTCATCCCGGCCCAACGATGCAGCCCACCAACGTGGTGCTTTAGAGCAAATGCACCATCAATTCCTCCCTATCAATGTCCAGTTCGTTTTCTCACCTTATGTCATCAATGAAGTAGAAACCAGTTCGGCACGTATCGCTGTTCAACATCTCTCCCCTCCAGCACACTGAGCATGACATTGAAACCTCACATTGTGTTTGGGGGAAATGGGGAAGAGGGTGGTAACGAGCCCATCAAAAACCTCACAAATTAAAAAAACAGCAACAAAAGTGATGGCAAGATGAATTATACAGTGAGACGAAGAAGAATGTGTCTTTCTACAAGTACATCTTAAAAAATACATGTTTTTATTCCGGGAGACGACTTTTACAGCCAATTATGTTTGCTCGAGATCCATTTTCTGATCACTAAGAACCTTTGTTTTGAATAGGTTGCCACCTGCCATGAATCCAAATAACTGTCTGTCCCGTGGCTGGTCTTCCAGGAGTAGTGGCACAAGGCACGAACCAATTTAAACTTTGGGGTAGGAATTTCATATGAAGTCTTCATTTTGAAACCTCCATTTCATTTTTCTATAAATGTCAAAGTCACTGTTGAGTAAAATTGGTTCCGTTTTCTGTGTGTAATGAACTCCATTGAAATGTGTCAAACAGCTCTGGCACCTCTCACCAAGTCGCACTTCACTTGTGCCAACGAATCATCATGGCAACCACCATCAAATGATGGCTGGGGTTTTGGGTGTTTTTTTCTGTAAATGTTTATATTTGTGGATAATATGCCAATCTGTTTGCAAACGGATGCACTTCCAGATGAAGCTATTTCCACAGTATTACCCTACACTAGAATCACATTCCACAACATTGCATTAATGAAGATGAAACCCATGGGTTACAGCACTTAACATGGCCTTTAATGAGCAGCGAAGGCCCAAGAAATACTTGCTGGTTTGAAACAAACACTTGGAACCAACAAAATAAACACAACAAACTTGAATCTGAAGGAAAGACAAAGTTATTTCCTCATCACACAAACAAACAAACCACCCCCAACCCCCAAAACAAACAAACAAAGCAACCATTCACTATTTGAAAGTCAGAAGCAGTATCAAGTATGGTTAAAGAGCTGGTATTGCTTTGTCAGATGTCTGGGTGAGACTCTCAGCCCTCCTCAGCATCGGCAAGCACAGGATCAATCTATACCTCCATTTAATTATGAAATGAGATGGCATTTTCGTCCCTGGCATTCCAAAAACTACAGTTTTTAATCAGCTATTAACCGCAAAGGAGCCTGGGGTGTAATAGATTTTCACTTGGATGCCAATCCAAAGGTTGGTGGTTTGAGACTACTCAGCAACTCTCTGTCCTGACAAGCTATTTCCCTCAGCGAGCCCAGTGGAGCAATTCCACAGCATATGGAGCCACCATGAGTTGGAAGGGGCTCTTCAACGAGCTGTTAGGATGAATGACACTGGTTCCTATGAGATCTTAACTTTCCACATCAAGCTGGCCACAGTGGCTAAACTGACCAAGGGGGTCCTTGGGAGAGGACCCGAGCCATATTTTACCCACTGACACTTTTAATTTTTTTTGGCTGTGGTTTTTGCAATGAAAACGAAATCAGTTGGTAACCTTCAAAATTCAGTAGAGCTACATTTGTGGATCAACTTGAAACCTTCGAAGCTCTGATACCACTTGTATTCCTGGAGGGGTGGGGAGGAGACAGGGCCCAGGAAGGCAGGCAGGGGTTCCTCAGCATGTCACAGTCCCCACCACTCCCTATGCCTCTCCCAACCTTTCTCTTTCATTCGCACTGTGTTTATCTTCGACCTGCTGACTCCTGAGAGACTTTGAACTCGGGGACCCTATATTTTCTCCAAAGATTGAGTCAGCGAAGCAAAGGTAAAAAGAAAACGTTTCGTATTTCTCAATAGCTACTCATGCTCTGAATCTTAAACATCTTTGCAGCAGATGCTGTGTTCGGGCTATAGGAAAAGTATGAAAGGCTTGGTTCCAGGGTCTGCTCTTGCATGTTAGGCTCTCCAGGAACCAAAGTCATTCCTTTGGACACATAGTTATCTAAGATAATGAAGCAGGAGCAATTGGAAGCTGTCAAGCCCATTTGCACATTCATAGGAATGGTTTCAATGAGTTTGCTCTTCTTTGAACAGCAAGGGCAGGCAGGCTGAGAACATTGGCTGGGAGTGGGGACTATCATAAGAGAAGGCTCTCAGCCAGCCTGGGGGATTCAAGACACATGTAATTTTATGAAATTACAAGATAATTCAGATGGTTGGGTTTACCATTACCCAGGGTAACTTGGCTCATCGCAGATGATGTTTAAAGGCGTGTGCCACAGAGGTTAAAGGCTTGGTGCTAACCAAAAGATCAGCAGTTCGAACCCACCCTGTGGCTCTCTGGGGAAGACACTTGATGTTCTACTCTTTTAGGACTTCAATCCAAGAAACCTTATGAGGCTGTTCTACTCTGTCACATGCAGTCCCTATGAGCAGTAGTGGACATGAGGACACTCGAAGCGCAACTTGTGTAAAGTTTATCAGGGATCAATGCTATCCAGTCTAGGCCAACTCAGAGACCCCATAGGGCAGGGTAGACTTGCCTCGGAAGGTTTCCCAGACAGTAACTCTTTCCGGGAGCAGAGAGCTTCACCTTTCTCCTGGGAGCAGCTGGTGATTCTGCCAGCCACAGCCCAACGTGAAGCCCCACCATGCCACCAGGGCTCCAGACTAGAACTGCCCCTTTGGGTTTCTGAGACTTACATCCTTAGAGGAGTAGACAGCCTCATCTTTCTCATGTGTAGCTGCTGGTGGGTTTGAACCAATGACCTTGTGGTTAGCAACTCAATGTGTAATCAGCCCACTATGCTACCAAGTTATGAGGGATGGGAACTTTTGGTTTTCTTTTTTCTGAAAGAATGTCTAAGCCTTTTATTAATGGAATGAAGTCCAATTCAGAAGTAACAATTTTGGCTAGCACGTACTATGAGGTGCTGCATTCAGTCCTCAGCATCTGTGGGAAAGAGACGGATGACAGAGGACGAGAGAGTGGCAATGGGGGCAGAGGAACTGGGGGAAAATGAAAACAGCTGGGCCTGGCTTTAGGACAGTGTGTGCCTCCACATCTCTGAGCCAAGAACAGTGGCTGGGATATTGTAACATCTGAGAACTAAATGCACGTGTAAAGGAATGCTTGAGAGACTGAATAGAAAAAAGAGGGCCTACATGTGTGAAGTTATGACTGTAAACAGCGATTCTGGGAGAGAACCTTTGAGGTTAATGTCATGTCACAAACCCAGCACACGACAGTCATAGTTATGACCATGGATCATTAAAAAAAGGTCCAAATGCCTTTGAAGAGTCGGATTGGAAGGTATGGAGACACACAGCAAACATTAGCAAAATGACTGTCACCCGTTGCTATAATGGTAGGGCGAAGATTTCGGTCTCATGTCTCTATCTTTGTCTTTCTGCCTGTGTTATCTTGGGCAGGCTAGTCTGAGCTTTTGTTTCTTGTATATCAGATTCCACTGGGCATGCTGATACTCCGCGCTGGGCTGGGGGTCCTGATGCTGGTATGCAGGATGGAATCGCATGGCGGTTAGACCTGCACTCTTGACTTGGTTGCCCAGTGGTTTGACCCCAAGCACCAATCCTTCACCAAAGCTGAAATGGCTCTGAAGGTACAGTTTACGACCAGAGGGGGTGACTTCTTGTTCACCCCCATGGCCGACTCACATACAGACCCAAGGGTTTCAAGAAAGTGGTTGGGAAGAATCTGTTTTCCCTCACTCCATTAAAAAAAAAATTATTAGCAACATCAGCAATCCCAAGGGTCAGCAGATCCCGTATTAATTGCCAAAGATTCTGTACTTAAAGCTTTACTATTGGGGGGTTGTTCACAGCATCACTCAAAGGAGCAAAGCATGAATAATTTAAAGACGGGGCATTTAGAGCTGCCCTGAAGGTATCTTTCACTTTAGGCCAATCAATGTACCACAAGCTGTATGAATTCTTACCAATCCCACCTCATCTTCAGAGAGACAGAGACACACACACACAGAATACAGCAAGGAGGGATTGTGAGCCAGGCTGTTGTTGTTTTTAATGTGCTTCAGATACTTGCTGTTACCTTTGAAACGCCACCACGGCTATTCTCGCCCTCAAGGACAGCTCTATTTCCTGGGTCTTGTGATCCCTTACGCCCTGTTACAGATGGGAGAGAATAATCAAAGACCAGGCGATGTTTGGAAAGCTTCAGTCACTCGGTGTGTTATGTAACACCGCTCTGTTTTATTTTTCCGCAGACAATAACCTGAATTAGAGGCACCTCCTATTCTTCTGGTGTCAGAACTTAAAAGAAAGGTGATTTCATAAAACTAATGGGCTTCAAAAAGTTGGTAGAACAATTCCCTTATCTCTGAATTTCCTTCCCCCCCCAAACATTTGGAAACACCCCCTCACCCCCACCTCAGTCGGGGAACAACTTCCCACATAGCAAGCTTCCTGGGTTTCTGCCGTCTTCAAAGATTGATTCAGAGATGAACTAGGGGGGAGAAAGAGTTCTGTGCCATGAGGCTTCCTAACTAACTCCGACTAAGCGCACTGACCATCAAATTAAACTTGCACTTGACAGAAAGGCAATGTGCTTGACTGGGTGGCAGGATGTTTTATCAATTTTGATTGCCTTCATTAAAAAAAAAAAACTTTAATTAGAGCTTCTGTTTATTTGGTTCCAATTGTGCATAAAAATCATGCAAAACATTTTAAAAGAGAATTTTAATTATACCGTTAAAGCAATGCCCTTGTTCAATGTTTACTAAACACTTGCCAGAGCAAGTTAATTAATACATGTGTAAGTAAAGGGTGGGGAAGAAGGGAAGCAGGGAGGGAAAAGAACACTCACATTTCTCTTTTGTCACATTTTACTAGGGTTGTCAAAGAAGTTCACTGTCTAATGTGCCGACTCTCACGTTGCAGGGCACATGTAATTAGAAACACGGAGGCGCCAGAGGACAACCAGGGCCGGCAGAGAGCAGCCTCCCGCAGCACAGGTGCTATTCACGAAGAGCACAGCCCTGGGGCTGCAGGTTGGGCAGCCACCCAATCAAGCGCCTTTCCGTTTTGTTCATCGTCTATTCAGGAGAATAGCAGAATGGGCCAGCGTCACTTTTAAATAGGTTAGTCACACTGCCTTCTCATTACTTAAAGCCACAGGAAAGACTGTGTTTCAATAGAGGATGACATGAAAAAAGATTTTTTTTTGATGAAACATGTTACATTTTTTAGGGGGGGTGTCTAATTTTTGGAGAACATTTTATTTTTATTTTGTTTGTCGGTGTTTGAGGAAAAGAGACACAGCAGAACAGACACCCGGTCTCCAACCATGACAAATGGGATCCGGGGACATTGACTCCATGCTTCCACACGTGCCACTATTCTCATCCTCATTTTCTGAGTTGCTCTATCTTCGACTAACATCACTCCCCCGCCCCGCGTCCCACCCCCACCCCAACACACACAGAGGATTCCTGTCTGATCTTTCCCATTGCCCTTGTCCAACGGATGCCAGGAGCCTTGGTGGTGGTATCGTGGTTGCTGACACATTGAGCTGCAGTCTGCAATGCCAGCAGTTTGAAACCACCAGCTCCTCTGTGGGAGAAAGATGGGGCTTTCTACTCCCAGAAAGAGTTACCGTGTTGGAAAAACACAGGGACAATTCTTCCTGCTCCTAAAAAGGGTCACTATAAATCCGCATCAATGCTGAGGGCAGTGAGTTTAGGGGAATGTCTTTTAAAAAGCAGTGTTCAATGCAGCCATTTTGTCTTTAACTCTAATGCAAGAGCTCATTTCCCATGTTCCCCTTCTGTTCCAGCAAGAGAAGGAGCCCCGGTAGCCTAGTGGTAACACATTGGTGTGCTAACCATAATGCCAGCAGTTCAAAACCACCAGCCAATCTGGTGGGAGAAAGACTAGGTTATCTATGTAAAGAGCTACAATCACAACCGAAGGAAATGATGCTAAGCGAAGTAAGCCAAGCACAAAAGGACAAGTACAACAGGAGTACACTGAGGTAGGCTTAAAAATGCAAAAGGGGCATAGAGGAAAAGCTACTACAGACATATATTCCTGGGGTGAGGTCCAGGTACCTTGACAGGGGCCAGACCCAATCCAGGAACACATATAAGGCAACCAACTAAAAAGGAAGGGAAAAGGAAAAAAAAGTCATGGGTAGGGAAGGAACAGGGCACTAACCCACCCAAGGGGTGGGTGTTGTTTCTATCTCCACAGGAGAGGGAGAGAGGACCAGACTTCAACCTAGTGCACCAAGAGGTGAATGCAGCATACCGGCATGAAGCAGGGAGCCAATAGAGAGGTCTGAGGGAACGGGCCCAATTCCAACTATGTGGACCACCCACCCCTGCCCCCAAGAAAAATTTTCAGTGGACAGCACTGAATCTACAGCTCAGGGTGACGGGCACATCTGATCAGAGCAAATGAGGAGGGAAGGAGATAGAGTGGCGCACATCCTGGCCCCCAGGAGGACATTCCTGCTCAGAGCAGTCAATGTACACAGAGGACCATAGGGCCAGCCCACCATGAGACAGGACAGCCCTCACTGATCCATAGCACTATGAGGGACAACACTGGTGGCACAGTGCAGGAATTGTGTGAGATCTGACCCCACCACACGGGGTGAAATGCTAAGGGCATGCAACAGAACAGCAAGGGGAGCAAAGCAGTGAAGTCCTCGAGGAATACCAAAAATAAACTTTGGGAACAGGGCATGGCACCCCATCAGACTAGACTGGAAAACACTCCTAAAGGTCAACAAACAGACCTGGAACTATTTACAGGCTTATCTTTTTTGTCGTTGTTTTTTTTTGGTTGTTTTATTTTGTTGTTTGGTTTTGCTGGGTAAACAATCCGGAAGAGAAACAAGACCAACGGTTCAGGGGGGACAAGGGAGAGAGGGAGGCAGGGAAAAGGAAGTGGGTGTTAACAAACCCAGGGACCAGGGAACAAACAACAAGTGAGCTAAAATAGATGGTGAGGAGGGTGTAGGAGACCTTGTAGGGCTTGATCAGGGGCAGAGTAACAGCAAGGAATTACTGAAACCCAAATTAAGGCCAAACATGATAGTGGGATAAGAGGAAAGTAAAAGGAAATAGAGGAAAGAACTAGGAGACAAAGGGCATTTATAGGTCTAAATACAGGCATGCACATGTGTAAATATATTTACATATGATAGGGAAATAGATCTATGCACATATATTTATATGTTAAGTATTAAGGTAGCAGACAGAAACTGAGCCTCTACTCAAGTACTCCCTCAAAGCAAGGTCACTTTGTTCTAATAACCTGGCATTTTGTGAAGCTCACCTTCCCAACAAGATTGCTGAAGACAAAATGGGTGCATAAGCAAATGTGGCGAAGAAAGCTGATGGTGCCTGGCTATCAAAAGATATAACTCTGGGGTCTTCAAGGCTTGAAGCTAAAAAGTGGCCATCTAGCTGAGAAGCAACAAAGTTCAAATGAAAGAAGCACAGGAGCCTGTGAGATCATGAGGTATGGATAGGATCTGGTATCAGGCATCAAAGACCCAGAACAAAAAATCATATCAATGTGAATGATGGGGAGTGTGGAGTGGAGACCCAAAGCCCATCTGTCAACAATTTGACATCCCCTTACAGAAGGGTCATAAGGAAGCGGAGCCAGTCAGGGTGCAGTATAGCACCGATAAAACATACAACTTTCTTGTAGTTCTTTAATGTCCACCCTCATCACTATCATGACCCCAATTCTACCTTACAAATATGGCTAGACCAGAGTGTATACACGGGCACAGATAAGTGCTGGAAACACAGAGAATCCAGGACAGATAAACCCCTCAGGCCCGATAATAAGAGTAGCGAGACAAGGAGGGGGAGGGGAATCTGGGAGGAGAAAGGGGGAACTGAACACATGATCTTCAAATAACCCCCTCCCAAGGGGATGGACAAGAGAACAGTGGGTGAAGGGAGACATCGATCAGGGTAAGACATGAAAAAATAATAATAATTTATAAATTATGAAGGGTTTATGAGGGACAGAGGGATGGGGGAAGGAGAGGAAAAAACAAGGAGCTGATAACAAAGGCTCAAGTAGAAAGAAAATCTTTTGAGAATGATGATGGCAACAAATGTACAAATGTGCTTGACACAATGGATGGATGGATGGATTGTGATAAGAGCTGTACAACCCCCCAATAAAATGATTTTTAAAAAAGAGTAACAGTCTCTCCTGCTCACAGGGGCCGTTCTACCCTGACTTATACTTTTATACTTATACTATAAGTATCACTATGAGTCAGAGTTGACTCCATGGCAGTGAGTGAGTTTTATTCCAGCTCACGCTGACTAATTGGGTAAGTGAAGGCTGATAAGGGACAGCAGTTTGATCATCTACTAAAATAATAAAACAAAACAAAACCACTGTTCGGGGAACACCCATTGCTAGTTCCGTAGCTTTATGAAATACCAGAAGGAAAAGTACCTACACCACTCTTGAATGCTTTTGAAGAACTATGATGCACACGCATTCTCATATCTAGATTTATTTTGCTAAACAGTTGAATGGGTATTTACCTTTTTCTTTCTTTGGAGACCAGACTCTGTTTATAAGATCTACTTACGAAGTTATTTTGGTCTTTCCCCCCAAGCAAACCAGTTCAAGGACTACCCATTTCATTCAGAAGCCTGTCTACAAAGAAACCTTGTAGGAATCCTGTTGTATGTGGTTCCCATATTGGTGAGACCATTGGCCAAATAGCTCACACCATCTAAGGAGCTACCATCTATGCAGGTCTGGGAAATGATCTTGACCTTAGGGGCAGGTCTCTCGCTAGCCACCCTATTTGACATTCCACTGACAAAGCTTGGTTGGGCCACGTGAGAGGTGAGATAGATGCGTCCATGGACTGCCAAAAGAACCGACCACTCTGTCTTGGAAGAATTGCAGCCAGAATGCTCGTAGAGACAAGGTGGTGGGCCATCCTCTCACGCACTGAGGCCTTGTTACCGAGAGCGACTAGTCCCTTGAGAAGGCCATCATAAAGCCAAACCGAGGCAGGTACTCTGTGTGATGGGTTGACACAGTGGCTGCAACCACGGGCTCAAATGAGAGAACAGGTGTGAAGATGCCACGGAGAAGCAGGTTTCCTTCTGCCTTACGGTGGGTGACTGCGAGTCAGAACCCACGGAAGAGCTCCTAACCCAACAACGACCCGTTTCAATGGAATTGCTATCAAAATTACATTTAACAGAGTAGGTTAACCCTTAGTATACTGCAACAGCAGCATCCGGGAAACATTCATTTTTGTTATCTGTGCCTACCAAGAGCTGATCATATGCTGTGTGAACAATGTGCATTGAAGTGTACCCCTCAGAAAATAAGTTGAAGTCCTGTCCCCAGGTGTCCCTGAGCAGGACCTTGTTTGGCAGTGGGGCCCTGGTGGATGCTGTTTGCTCTCATAGGGCTCATCCTAACCCAAGCTGCATGTTGACCTGACCCAAGAGGATGAGGACTTTCCCCTCTTTTACAGAGGACCAGAGACTGGGGATAAAGAACAGCGATGTGGAGATGCATCTACAAGCCAAGGAATCAGAAGAGCACTTGGTTGACAGGACAATGTGGCCTTCTAACCTCCAGAACGATGAGCCCATACGTTTCCGTTGTTTAAGGCCACAAACACTCTACACTTTGGAAACAAGCAGGGCAAAAACAGCAGATGTAACTGTGTGTGGTCTTTGAGATGAGTAAAGAACAATAAGCTATGGGGGCATAAAAAGCACCCTCGACTCAAATGGAAAGAAATAAAACAAAACTTTATTGTCATCTTTTTTTTTAAAGAAAACTTTATACTTAGAAAAAGGCATGCCTTGATACTTGAGCATGCCACTGGTTTGCTCTTTAAATTCAGTTGGCAGGGGAAATGAAATTTCCTAATGTATTTTCCCTAATAAAATAAGAACCTGAAGTGCCAGCATATTTGCACACCTACCAATTATGAAATGAGTTTCCTGAATATGAACGCTAAGCCAAAATATAATTCACTCCTATAAACTACTGTCAAACTCAGCCACCACCCCATTGAGAGCATAAGGGACTGTAATTTGATTAGCATTTATTTAACAGTCTTTAATGCAACTGTATATATTTTTCATAATACACAAGACAGTCTTTTTTGGTAAAATGAGCATTTTTTCAGTGGTGACATCTACTTCTGTGGTGTGTATGTGTGTGTTTGTATGTACACATTTTTGAGACAACTTAAATTCATCTTGGGTAGTCAAGTGTTTTTTAGCATTCTGACTTTAGAAGATGTTGTAACTTTGTCGCTGATGTAGAATTTCAGGTGATGGTAAATAAAAATTGGGTATTCCTAGTTATAAATATCCCATTTCACATTTTCTTTAGTAACTGCAGAAAAATTTTTTTCAATTAATTGAATTGCAACCAACTACAAATAATGCCAGACATGCAATACTTGTGCTTCAGGTCATGGGCAACCATTAATTAAGATGCAAAGGTTCAACATTAAAGGCCTCAAATACAGGATCTTTATTCCAGAATTTTTTTGTTTGATGGGTATAGACTGAAATATTTAGAAAATGCAGCTTCAGCTAGATGGGGAAAGAGGGAATTGGGTACAATCTTTATTTTGCTTGCCCTGGAATTTTTAATAAAGTTCTGATGTATCACTTTAGCAAATGAAAATGAAAATAATCTCACGTCAGGACTTTTATTTTCAAAGGCGGGGGTGGGGGTGGGGCGCTGTGTTCTCTTTATTTTATGGGAACACTAATGAAGTTCGAACTGAGGGAGATGCAGGGGAGGATCATGGTCTTTCTGAAATGGTTATTGGCACTGGATGGGAATCTGTCAACTGAGAGATACCTTAGTGAGAAATATATATATTGGGGCTCTCGGGGATCTGTCATGGGGCCTCCCCAAATTAATTCTTTTCCAGAGACAACTAACAATTTTTTTTGTAGTATCCAGATGCATTGGCAGCATAATGCGTGTGTGTGTGTGTGTGTGTGTGTGCGTGTGAGTGTGTATGTGTGAGTGTGTGTGTGCGTGTGTTTGCTAGTGGGAGATTTCTAGAATACAGACATGCCTTCAGGTTGCTTTATGGTGACTGAGTTCAAACAGGAAGCATTCTGAGAAAAAAGATCAGTCCAACTTGTTAGCCTCCAATTTATCACCCACCTATACAAGAGTTAATGGTTGTGTTAACCCAGAGTCTCCAGAATAATTATAGTCTAAAACACGTCCTTAGAGCAAAGAGATGAAAAGAAACACAGACAGGAAAGGCTGTCATGAAATAGAAATTGCACAAGTAAGGCAACTTTCATCGTGTCGAGTAAGAGCTTTACGATGGGATTCCTTTTTCAATTAAGGTGGCTACTAAGTTGGATGAAAATGAAATATGGATGATTAGCGGGGAACACCTTGGACCCGAGTAGCTGCATATAAGTTGAAAAGGGACACAGAAATAGTTTTCCCTTTTTTCCCTCCTCCCTAAGTCATTACCAGCTTTGGTTCACAGAAAGTTTTTTTCAAACACTTGCTTTGAAAGACTGCTTTGAGGTCTGCTTTTAATTTAAACGGTTAAATATAGTATTCATGCCAATGAATCTCCCCCTGCCCCCTTCTTATATTAATACAATTAGGAAGAAAGCCTCTTTGGCTAGAGTGAACAGTATAATTTCTTAAAACAAATGTATAGCGTACACATTTAATTTTTTTAAAACCTTGAAAATAATTCCCTTATATTGACTAAGAACCTTTGTTTATATGTGAGAGGCTTTAAGCTTTTAAAACAAAACTGCAACAAGCCAGATGGGAAAAATCTGTAAAATACGGTTGTAGCAAATAAAGAACCTTTCACTAGTTTTGCCACTGAGACGTTTCCGGATATCAGTTTGGACCACAGGCTAATTTTATAGGCGTCTCTTATTTTGCTAACACAATTAAAGTAAGCCATGGGTTACATAAACTTGAAGAATTCCTAAGAATAAGATAGAGATCATAATAAAAGTTGGATCATAAATCCTATAAGACGAGCACTTTGAAATTGTCTATATCCTCCAATACTCCCACCAGCAGAGAAATATTTGCTTTCATGGAGAGTGAAAAGAAAGGTTTTTAAAATGGAATGAATTATCCCACTTCATGGCACAACAATTGCTACCTGCAGGTGGAACACTCCCAACTGCTCAGGGCTGAAGAGAAATGGCTTTGTCACTTGATCTGTGTGATGAGAGACTGTTGTGGCAATTGTCCTGTAAGACACGGTGTCAGTCTGGGTAAACTAGGGAAACAGATCCACAGAAACTCA
>NW_022111373.1:120272301-120281470 GCF_000313985.2 Echinops telfairi
TTTTTTAAGGAAGGTAGCCAGCTGAACTCTAACTTCGCCACCCAAAGAAATCCTCAGAGTACATCCTGGGAGGTGGAGGGCAGACGCAAAATTCATTCGTATCTTCAATCTTACCTTCGACATCTATGCGTATTTTGCATATTACTCAATGTTGCTGGTAGGTGCTTTTTGATCAGTTCTGACACCTACACACATGACACATGTGTAACCCTATGTGTCACAGAACAAATTCTGCCTGGTCGGTCCTGTGCCAGCCTCACATTCGTTCGTATGTTTGAGTCCCCATCAGATAGCCACTTGGTCATCGTCTTGTGGAAGGTCTTTTTGTCACTGCCTCATTATTTTAAGAAGCATGATGTCCTTCTCCAGGGACTGTTTCTACTGACATGCCCGAAGGACGTGAGATGAAAAAAAAATTAGTTTGATAATAAAACTATAAGTGTTTTATTATTCTTATACTCAATCATACATTAAAAAAATCATCAAATTTCTTAATAAAAAAAATTTTTTTGTTTGCCCCTTGAATCTTGTAAATTTGTGCTTTGACTTTGCCTGGCTTCGGCAGATGTTGGGCATGAGAGTGCAGACTACATCATGCAGGAGAAAACCCGACCATTCACACTGGCATGAGCTCTACTTCCTACTTACCTATACCTTGTATAGGTAAGGGGTGGAGCTCCCTCTCTCTGATCCCCTCCCTCCCATTGCACAAGGAAGCCCAGGATCATTTCTCACTTATTGATTATCCTTACCGTGTTTATGGGGGAATTTCACTGGTTGCCCGAGGAGGGAATGCAATGGTGTGAGAAAATGGAGAGAACAAACCTCTATTCCTAAATCCAATCTGGGCCTACTTATTTAATAAGGCTCTAAATTATGAATAAATGGTGAAACATGTCACTCTAGTCCGTCCCCTGTTACTCCCTGGTGTATGGGGGTCTCCTGCACCTCATGATGCAATCATTTGTGGTCCACAGGGTTTCTGTGGGTGGAGTTTTAAGATTAGATCACGATGCCTTTCTTTCGAGGCTGCCTTCGTCTGGAAGCTGTGGTGACACCCATTCGGCATCGTCGCAATACGTCTTCCGCCAATGACAGAACAATGGGGGCTGTGTTTGAGGGTTTTTTGGCTACCAAATCACTCCACAGGAGAGAGACAAGGCAATTAAAAGGATAATTATATATCCGATTACATATATATATATATACATTATATATAAGCCATGCGCATAGATGACAATTATGACGTATCATTCTTTACTCCCATAAAGAATTCAAGTCTAAGAAACCCACAAGGGCAGTTTGACCCTGTCCCGCAGGTTCACCATGTGCTCGGTGGCAGTGAGTTTTAAGAAGATATGAAAATATCCTCCGTGTCAGGATAATGGCAAATGCTCAACAGAGGTGGGATCTCTTCCTTGAGTCTTGGAAAACATGGGGTCATTTTGAAGATAAAGCAACAAGGAAGACCAAAAACATAAAATAAAAAGCTGTGTTACGTGCCTGGCTGTGTAGACAGCGGAGCTTTTAGCGTAGTTTAATTGTGAGAAAAAAGAACAACCGTTGCTTCCATCAGTTGTCAGCCTTCTGTCACTGTGACAGGTTAAATAAATAGTCGCCATCAAAGTAAAACCCCATCGCTGCCCCTACCAACCATTAAGCCTTCTAACCTCCTAACCAGGGCGCAGACGTTGCGGCTGTTGCAGAGGTAAAAGGTCCTTGTCAACATTTCATTTGGACAAAGGGCAGGAAAGTGAATGGAAGGAGGGAGGGGAGCAAGGAGGAGAGGCAGGAGGGAAAAGCACAAGCATTGTGGGGGTCCCTTTAAAACTTTTAACGGGGGACGGGATTAAAACCAAGATGCTATGTGATCTCCCACTGTCTGCTTAATATTTGTTCAGAGGAAGTCCCATTTATTAATTCCTGGGGCACATGACTTTGTTATCCACCCTTGTTTACCAAGGAGGCTAATCAGATGGTGGTACACAGAAGGGTAAATAGGACGGTATTGCTAGCAGGGTCCCAGGTCGTACACGCACGGGCATCTTCCAAACAAAACGTGTTTCACCAAGTCTCTGTGGGCAGTGGATGGCTACCCATACGTTCTCAGGACGACAGTTGACTTAGTCTCATGGGGTGCCTTAAAAAAAAAGGTTCACTTAAAACAGTGCCTTCTGAGGAGACGTTGTGGGCCAGTGAAATTCCAGGCAGAGAATTCCACTAAGAAGGCTATGGTGACTGTCCTTAGGGACCTCAACCAGGTAAGAAAGAGCCCTGGTTACGTGTTGCACTGCAAACTCCAAGATCCAAATTTCAAAACCACCAGCCACTCTTCCTGAGAAAGACAGGGCTCTCTACTCCTGAAACCCCCCAGGGACTGTTCTACCATGAGTTAGAATGGACTGATGAGTTAGAATAGAATAGACAGTGAGTTTTTGAGTAAATAGGTAATAGGATTTTTCATAGGATACAGGACTATTGTGAAGGCTTATTATATAGATGTTTTCAGAAAATGGAAACCTGCATTTGGTGAGAAAGGGCCAGGAAAATTGCCCTGAAGAATTTATTCAATTACAGCAAGGTACCAGGCCTGCTCTTCAAGGGTAACAAGGGCTGTCCTAGAAGAACTTCACTGGAAATCAGATTTCAGACTTCTTTTTGTTCCCCAGTTGCAAAGAACATTTAAAAGGGCTATGAGTTGAGCCCTCCAGGATGCTAACTCTGCTGTTTTGACGTGGTTTAGATTAGAGAGCGTGGTTTTCCCCTGGGAAGGGTGGGTGTCTTTGTTAGGGGCCACCGAATCGGTTCCGGCCCATAGCATCCCTATGCGCAACGCCGCCCGGCCCTGCACCATCCTCACAAGGGTGCCTATGCCTGAGCTCATGTTGCAGCCACTGCGTAGACCATCTTGTTGAGGGCCTGGGAAGGATGGGGAGGCAGAGACACCATCCTTTGACACGCATAGTCCTAGATGCAGGATAGACTGAGAAACAATAGCTTAGCCTTTGGATAGCTTTGTTGGATAAAGTCTCAGTGATTTTAGAGGGACACTTTGACTTATTCTGATACACACAGTGATCTAAAGGTCAAGCACGACTTTTCATAAACCCTTTCTCCTGGGTTCAGACTTGCTTCCAGTTGGAGTTTGCAGTGGGGAAAGGCACCTGGCTTCTTCCACTCCTTCCTCCCACTCCCCATCCAGGTCCCAGCTAACTAGCTTCTTTGCTCTATCTTGTTAGTGTTGAGATGATTAGTAGGGAGGCGGGAAAAGGGGATGAAGGGAGTTCTTTTTAAAAATAGTTGTACTGGCATATATTTGCATATCATACAATTGAATCATTTAGTCATATTAAGATTTTCGCCATCATCATCACAATTGATTTCAGAACATTTTCTTAGTTCCCCATCTCCCCCACTCTCCCTTGCCACGTCCCTAGGCAATTATCAATCCAGTTACTATCTCTATAGATCAATCGACAATGTATTTAATATACAGAAAATCAAACAAGACACAATCAGGAAGCAGAAAAAAAGGAAAAAAAAAAACAGCAATAGTGACTAGACAAACCGTAGAAAAACCTCGATCAAAAAGAAAGTGGAAAATATTAAAAACCAAAACAACTTTAAAAGGGGTCAAAAGGGATGTCAAATGATAAGGTAGTACATTTTAACCTCCCAACATCTGCCGTAATCTGCTTTACGACGGTCTCTATCTGGTAGTAAGGATATTCACATCGCTGGACTATGTTCACCCGAGGCTTAGTCCATGTGGAGACCCCGAAAATGGACTTTGGGCTTCCACTACCATGCATAGCTTTCTGAAATCTGGTGGTCACAATTCCCTCCTTCTGACTTGGATTTCACTATTTACAGTCCTTGGATCACACAGGCTGGCGTGCATCTTCCATGTGGATACTTTTTTATGTTTTCTGGGGCAGGTAAGTTGTTAAAGCAGGGGTGTCTGTGTCCCACAGGTAGAAATGAACATGGGCTTTTTCAAGGTCACTTTGATGGGCTCCTCAGAGGTTCCCGAACTCTGAGACCCTCTTTTGCTGTAGTCCTCTTGCCTAAGAGTTTCTGAAGAAACAGAAAGGGCTCTGTTCAGGTTGGCGTTGAGGGCCTGGGCACATCTCGAAGGCTGAGGTCACTTTATGCTTGATGCAGTCCCATGGGATAGAGCCTGAGATGGAACGGACCCACCCCTGCTCCACCCAAAGCACTCACACATCCTTATCTAGGGTGGCAGAAGAGCCCTGGCTCTGAGGTGAGTCAGCACCCCTCTCTCTCTCCTTACTAGCCAACATGAGTCAAGAACTAGTGTCCCTCAGTATCTCTCCATGTCATGAGACATAGTCCATAACCCTTCGCATGGGAGAAGTAGTGGCAGGAGTTGATTAAGAGCAGACTCCTTCCCCACAGACCTGGGTTAGAATCTCAGTTCTACCCCGGGTTGAGGGACAAGTAGGAGATGAATTTGGCTCTCAGTTTCCTTATCTATAAAATATTTTTGTTGCCATTGAGTAGGCACCCAGCCTATGCACAACAGAAGGACACACTGCATGGTCCTGAGTCATCCTCGCATTGCTCCTGTGCCTGAGCCCATTGACGCAGCCATTGTGTCAATCCACCTTGTTGAGGGCCTTCCCCTTTTCATCGCCCTTCCACTTTCCCAAACATGACGTCCTTCTACTGGAACTGGTCTCTCTTGACAACCTGTCCAAAGTATGTAAGACAAAGTCTTGCCATCTTTGACTCTAAGGAGAACCCTGGCTTTAATTATTCCAACAGGGATCGGTTTGTCCTTCCCATCTATAAAATGGGAAGATATTAATAGTCCCTGGAGTGCCAGGATGGTACAAATAGTCAGCTACTAATGGGAAAGTTGGAGAATCAAGACGACCAAGAGGAGCCTTGAAAGACCTCGGTGATATATTCATCCCCAAATCACTAATTACATCACACATGTGGTCACCAGGCCCTAATTACCATCCCTCTCCATGTCAGAAGGAGATTTGGGATTCGAAGGCAGCAACCTCTTATAAAGTGGGTAGGGACTTAACAACTGTGGAATAAAAACTTTCCCAAACCTTTTATTCACTGGATTCTTCTCAAAATCCTCCCTTTGACCCTTTCCATGCCCTTGATCTAGTTCGCGAGAGCCTCTTTCATTCCGTTTCTAAATTCTGCACATGAAGGGAGTTAAATCTACCTCTTTTTTGTACACATTAGAGAGGCATTTCAGTTGAATCAGAGCTCGGAAGACTCTTTATCCTGGCTGAATCAGTCCAAAAAACTAAGCTATGCTCCCACTAAAAGTTATTTTTTTCTTTAATGGTGTGAAGCATCATCACTATAGGAATCTAACTTTTTCCGGGCAGATCATTCAGCCGTTGACATTTGATTTGACCATGAAAACAAGACCTGCACAAACTCAGTCTGAATTGGTCATAAAAAAGAGGTGAACTCTACAATGGTGTCCAATTCCCACGAAGAACTTTTTCCTTTAAAAGTAATCCTTATTTATAGGCTTGGTGCCAGAACTCTTAGGTGCGATTCGAATCCAACATTTCCTGGGCACATTTTCAGGAGGTCAGTGATGACTGGGGCGTGGATCAAATACTGGTTTGTTTTCCAGACCTGTCGCCAGGATCCCAGGCTGAGTCTGAGCTCCATTTGCCTCTGGGATTTCTGCTGGTCTAGATGTGTCTGGAAGACCCAAGGGGACCAGCCCGCCCAGAGCCTCTGAGCATGAGACGCCACGATGTCTCCCTGGCGAGAAATCATCCCGGAGGAGCAAAGTGTCAAAGACACAAGTTTGAACCAGCAACAAGCTTCAGACATCACACAGGAAGGGCCATTGCGGGCACAGCGTGGAGCTGCCTTTTAGATGATCCCCCGGGGACTCAGGGCCCAGGGCTGGGAGAGAGGGGCTGCAAGTAGAAACGTAAAGAGCTATTTTCACTCAGTCTTGGGAGACACTGAAGATCCACCTGACTCGACACCCCATCTCCCCCTTCCCTGCCCTTCCTAGAAAAGGTAACCCCTCCTCCTCTGTCTGTTAAAATGGATCCGGGATAGTTGTCTTGCAAGGCGATGTGATTCTCCTCATGCCCCCATCTTACAGAGCCCTGTTGTCTGCAGACTGGAACTGCCCTGCAGACCTCAGCACACCCCATGGGGTCAATTACAACATCAGGCCCAGCAGGAGACGGCTGTCACAGAATATATATGTTTAAAAAGCCCGATTTTGAGAACTATGTGTATGAATTGATCCTAACAGTATCTCTACCGGGAAGGAAGGATTTCGGTTTTTTGACTGCGTGTGTGTGTATGCACTTAGCTGAGATATTCTTGGTTCTAATTGTTTGCTTGGCTGGTAGATTTGAAACTTGCTTCAGAAGCGAACTATGATTAATGAAGTGTGTAGGCTAGAGAGCCATTGGTATAAATAGCATGATGGGAGGAATCCAAGACTTAGGTAATTTGGGCGTGGAAGTTGTTTTCTCTTTTGTCACTGTTCATTCACTTTCACTCGTGCCCTCCTCTGTACCCCTGACCTTGTACACAAGCATGGTCTTGAGCCAGAGAGACTCCTCCTTTCATCAATATATTGATGAATATGGCAGCATCCTTGCTGAGAGAGGGAGACTTGTTTTCAGTAAGTTGGGGATGAAAATGGAGGTAGCACCACTGAAATGTTTTAAAGCTATCGATAAGGTATGTCTTCCATACTTTGGACATATTGTCAAGCGAGACCAGTCCTTGGAGCAGGACATCATGTTTGGTAAAATAGAGGGCCAACTCAAGGAGATGGATTGGCAGTGACTGCATCAATGGGCTCAAGCATAGGAAGGCAGTCTTTCATTCCATTGTGAGTAAGGTTGCAATGGTCCAGAACTGACTCAATGGTACCTAACAACAACAACAACAACAACCACTGACATGGGCTTCCAAGTTACCACAAAGCATTGATGTTTCCAGGTAGCAGAGACCAGGTGCAGCAAGTAATTTTAAGGTGACTGTAGTGTCAATACCAGTACCCAGCCAGAGTCCCAATCAGTCCCAATTCCTATGCTGTCCATAGGAATCTTGGGTAGTGACTCATGGATCCTAGAGATCAAGACTGATTGTCTACTAAGGTTGGCCTTGATCTGTAGAGCTAGAAAAGGTCTAGAATTGGCAAGAAGAGTCACCAAGTAGAGAACCTAACTCCTAAATCCTAAGACCGAGATGAGAAATGAGTAGTCTGAGGTCAGACCCTCTCTAGATTCCAGCCTTTCCCCAGAGGACCTATGGCTTTTGGTAGACATCAAGGACTAAACCACCTGAATTCTACATGTAGTTAAGGAGGCCTATAAGGTTGGTGGCTTGAGTCCACTAATCACATTTTGGGAGAAAGGTGTGGCAGTCAGCTTCTGTGAAAAACAAAACAAAACAAACTCTACAGGGGCAGTTCTTCCTGTCTTACAGGTTTGTGATGCGCTGGAATGAACTCTAGGGCGATGGTAGGTTTTGTTGTAATTTTCTGAAATGTCCCCAGTGATGTGGGGTTACTTTTGGCTTATTTGGTTAGCGTAAGGGATGTTAGCAAAAGGGACTTCCACTGATGCGTTCTTCTTCAGTAGCCCTTAGTCCAGGGGTTGGGGAGCCAATGTATTAATTCTGCCAAATGTTGGGTTAGCTATTCTTACTATACACTCAGAAACTGAGTCTGGGTAGAGGATTAGGGCACTGGCTGAGGGTAACCCTGGGACCTAGACATTAGCTTGAATGGAGATTTGTGGGAGTCAAGTGAAGATGGGCCCAGGCCTACCCCTCAGTGGGTCCAAAAACACACTAGCTAATATCTCAGTAGAGATAGTAAGATTGATCCTAGATCAATAGACTGGGGTGATTGGGGAAGCCTCTGCTTGCTCAGGGCTTCTTGAAGTATCAAATCCAATTACGGTGTATATATTCCAGTTGTGGTGTATATATTCCAATTGTGGTGTACATATTGCCTCCTAACCTCAAAGAAGTTCTGTCCATTCTATGGGTAGGACCAGGCAGCAACCTGGCTGTGGGTCAATTCTAGCAGACCCTGAAGGCGAGAATAATTTTTCCTCTCCAGAATAGAGACTTATCCTGGATAAGCCTTATGCTTTCTCTGCCCATCATGATTCTGTTACTATGACCAACCATGGACTTACTGCATCTTACAGTACCTTCTTATCTGTCCTAACGAGTCACTGCTTAGGAACCAGAAATGCCTTTCACATAAACAAACACCTAAGTAGATACAGCGAGGTTCTCCTTTTAGCCACATACCCCCAAAGCAGCTGTCCTTAAAACAGTGGTTCTTAACCTTCCTCATGCCGTGACCCTTTCAGACAGTTCCTCATGTTGCAGTGACCACCCCATGACCAGTGCCTTGGGATGTATTTCTAGCTTCCACGGCTGTGAGAAAATGCTTCTTTTTAAAAAGAAATACTTTTACTGGGGGCTCTGACGTCTCTTACTATAATCCATACATTCATCCACTGTCTCAAGCACATTTGCACAGATGCCACCATCATCAGAAAATATTTCTTTACCCAAAAGCCACCTACTTTGTGGAAGCCCTAGGAAAAACTCGGCTGGCTTCATTTAGATGAATGTTCAGACTGTCATCTGGCTATTAAGCACCTCATGTCACAGGGCCAACAGGGAAACAGCACGCCGCTGGGTTGGGTGAGGCTGTGTGATCTGGATTATCAAGGAGTACAAAGGTTGGTGCTTTGTAATGAGAGGAACCCACACACCCTCTGGAATGGCATGTAAGGAGGCAAAAAATAATAAGAGAGTGAAGAGCTCTATGGCAGAGACTGCAACATATTCACTTAGTTCCTGGGCACACAGCTAGATTGTAGTTTGCGTTGGCCATGTGACTAAAGGCTGTCAGCAGAATGTGAGGGGGGCATGATAGGATATTTACAAATCTGGCTCGCAAAAACCCCTCATGCTATTCTTTGATTTCCCTTTCCTCTGAGAGGAGCCGTAGTGGTACACTGGTTAAGCATTGCATTGAGATTTGAGAGGGCAGCAGTTCGAAACCACCAGATGGGGCAGCTTTTCTCTGCCTGTAAACGGTGACAGTCTCAGACACTCACAGGGCAGTTTCACCCTGTCCTACAGGGTCACTATGAATCGG
>NW_022111373.1:120284482-120286942 GCF_000313985.2 Echinops telfairi
TGTGTTGCCACCTGAGCATGAACAGTAAGTAATCAGAAGGAATCCTAACATTTTCTAATTATGAGAAAGTCAATTGATATTAATAAATAAAAATAGCTATGCTAAATTTCCCAAAGAGGATATTCAGGTGTGCTGAAAGATTATGGGAAACTGCTCAACGTAACGAACCATTATACCGTTCTTGCTACCGTTGTGTTGATCCTAACACATAGGGGTTCTATGGGACAGGGTTGAACTGTTCCTTAGGGTTTCCAAAAGGGTAAATCTTCATGGGATCAAACAGCCTCAGATTTCTCTCTCCGGGCAGCTAATGGATCTGAACCACCAACCTTTTGGTTAGCAGCCCAATCAATGATTATCCCTCCGGCATCACGAGAGATCCTCAATTAGCCATTAGAAAGTTGCAAATCAAAAGCATAGTGAGATATCACCTCACTCTGTTAGCATGATAGTGATCAAAAAACACAGAAAATAATGAGTTTTGAAGAGGCTGTGGCAAACTAGAGCCCTTATCCACTGCTGATGGAAATGTATTATGGTTCAGTCACTGCAGGGAACAGTGTGGTGGTTCATCTAAATGTTGACCACAGAACTACCACACGATCCAGGATTCCCAGTCCTGAAAGAAGCAAAAGCAGGAACGCAGAGAAGCTTGCACGTCAATATTCCCCGTAGCACTTTTCATAATAGTCAAAAGACGGAAACAACTGAATTTCCCATCAGCAGATGAATGGATAAATAAAGCGTGGAATACTACTCAGTCCTGAGGAGAAATGATGGTCGGATGCACCTCCAGGATAGCTGAACCTTGAAAACATGCTGAGAGACAGGAGTCCCTTGCAAAAGGTCAACGACTGTTTGATCTCACTTATAAGAAGTCTTTCACTGTAAGCTTTATGTACTTAGAAACATGTATTGTTTTACGTTGGGGAGACTTTTACCATGTAGAATCTTTGTGTCCTGCCGTTAAATAGATGTGCTGTTCCATGATTTATAATTCTAATGATTGATTTAGCTTGTGTTTTAAAAGAATGAAATTAGAGATTGGACCATATGCGTATTTAATAGTTCTGAGGTTTTTATGTGGTACATTTGAAGAATTCATTTCACCCTATCAGCCAAAGTGATTAAGAATAAATGTGTAATGATTCATCTTTTGTCCCAGTAGATCTTCCTGCCTCCCCCGCTCTGTACTCACAGACAATTGGGAGTCCAACACAGAGCCAGGCCTTTGGGTTGAGGAATGATCCGTCTGGCTGGAAGGAAGGGTCAATGTGGAAAAAAACACCAAAGAATGTCAACTTTCCCTTCCAGACATCCCAGCATTCCATCTGACAACTCTGCATCGGAAGCAGTTACACGGTTTGAAATGCAGACTCGAGGACCTTCCTCCTCTGGCTGCAAAAAAAAAGTTTTTCTTTTTAAATCTGCATTTTAGGCAATTCCTGGGAAACCACAAGAAGTAAGGAGAAGCATTTGGTGGTGTTAGCTGAAGGTATTTGTTTAAAAAATAAAGCCCTATGGCGTGAAAAAGAAAAGACACGAGCAAGCCAAAGCTTATTAGTGGTCGCTACCAGCCCCGTGCTCGGTGGTCATTGAGTCTATGGGAGGGGGAGGGGACCGTTTGGGAACAGATGGCGGTGTTGGTTACAGAGCATGAAGAACGTCATCAGTGGCACTGAATGACAGATCTAGGCACTTTTGAATAGTCAAATGCTTTCTTGTATATATTTTCACTAAAATTCCAAAAAGAGCTAGGTTTCATTTTGACCGAAGGTGAACAGCACTCCGGGAAGAGAGGTTCTCACAGGAGAAGGAGGCACTGCCGACGGAGCGGCTGCTCAAGGGACACAGGTAAGGATGCTTTGTTCCGCATCCCATTTTCTGCTTAAGAATACCCTCAGTGTTCCAGCTGTGTCCCCATGCTTTGTCTAAACAAAGGACAAGAGGCCACAGGACATTCGTGTTGGGGAAATACTCAAGTAGTTGTTGGGAAAATGCCAGAAAAAGATAATGGGTTGGGATTTTTGGTCTGTTTTTCCATGAAGTTTTGGAAGCGCCCTCCCATTCCCTCACAGCTGAACCAGTGGATCCCAACTGGGGCAGTGTGTCTGCTTTCTCCTCCGCTGCAGAAATGGAAAGCAAGAGAGGAGGAGGAGGAGAGCAGATTGGGAAAGAGAGAAAGATAAGAGAGAGAGAGAGGGGTGGGGAGGAAAAGAGAGAGAAATAAAAAGACACACGGAGTTAACATTTCCTCACAAGTGCCTGGCGGGACTCGGTCCAGGGCATGTTAATAACTGGTTCTATGGAGGGAATCTCTAAGGCCCGATAACTTGGGTAAATGTGGATTTAAATAAAAGAGAACAGTTTTTATAACTGCAGAACTTCTCAGGGCCTTTAATATGCTAACGCGTGCAGTTACTCTTGTGTGAAAGCTATGGAAGAGGAGCATGTCCCAGA
>NW_022111373.1:120287042-120290224 GCF_000313985.2 Echinops telfairi
CCCCAACCAGACAGAGGCAATACCATCCTTTGACAAAGCAGAGGCTGGGGAAACTGGAATTCATGTTTCATCCCAATGCCAAAGAGCTATGAATTCCTCTGTGGCCCCTCGAAGGCAGAATCGTTGTATAAGCGAGTTGTAAAATGAATACTAAGCCTTTGCCTTGTAAGATTCTTCACTTTCCGTCGCACGAACTACCTTACATGGCCCATGAGGCCAAGAGATGCGGTGCTTGCAAACTACCCATTTTGTTAAAATCAGGGCAACCCTCAAATCCCTTTGCTTTAAACGTTGGTTTGTACTAGCTACTCGCTGAGAGTGTTTCTGTTTCCATATGCTTCTAGGGACGCTTCTTTAGACCATGGCACATTTTGAAATCAAGGCCTTCTATTTCTGCAACCCTCTGAACACACGTGGAGGAAGACTGCTCCTCGGGAATCCACGGGACATAAACATACGGAATTGGGGATCATCCGCAGGACCTAGACGCTATCTAAAAATCGCTTCCCACTATAAAATCGACAAACTCGACCTGAACTTGGAATCAAATGATTTAGCTTTTACTTCCTGTGTATTCCTAACAAATTCTTTGACCGTCAGCA
The DNA here is from genome assembly GCF_000313985.2 of Echinops telfairi. NCBI lineage: Eukaryota > Metazoa > Chordata > Mammalia > Afrosoricida > Tenrecidae > Echinops > Echinops telfairi. The sequence goes on from NW_022111373.1 coordinate 120,287,645, forward strand.
CTTTCCTCACCTTCTCCTGGCCTCAGTTTCCTCAACTGTAAAATAAGAGAGCTGCAGAGGCTAATCCCTAAGGACTCTTCAAGCTACAAACCCCGATAATTCTCACAATATTCCCCACCCCAAGTTTCACATTTCACAGATATGTGTCCATCATCTGCGGTCCCGCAGAGGAGAGGCTGTGATTTCTAGGCCCAGCCCTCCTGGCGTGTTGACATGGGTGAGCTAACTGCACTACCGTTCTCCCTGATCTTCTAGCAGCCCACTCTTCCAGCGAACCCGTGTTTGGGTGTTTAATTTGGTCATCTTGTCCCTGAAAGGAATACAGAGAAATAACCGTAGGTGCCTAAGGTCACATTAACCTGTAATCTCGGAGTACCCTTCAATAGAAGGGCTTCATTCGCGATGTGCTTCTGAAGGGCCACAGCCCGGAACCCTATGGAGAAGTTCGACTCGGCAGCACAGGGGTCACCAGCAGCTGGACTAACAATCAGGCGATGGATAAAAAGGAATGTAACCCATTTTACTAGTTACTTTTTAAGAAACTGATTGCATGTTGAAATGGTACCATTTTGATGATAGTGGGTTAAATAGAATAGATTATTACAAGTTAATCCTACTTGTGTCTTTTAAAAATAAGGCTACAGGAAAATTTATATTATGGAGGTGGCTTTGTTATATTTCTACCGAACAGCACTGTTTCAAGCAATTCTTTCGTGCTGATAAACGTAACCATGCTTTAAATCTCCACACGGAATTTGACTGATTTCCCACAGGACCACTAATCAATTGAGGTGGGTGGCTCCTCACTAGAAATAGGTTGCTTTCCTAATTTTCATACCACTTTTTTTTCTCAGAATACTTTTTTTTAAAAGCACGCAAATAATGTTATTATTTTTAAGTGGCTAGGTGCCTAGCCCAGCCAATTTAACCCTCAATGACACAAAAGCATTGCATGCCAACAAGAAAAACACATCAGAAAACAATACTCTATCAGCAAAAATAATTTAATAAACTAAAATAAAGGCAAAGTAAGATACAAATCATCTGATGTGTGATGTTTTGATCATTTATGCATGAGTTAATTATGTTCCGACAAAAGAAAAATACGAATAGGCCCCTTTGATGTGGTCTCTCGAAGGATTGTGAGGACATGCTCAAACATTTAGACTTTTTGGCTGGAATTTCACTGCAAAATTTGTGGTTTTCATTCTTTCAAGACACGTGTGATCCTTTCACTGCCGTCTTACTTACTGTAGTCAGTAACAACTCACAGCGAGGCCACGACTTACAGAGGAGGGTTTTTGGGTAGCGTAGTGGTTACACGCTGGGCTGCCAACTACAATGTCAACAGCTTGAAGCCAATCTACGGCTCCAAGGTAGAAAGACAGGGCTTCCTACACCCGAGAGTTAAAGTCTCAGAAACTCACAGAGGCAGTTCTATAGGGTCCAATACGATCGCTATGAGATCGCTATGAGTTCGCATCGACCTGATGGCAGTGAGTTTTCCAAAGCAGAGAGCCAGGCACATCTCCCAAGGTGCCTCTGGGTAGGTTTGACCTGCCAATCTTTGGCCTAGTGACAGTAATTGTTATGCCCTATGGCAAACAGTACTACTCTGTCCTAGAGGGTCACTATGATTCGGCATCAACTCGATGCAGTTTGATGTGACAAGAAAAACCAAAAGGAAAGAAACAAAGGAATTTAGACAGACACACATGTCTAGTAAACTTTCAAAGAGCCAGCATAAAGAAGGGAGTTCGGTTTGGGGTTGGGAGACAGTGGCATGGGCTGTGGGCAGGGATGGGGGGTGGGGGGAAGAGTGGGAGCCCAGCCAAGGCCACGCCACCAACAGCAGGGCCCTTCTTCCTTGGACACAGGACTTGGCAATGGGTCTACTCCCATTCTTGTTCTGAAAGGACAAGGTGCGGCCCTTCTGAATCTGAGTATTCCAGGATCTTGTGCTGTTTTCAGAATACTTAAAAGGCACCCTAGAACATGAGTATATCATCACCCACTGCCACCACCTGATAGTTGTATCCCAGAGTGAAAAATGCTTAAATGCAAAGGTTAAATTTAAAAAAAATCAATCTGTATTAATTTATTTTAAAATCAAATGCAAGAATACCTATGAAAAAAATTGAGCTGTCCTAAATAGAGAGATAGTATTTATGTATTAATTGAGAGAAAAATCTTAAAACACATGAGAGGAATTAAACATCTTCTGAGGATCCCTGAAAGCATAGTGATTTCGAGTTGGGCGGCTAACCTCAAGGTCAGTAGCTCAAATTCGCCAGCCACTCCACTGGAGAAAGAGGTGGCTTTCTACTCCCATAGGAGTTACAGAGCTGGAAACCCACATAGGTAGTTTACCCTGCCCTCTAGGGTCATGGCGAGTCCACATGGCCTCGGTGGGCGTGAGTTTGAAGAATGCACAGCCCCGGAGCGGTGGCAATAGTTACTGTGCCCACCTGCCAACTGCAAGGTTGAAGACTGGAGCCTGTCCAGAGCACCTCAGAAGAAAGGCCTGGTGATCCTTTTTGGAAAACGCCGTCATTGAAAGCCTAACAGAGAACAGATCTA
>NW_022111373.1:120291228-120292691 GCF_000313985.2 Echinops telfairi
TCACCACCAGCCCCCACTGCAGTGCCCACAGCTCCAAGATACAAGTTGGCTAAATGGCAAATGTAATCTTCCACGTTCAAGTCTATGTGGATTTTCTTCCAAAATGAAATAAATTTTGCTCTTTACCATCTTATCAGCATGATTCCACAGTACTCCCCAAGCATTAGCAATCACTCCGAATCAGGCAATCATGGTGATAAAAGACAGTTAGGGGAGAGACGGGTGCACAGGGGACCCCGTTCTCCATCTGATGTTAGACACAAATATTGACATGAAGCCCCAGCATGAGAAGCCAGATTTTCAAATTCCGCTGATCAAAGCAGGTTTGGAGGCAGCACACTCCAGTTCAGGTGGAGGACAAACATGACACTGGGAGACGGGGGCTCCTTTCCAAGCAGAGCTTTCCCTGTAGTGCCCGAGCCGATTAAAAGCAGCAGGGCCAGCCAGCAGCACTGGAGAGGATTTAATGGTGTTTGCAGTTGCACGGGGCTTGGAGCTCTTGGCAATAAACGCCACCATGTTGCTGAGCCTGGGAAGGGTGCTACACTTCTGACAACTAAGAGACTGGAGAGAAATTGCCTCTCTCTCCTCCAACACTCCCCTCGAACATCCCCCCTCCTCGCCACCCCTTACCTTGCTCCACATCACCTGTATTCAAATTGTGTGCATGCCACTTAATTGGGGGAGTATCTTCTGATACTTCAATGGGACGTCATAAACCATAACCAGAATCAAGTGGGGTGATTTGTTTCCGTGAAAGAGAGCATGATTGAGGTGGTTATTAGTAAGCGGTAAAATACAATGAGGATAATTGGTGTGAGGGCTATCATTACTGAGGGCTGTCTTCACAATTTCCCATTAATTTCGCTGTGATTAAATGAAATTACTCACACGCAGCTAACGGAATATAGAAAAGAAGAGGAGGCTTGGTGGGCCAAAATATAAAACTGCAATTTAGACTTACATCCCTAGGAAGACCCAGACCTGGTGAGAAATTGCCACCAAGTTTTTTAGACATCTGCTTCGCATTCAAAACCCCCAGTGTTTTCTAGGGTTCGAAAATGGGTTGGCAAAAAGAATACCTTCTCAGCAATGAAAAAGAAATAAAAATGCAAATGCAAAACATCCATTGCGTCAGGACAAGTCAGTGGTCTAAGTTCATACTAATCAAGTTGGAAGGAAGTCGCAGAAGGGCCGCCCTTCTCTCTTGCGGAAGGCAGGAAAACTGGGCAAGTGTCACTTTGTAATACTTCGTTGGCATCACGTTACTAATTCATTTTGTCCAATGTGACGGAAGCATGGCTTCAGCCAGGTGTTAGGGTGTATTCTATCTATCTATCTGTCCATTAGTCTATCTGTCTGTCTATCTATCTATCATCTATCTCTATCTATCTATCTATCTATCTATCTATCTATCTATCTATCTATCTATCTATCTATCTATCTATCTATCTATCTATCTT
>NW_022111373.1:120292879-120295131 GCF_000313985.2 Echinops telfairi
GCCGCCCCGAGACACTGCTGTTTGACCAAACCTTACAGAAGGATCAGGGAGGAGGGTAGCAATCTGATGGAAGGGAGTCTCAACGTAATGTGCTGGGCAGCAATAGAACAGTGGGTTTGGCAGGAAGCTCCTGGGATCCAGTTTCCTTGCAAAGAGATGGGCACAGAGAAGCTGCTCAAGGCCCTGGGTCACTGCTCTGCCATTGCTGGCTTTGCCATCACAGGAGGACTGAAAACGTGTGCTTTGTGGGCTTTTTTATTTTAACGTTGTGCTTAAAACAAAGGCACACAAGGCTTTAAGAAGAGGTAATAAAAAGAGGGAAGATTGTCTTGTAAAAATATTGTTGAACATAAAAGAAATAAAAAAGTAGGCAATCCTGGGATTGAATGAGTAGCTGGAAAATTTTCTCCTCCACAAAACTCCATCAACTGATCGCTGGTTCGGCAACGTACATGGAATAAATGTCTCAGAAACCCACGGGGATGAGACTATCAATCATTTGATAATGCCATGGATGACAGAGTGGCCAGCTCCCTCACCTCTTATGGTGATGCTGAGAAGGGACACCTGGGGATAAGGGTAAGCTAGGGTACATGGTGTTCATATTGTTTAGTATAACAAAGCAAGAAAACATTCAGATATAGATTTAATATGATGAAGGTTACTTACACACACACACACACACACACACACACACACATTCCTGGTGAAGCAATAAGCTTTCCATCCAATGGAAAGCTTGGCCGTTGGTATCCAAGCCCAGGATCCAGAGGGGAAAGGCTTGGTGTTTAGTTCCCAGAGAGTTCTACCTGGTCACGTTTAGGTCTAAGTTGAAACTGGACTCACTGGCACCTAACAGCATGTAATCATTTGTGCACACATGGAGTCCCTGGGGTTGCAAGTGATTCAAGTGCTCACCTGCTAACTGAGAAAGACTAGAGGTAAGAGTGCAAAAGTCTTCGTGACCTGCTCCGGAATATTAGCCATTCAAAGAATATTGATACGTTAAGTATTAAGATAGCAGATGGACTTTAGCCCTCTACTCAAGGCCTCCCTAAACAAAAGAACACTTTGTTCTAATAACTTGGCACTCTTTGACACTCACCTTCCCGATACAATTGCTGAAGACAAAATGAGTGCATAAGCAAGTGTGGTGAAGAAAGCGCATGGCACCGCCTATCAAAAGACATAGCATCTGGGGTCTTGAAGGCTTTGAGTTAAACAAGTAGTCATCTATCAGGGAAACAAATGAGTCCACATGGAAGAAGCACACCAGCCTATGTGATCATGAGGTGTCAATGGGTTCAGGTATCAGGTATCAAAAGATCCAAAACAAACAATTATATTGATTTGAAAGAGGGGGATTGGAGTGGAGACCCAAAGCCCCTCTGGAGACAATTGGGCATCCCCCCATAGAAGGGTTCCAAGGAAGAGGCAATTCAAACAGGGTGCAGTATAGCACAGACAAAACACACATCCTTCCTCTAGTTCCTGAATGCTTTCTCCCCACCACTACCATGGCCCAGTTTACCTTACAAACCCGGCTCGACTGGAGTACACACATTGGTACAGATAAGAACTCTAGACACATTGAATTCGGGACAGAAAAAACCCTCAGGAATAGTAGTGGGAATAGTGATATCATGAGAATAGGGGGATGGTGGAGTGGGGGCAAAAGGGGGACCCCATCATAAGGTTGGATATATAACCCCCCCAGGGGGATGCATAACTGAAAGTTGGGTGAAAGGACACAATGGACAGTATAAGACATGAAACACATGAAATAACAATAGTAATATATAATTGATCAAGAATTCAAGGGGTGGGGGTGAGGGGAGTGGCGGGGGATGTAGAAGAGGAGCTAATACCAAGGGCTCAAATTGATAGAAAATGTTTTGGAAATGTTGATGGCAACATATGTACAAGTATGCGTAATACAATTGAATGATGGATTGTTACAGAATTTATAGGAGCCCCCAATAAAATGATTAACAACAATAATAAAAAGATTCTACTACAAAAATTTCATTATTAAAAAAATTTTTCTTCCTATTATAGGTAGTTCTAAATGTTAGATTCCTCCCCACACTCCCTAAGGCAGAGAGGGTGTTAAAGGTATGTATACCCGCATATAAGCTGACCTAATTTTATCACAAAAAGTACATTAAAAATGTGATGAAAAACTCGACTTATATAAGAGTATATATGATGATTGCAAATGGAAAAAACCCTTAGAAATCAGGTATTGATAG
>NW_022111373.1:120295685-120297386 GCF_000313985.2 Echinops telfairi
TGCAAATCAAAACAACAGTGAGATTGACCTCACTTGGGCATTACTAGCAAAGGTGAAAGAAAGAAGAGAGAAAACCCACGAATATTGGTGAGAATGTGGAGAGACTGAACCTTCCTGAGTGGAGGCCTATGAAAAGGTGCAACCATTATGGCAATAGAAATTTGAACTAGAAATACAATAGGATCCACTCATCCCACTGAAGTGAAAAACAAACACAAAAATACAACCGAACTCACTGCCATTGAGTCACTTCTGACTCATAATGACCTTAGAGGGCAGGTTAGAACTGCCCTGTGGGTTTCCAAGACTGCAACTGTTTACAGGAGTAGAAACCCTTGTTTGTCTCCCATGCAGAGGCTGGGAGACAGAGGCAGTTTGTACATATGAATTTTCATGTAGTGCAAAAATATCCATAAGAATAGCAGAACATACAGGGGCAAACTTATGGAAACTTCTTAGTCTTCACCAAATATCTTGAAGGAGTGACTTGTTGTACCTGGGGGCTGAGGACCATAGTTTTGGGAGGGAGACACCAAGGTCAATGGCGTGACATAGTCCATGAAGACATTGTTCTGTATCCTAGTGTGTTGAGTAGTAACTGGGGTCTTCAAAGCTTGTTAGTGGCCATTGAAGATGCAACTACTGGTCTCTCCATCTGGCGCAAAAAAGAGTGAAGAAAACCAGAGATGCAAAAAACCAATTAGTTCCAAGGCCTGAGCCTAGAAGGACTACTACTGCTCTGGATAGAGTGGGAGAAAAATGTGGAGCAAAACTCAAACTACTCAAAAAGACCCGGCTTACTGATCAGATGGAGTCTGATCTGCCCCTGAGACAATGGCACTTAGTCACCCTAAGAGATCTGGAACAGAACTCACTCCAGTGGATCAACTTTCAGCCAAATGATAGACTTTTAGGGAGAATGTTAACAGCAGGCAGGTATGTGACTCTCAGAACAATCAACAATCTCATATGGTGACATGAGATCAACGGGGCAGCATTTGCCCAGAAATACAGCTCCGTAGACAGGAAAGAATAGAACAGATGGAAACGGTAAACAGGGGGAGGAAATTGGAAGAATGTTGTTATGGTGTGAGGATGGCAGTCAATGTGACAAAATAAAATGGCTATGAATTGTTGAATGGAAAGCTGAGTGCTCTGTAAACTATCAGCCAAGTCACAATAAAAAGTTTTTACGAAGTAACCTATGTGGTAGTTTTCCCTAACACACAAGGCATTACTATGAATTAGGATCGATTAGACGGCAATTTGTGTGTGTGTGTATCAAATGTAAATATATAAACATACAATGGAATGTAAAGATAATGAAAACTTTCCCAAAACCTTCTGAATCCTGTTCATGTATCTCACTTACATTATGCTGTTGTTAGCTGACCTTAAGTTGATTTGTTTCTGACTTACAGTGACCCTCTGCACAGCCTTCTGGAAGCCTGCCCAGTGCCGTACCATGTACACAATTATTGCTATATTGGAAAGCGTGGTTGTAGATACTGTGTCAATCCATCTGGTTGAGGATTTTCTTCTTTTTCATTGACCCTCTACGAAAGCATAATGTCCTTCTGTTGGGCCTGGGTCTTTCATGATCACAAGTCTAAGGGATGTGAGAGGAAGTCTTACTGTCTTCCATTCTAAGGTGTTAGTTATTATCGTGCTAATAGAAACCTGGGGGAGAATGCCAAGGTG
>NW_022111373.1:120298712-120309620 GCF_000313985.2 Echinops telfairi
AACTGGGTTCCCTGACCCTTAGAGCTGGAGCTGAGTGCCATCGAGCTGTGGCTCAGTAGAGTAGGATGCCTCTAGGCGCTTAATTCAGGGGGCGAGTTCACTGAGCTAGAGCCGAGTGTCTTTGGGTTGGGACTTATCACAGAATAGCATGCCTTTGTAGCATGCCCTGACTGAACTACTATAGCCTGAGCATTTTCAGCTTAATAAACCTCTTAATTAGGAAGGTTGTCTTTGAGTTCTGTGTGACCAGAAAAGTAGAGTGAGTATGAGACAGAACTCAGCCGCTAAACTCAAGGTCAGTGGTTCAAACTTATTAGCTACTCCATGAGAAAAAGAAAGGGCTGGCTGCTCCTACAAAGATGTACAGTCTTGGAACCTCCATGGAGATGTTCTTTGTCGTATAGCAGTGGTTTTCAACCTTCCTCAAGGCGCGACCCTTTCATGCAGTTCCTCATGTGGTGGTGACCCTCCAACCATAACATTATTTTCGTTGCTACTTCATCACTGTCATTTTGCTACTGTGATGAATCAGGTGACCCCTGTGAAAGGGTCGTTCCACCCCCAAAGGGAGTGCAACCCACAGGTTGAGGATCACTGTCTTATACGATCACGACTCACTCCTTCGATGGTAGTGAGTTTTGGGGGGTATTTTGAAAAGAGGAACCATGGGTGTTAGCCATGTGGAAGATCACATCACGATTGTTAACACCTGTTCCTGGGGCCGTTATTCAGTGGGCTCCTTCCTATTATCACGTGTGGCGGTTTTGCTAACTTTAGAGCCATCGTGTAGTCAGAAGCAACACAGACACTGAATATACGTGTGAAGACCCCAAGGTCATGACACGATCGTTTACGAACAACAGGAAAATAAGCAGGCTTTCCACATTTTATCCCTTACTATAGAAGTTTCAAGATTAACATGACTTTCCCCCCTTTGGTATAATTTAGCATATTTTGGTATGTTCTTGAAAACCTAAGGCATTATAAATTCTTATTATGATATTGGACAAGAGTAAAATATACCACTCAGCTACAACTATTATTAGGCTAGGGCCTTGTAAATTTCCAGTCTTTAAAATATGACATTTTCTAGTCAAAATATTTAGCTAAAAAATACTTTAAACAGAATAGCACTCTGAAATAGAAATTGTGAGATATTGACTCTCATCATAAATGCACAAAGATTTTTCCATTCATTTAAAAGCCATCAGAATTAAAACTATTCTAGGCATTCATGGAGAATCATCCTTTGAGTTCTTTATATATGCAGACACAAACACCTGCTTCGTGCAGTTTATAATCCAGTGGAGAAAACAGACTAGGAGTGGAGAATAAATAGGTATGTTATCTATTTTGGGATCATTGTAAAGGTTATGCGGACAAAATGGACAGAGCAAAGGGATGCAGAGTGACAGAGAATGAGGGAGACAATTTTATAAAAGGTCAGGAGGGGCTCTCTGTGTAAAAACCTGTATCTTGGCAAAAATCCAGCAATGGAACCACCGGCCACCATGTCCAGTAGTGAAAACAGCCGTGTCGGGCCCATGGAGAGCACAAGTCTGCAGTGGTGGACAGAGCATGGCCAGCATGGCTGAAGTGGAGAAAAGTAGGAGATGCGATGGCTAGAAAGTACACTGAGTGACCAGAAGTATGAGAAGCAAATGTTGTTAATTAAAATGTTTATATTAAACTCTACCTCTTAGCTTTTATATCTTAAAATATGACTTTGGGGATATTTATTATAGTCCTTAGGATGTATGCTGCCTGTATATATATGTGCATGTGTATTTGGAGTGCACATATATGTATGTGTGCATTTATATGTATATCCATGTGTATACATGTACGTAAATGTGTTTGTAGTGCACATGTGTGCGTACATGTGTGAAGCCATGTGTATATATGTACACATGTGCATGTGTATGTACACACAAGTGCATCAATGTGCATATATATATGCCTTTCAGCATAGCATGGTGTAGAATAGAAATTCCAGAACATTTCATTGTGTTCATGCAGAACATGTTAAATAGAACATGCAGTGGTTGTTTGACAGAAAAAAAGGGATACTTTATGGTTTAAAATCCCCTTACTATACTCTCTGCTGAGTGAAAACCTGAGAAGCTGGGTTATCTGAAGAACAAGGTAGCATTAGGATTAAGAACACTTGTTAACAGCCTGCAATACGCAGATGGCACACCTTGCTTACTGAAAGCCAAGAGGCCTAGACGCACTTACCGAGGAAGATCAGCGATTATAGGGTTCAGTATGGATTACAACTCAATGTAAAGAAAAGCCAAATCCTTACAATTGGGCCAGTAGACAGCACCATGATAAATGAAAGAGAGATGAAAGTTGTCAAGGATTTCATCCACACTCAATGCTCATGGAAGCAGCAGTTAAGAAACAAAGGACATAATGCACTGGGCACATTTTCCACACAAGTTCTTTTTAAAGTGTTAAAGAGCAAACATGTCACTTTGAGAACCTAACCCGAGCCATGATATTAATTGCCTCGTATGCATATGAAAGATGAACCCTGAGTAAGGAAGGCCACAGAAGATTAATGCATTTGAATGATGGTGATGGCAAAGAACACGGACTGTCGGGAGAACAAACAATCTGTCCTTGAGGAAAGACAGCCAGGATGGTGACACTCCTCACATACTTTGGATATGGTATCAGGAGGGATCAGACCCTGGACAAGGACGTCGTGCTTGGTAAAGTCGAAGTAGAGGGTCAACAGAGAAGACCTCGGCTAAGATGTTTAGACACAGTGGCTGCACCAAGGTGTTCACACATCTCAGCAATTGTGAGCATGCTTCAGGGCCTGGCAGTGTCTCATTCTGTTGCATACAGGGTGGCGACGAGTAAGGAGCTGATCGAATGGCACCTAACAACAATGTGGATGTAAGTATGACATGTACATACCTAGGTGTGTTTGCATGCACATATAAGGGATAGTATGGCACAGTATCAGATTGAGTTTACATCTCAGCCCTCCTGGTTTTTTTAGTGCTGAAAGGTTTTTTTTTAGCCTTGAAAGGTTAGTATTTAACCTTTCTCTGCCTCAATTTCCCCATCTGTACTGCAGGGATTACTAGCATATCTACTTTGGAGGCTACTGTGTAGATTAAGTGGATTAATATACATACGAGGGGATGCCCACCCAAAGTGGAAGAAAGATCCACTGGGCAGAGATGTTGGAGGATGCATTCTTTCCACTAGGTGAGCTTTGAGCAATTCATGAAGCACCGAGTTAGTGCACTCGGTGGTATCGCCTGGGAAGGTTCTCTCTGGTCACCGTGAATTTTTCGTAAAAGTAGTTTTGCTTGAACCTCATTTTTGTGACAGCCTCGTTTTGTTCTTGTTTTGTGACGTAAGAGAACAGCGTGCGACTGTGAAATTTTGTTTCCTGCTCAGGGAAAAATGCCACAGAAACTGTTGTGATGCTGAACATACCTTACAAGGACAGCGCTACAGCAAAGACTCGAGTGTATGAGTGGTTTTCTCATTTCAAAAAAGGTGAAATGTCAATGGATGACAAACTTCTTCTGGATGTCTGTTAACTTCCTGAATGAACGAAAATGTCAACTCAGAGTGCATTTGGAGTTCATTCCACCAGGTCAGGCTGTTAATCAAGCTTTCTATTTAGAGGTTGTGAAGAGATTGGGTAACAGTGACAAAAAGGCCTGGTTTGTGGCAGACAAGAGACTGTTTTGCCACTACAACAATGCACCTGTTCACGCAGCTATCTCTGTGCACCAGTTTTGAGCAAAACAGCATACCTCTCTTGCTTGTACCTTACTCACCTGACCTTAAATGGGTCACAGATTTGACCAATGTATTAAGTGTAATGGAGAGTACTTTGAGGTGATAAGGTTGTTTTGTTAAAAAAAATTAAAGGTTTTTTTAATACATAGCTTTGAAAAAAATTCCAGTTATTTTTTCGGTACCCCCCTCATATGTGAAGTTCTAGATAGACAGTAAGTTACATATAAATGCTGCTTTTGTTATTTCCACAACAAAGAGCATTTTGTCCAAATGGCTAGAATGTATTGTCATAAACCAAAACCCTGACTTGCCGTGTTCTCATTGGAAACTCAAATTAATGTACTTGGCAAGCGTTTTTGGAACTTTTATTGCTTTTGTGTTTGTGGGATGTTTCAAACTTAAAGTAGATACTTCTTTGGATTCAGAATTGGGGCAATTTCAAGGTTTCTGCTGTAGTCGGACGGTGCGGCCAAAGGTGCTGTCTAGCGGTGACGAGTGCACCGCGTATGGACCGTGTGAGGGAGCGCCGCGGTCTCTCCAGAGTACCAACCCAGGGCAGGGAGCTCATGACACTGGCTTTCCTCACGTAAAACGTGGAAGGACATGAAAAATAACGTCCAGAGTTAAAGTTGGAAAATGTAGGGTAGTAAAACTGATGATTATTTTACTGTTTTCCAGTTAGGTATTTAATTGAGGGGAACAGAAACACTTTTTTGAGAACTTCAAACAGCTCAGCTGGAAGCACGGGAATTAGCATAAAGTGAAATATTTATGGGAACTTAATACTGTTTAAGACTCATTTTCTCCTTGCCTTAAGACAAGAAGCCAAATTAACCATTTCTAATTAAAGAGTTGGGGGGAAAAAAAAAAACTAGTGTGAGAGCAGACATAGAAGCCAAATGGTAATGTCTACGTTGTGAAGTGTGAAAAACAATCATTTGACACTGAGGTCAACAAGGGGAAGACACAAAAGAATCCCTGTAAAATGAGAGAAACAAATTGGAGTGATGTATAAAGAAATAGAATCGTGGTAGGCTTGCTACCACTGCTTCTGTTTTTATTTTCTCTTGGCGTAGCGTTTGGACACCAGGCCTGGTGGGTGATGTCTCTCTTTGTCTCTGACGAGGGTTGAACGACCAAGGAACTGAACAAGCAGGCTTTGGAAACGTATGTGATGGAATTGCTTTCAAGAGGACTCTTGGGAATTCTGGTCCCAAGGAATATCCCCTAAAAAAAATATCTAAAAAGGAAGCTATTTTCAACCCCAAACAAAACGCAACAGGGGCTCGGGACCACTGTCTTCTTCGTATTTCAAAATCACTGGATCCTGAATCAGAATTCATACAGTTATGTTACCGTGTTGGGGAAGAACGTTGAATATAGCGTGACTGCTAGAAAAATGAACAAATCCGTCTTGGAAAACACACACACACACACACACACAAAAGAGCATGCACACGCATGCGCCAGGATGCGTCTTAAAAGTAAGGATGGTGAGACTTTGGGGGGACCTGTGATCAGAAGGGGCCAGTGCATGGAGGATATCATCTTTGGCAACAAAGAGCATGCGTGCAGAAGAAGAAGCTCCCGAAGGAGATGCATTGATACAGCGGCTGCAGCAGTGGGCGCAGTGGTGAGCATGGTGTGGTCTTTCCTTCTGTTGTACAGAAGGTCACTCTGACTGCACTGGCTTGAGGACAGTCATTTGAGGCCAATCCCTTGAGGATAGCACTTACTATGTGTCAAGCGCGATCCAAAGAACAGTCACACAGTATACATATAATGATTTGATTAAAATACCAATTTTAGGCTCATATTTTTATTTGAATGTCTCCCTGCATAACATCTTAAAATGCATTTGCACCCTTGGCCCCTGAGTCATTAGGGGTTGGACCATTGAAAGATGAACATCAGGCAATGCGCACTTGCCCAGAAGAGGAGAAAATATTGCATTAGAATGTACCTTCAACAAGTGAAAACTCCAATTAAAACATAATCATGGGACTAGAAGGAAATTAAAAAGCAGCATATCACGTATTCTTCACAGCCTTCCACCTTACAATTTTGTTTTTAAAATGACTTGAAAGGTCTTGCACAAAGGAGCCAGCGATCATTGGTCGTAGTTCACCGCCTTTCACACAGGGCATGCTTGTTAGTGAACATGGAATGGTTCACCCGGATAGTCTATTTTTCTTTGGAAGCTACTTTGCAAGCATCTCCAGTTTTCCTTCGACACTATTTTGATGTTGAGTAAAGTGAAGGCATTTGTTTGGTTCCACTGGTGAACAGAATCAGGGTTATTCTGTAGACAGGGTTTTGATCATAGTCCCACCCCCTCGCCCTGCCCCCACTTCCTGGAGCATTTGCTTCGTTTTGCTTTGCCTGTAGATTTCTTCTTTCATTTTCCCTAAGTACCATCCCTCCTCGTCTTAAACACCTGCTGTTGCTTCCTTGGAGATGAAACAGGAAGCTAGGCCTGCAGAAGAAGCCTAATGTTTCGGAATTCTGGCTGCTTGAATACATTGGAAGTTGTATTTTTATGGTGTTTATCATAAAGAACTTAATCCCCACACAGACTGCTTCTCTGGCAAGGGAGTGGAAATAAGCCCCATATTTTGGGGGGGACGATTTTTCCCTATCTGTGACAGCTACACAGACAGCCTGCACACTGACTACACAGTATCCATCATCCCTTAGTGCTCTCTGGATATCTCTTTGGAGAAGCCAACTGGACAGAGAGGACTTCCTCCCCAGATATGAGGGCCTAGTCTCTCTCTCTCTCTCTTGTTTTTTTTTTTTTGGACCTAGTCTTTTAAGGTGCATTGGTAGCTCTCGAAAGCACCCTGGCATGAGTACCAGGGGGGGATACGTTTGCTCCAAGGTCAGTGGAGGAGATGGTCAGACACAGCGGCTACAAGAACGGACTCCAATAGATCCACGGTTGTGAGGATGGTGCAGGACAGGGCAGTGTTTCCTTCTGCTGTCAATGCCACCGGTAAACATTAGCAACAGGCTTACTGACTCATGGTGCTAACTGCCCCTGTCTCCCCCCAAACGTTGCTCAGTCTGACCCCAGCCCCCGGGACCACTGGTGGCTATGGTAACCTGTAGCGATTTCATTTGCTTTTGAAATAGTGCGCCCGTCCAAAAATCACCTGGAGAAATCCACACACCATCAACTTATTGACTCCTGCTTCCAAAGCAGGACTTCAGCGTCCTTTCAGTGCCAGGGAGTCAGCCCATTCTTTCCGCAGCGAGTGGGTCATTGTCATCTTGGCTTTGTTGTGGAGACAAGCTACCGTAGCAGCAGCGATAGCATCTGCCAATTAAGCTCCAATGCAGCGCTCAAAGGCTAGGGAAGACAGAATTTAATTATGAGAGAGATGACACGACTCAATCCTAATTGTCATAGGAGGCTCCTCATCGAGGATCTGTTAATCATTGGAGAGGAGAAGGGTTAGCAAAACTGCCTTATGTCACCAAGGGCAAAAAGCAGCAGGGCATAATTGGCGTAACCCCAATTAAGAACGGCCACAGCAGAATAGACCCGTCTTACGATTATCTTCCACATGAAGGACAGGGTCCTGCTTACTATGATTGTAGGCGATTGCTTTCCTTTCTTCTAATTCTTTCCCTAGCAAGTCCTTAATGGAACTCGGAAGTTTCTTTCATTCTCGAAAGGGTTTTCTGAGCTACAATTCTTTTTACATCAAACAACAAAACAAAACAAAAATGTAGCCACACTGATTAGTTTAACCAACAATATTGGGGGACATAGAGGTGTAGAAAGCTTCCCCAAAGGGAGCAGCCAGGCAGTCTTAAGAACCAAGCTGCCTTAGCCACTTGTCAGAAAGCTCTGATGGCTCCCCGAAGGATGGACTCAAGGTGAATGCGGCTTCTCTTTTCAGCAGACTCCATGTCCGAGTCCTGTGAGGATGAATGATGTTTCCCCACCAAGTGCCCATGCCCTAACATCTGGACTAAATCAATCTGTTACCTGATATGCAGAGGGGACTTCCGAGATTGGGAACACCAGGCTGGAGGATCGGAGCGGATCCAGTGTCGCACTGGGTCTTTTATAAGAGAGCGGCAGGAGAGCCTGAGAAGGAGACGTGGTGGCGAGACAGAAGTCCGCAGAGAGAAGGGTCTGAAGACAGAGGAAGGGTCTAGGAGCCCAGGGCTGCGGGTGCCCTCTGGACCCTGGGGAGGGCAAGAAAGCATTCCCATCTCTAGAGGCTCCAGAAGGAACCTAGTGCTGCAGGCGCCTTGGTTTTAGCCCATTGGAATGCCTAGCCTGGCACAATTGTAATCGGATGGTATTGTGTTAAGTCATCAAATTGGTGGTAATCGATCACAGGAGCAATATAGGAAACTACAAATGGGTCCTGGTTTTATCTGGGTTATCAGCCTTCGCTTGTTTAATGAAAGGGTGGATCTAGTAGCATTCCCAATTTAGGGGCTAAAATGGCTCACAGAGCAAAGGCAGCTGGCAGATGGGGTATATCTGGGAAGCATCCCCATGTTTGTGTCTGTAGACAGTCACACTGGGGTTGGAGGTCACAGAGATGTAAGTTCTAGAAGAACCTTGGTGTGTAAGGTTTAGGACAGTGGTTCTCAACCTTCCTCATGTCACGACCCTTTAATACAGTTCCTCATGTTGTGGTGACCCTAACCATAAAATTATTTTTGTTGCTACTTCATAACTATAATTTTGCTGTAATGAATCGGGTGACCCCTGTGAAAGGGTCGTTCAACCCCCAAGGGGTCGTGCCCCACAGGTTGAGAACCGCTGGTTTAGCAGGCGGTCAAGGGGCCAGGGTGCGTGCTTTTGAGGCATTGCTAGGGAAGGAAGGGGGCTTCAGGTTCTAGAACTGTGGGAAAGGGTGGGGACATGCTTTTGTTACTGATAACAAAGAATGCAAATCAAAACCAAATCTGTCACCATGTCTACTCTGAGCCCCCATGGCCCCCAGAACAGAGTCAAACTGCTCCTTTCAGTCACCTTGTATCTCTCCGGCGCGGGCATGGGTGGGTTTGACCCCCCTTGCGTATCCCACAGCGCTACCAGGGCCCCTTAAAACAGAGCAGGGACTCCTAAAACATCTAAAACATAGAGACCCCAGCTACGATTTCTTTATTATTGATATGTCTGCAACTTCTGGACAGCGTCCTGCTGGCCATGGTGGACTAAGCCATTGGAGGGTGCATCGAAAAGGTCATGCTTCAGTTGAGATTCACCAGCTCAGAAACCCAGTCCAGCAGTTCTCCTCGGTCCCAGTGTCGCTCTGAGTCAGAAGCAACTGAAAGGCAGGGAAGGATTTGGGGGTGGGGGTGGGGAGGGGGCATGGCCTTCTGTACGAATATACAGTATGCAGTATTGGATGCACAAAATATCAATTGGAAATGTATGTGCGCACAGCGCTACATTGCCTTCTACCGTATTGCAGAGTAGTACAGAGTGAGAGGTGTACATGTCCCTGACTTAATATGGCCCTTCTAGCCCTCCACTCGTTAGCCATAATCCCTTTTGTGATGCACTGTATATTCTAGCCTCTGTGCTTATGGTCATAATCCCACTTTGGAGAGAGTCCTCTGTGAATTGATTAGGATGGGATACATCCTTAAGCTCTACTTTACTAGCAGGTGTGACTTAAGTCCTCATTCTTTTCTTTTCTTGGGGCCATGGTTGGCTGAAAGATAGGAACTAGCCTTCTATCAAAGCCCGCCTTTTCCCTGATGGAGAATTGGTAGCACGTGGGGCAGTGAATGATTTAATTTGCTTCTTCTAGCCAAGAGGAACCCCGGTGGTATACTGGTTAGGCACTGCAGTGCGATCTGCACAGTCAGCAGTTCAAAACTACCAGCAGCTCCAAGGGAGGGAGAAAGAGTTTCTACTCCCGTAAACAGTTATAATCTCCAAAACTCATAGATGGGGAGCAAAGTCCTGTGCCCTCCTTTCTGCATGGGGACCCTCCATCCAGGTGAAGCCCTCCTCTAACTGTCCAGTGTGCGTCGGTCCACTTTACGGGCACTGTGTCAATGAACAGCACAGAGCTGCGAGGAGGGGAGCCTTTTCTGGAAGGAGGCACTTTAGGCATGGAGATGATAGGGTTTGAAGAGACACCATTTTCTTAGGAAAGTCATGAGTTTTCATCGCTTCACATTTGAGTCTAAGAAGAAGGACATACTCCGAAATCCTTAATTAGGTCCACAGAGGGAGTTTTATAACAAAACGATGAGCTGTGGGGTGCCAGCATTCTCCGGGGTAATTTTTCCCCTACAACGTGTTTGTGGTTCTCAACAGCTTCTGAAAAGAGCGAAGATTCAAAGTCTGAGCTTCTCAGTTGGAAAAGTACGATTTCCCAAGTTCAGGAGAATGAAATGCCTTCGGGGCTTACTGGTGAGAAGTTGGTCCAGTAGGTGGGTGCATGGGGAGGAGAAGCCAAGTAGAAGAATGAAGATGTGGCTGCACACCTCCCACAAAGTGTTATGTGACCATGATCAACTCACAGAATCTCTGTGCTTCAGTCTCCTCTTTAAAAACAAAAACAAAAAAGGAAGCAACTGGCGGTGTCATCTCTAGAGAACGAGCGAATGTGGACCACACCAGGTGAAACGATAACATTGTAGTGTGATGTGATAGCAAAAATGCATTATTTTTTCAATTAAAAAAATCCCTATCATTAGCTAAACAACAAAAACACGTTTGTGAGCCCAGTTTACATGTATTGGTGCTTCTACAAGACCAACCCCCTTGTTTACATGGTAAGGGTCCAGTGCGCTCCGAGGAGCATGGCCGTTGCTACTCGATTACAAGCCTGTGGTTTGTTTTTTAAAAAAAATCATTGTATTAGGGGCTCGTACAACTCATCACAATCCGTACATACATCATTTGTGTCCAGCACATGAGTACATATGTTGACTTCATCATTCTAACAACACCCGCTTTCCACTTGAGCCCTTGGTGTCAGCTCCTCATTTTTCCCCCTCCTTCCCCGCTTCCCCCTCCCCCTGAACCCTTGATAATTTATAAATTATTATTATTTTAACATATCTTACCCCATCCGACGTCTCCCTTGCCCACTTCTCTGCTGTCTGTCCCCCAGGGAGGAGGCCACATGTAGACCTTGTCAT
>NW_022111373.1:120310465-120319318 GCF_000313985.2 Echinops telfairi
GTAGCTGAGCACCATCAGCTTTCCTCACTACACCCGCTTGTGCACCCATTGTCTTCAGTGACTTCAGGTGTTATATCTTTTGGTAGCCAAGCACCATCCGCTTTCTTCACCACATTTTCTTGTGCACCCATTGTCTTCAGCGATTGTGCCAGGCAGGTGAGCATCTCAGACTGCGGAATTGTTATAACAAAGTGTTCTTGTGTTGAGGGAGTCCTTGTGCAGGGGCACACTGTCCATCTGTTTTCTTAATACTCAACCTATAAATATATGTACATAGATCTATTTCCCCCTCATTATATATAAATATATTTACATCTTTATATGCCTGTATTCACATCTCATTGACTACCCTTTGCCTCCTAGTTCTTTCCTCTATTTCTTTGTACTTTCCTCTTGTCCCACTATCATGTTCTGCCTTCATTTGGGTTTTAGGCATTGCTCTCGGTTACATTGCCCTTAATCCAGCCCTGCAAGGCCTCCCGCACCCTCCTTGACATTGATTTTGGATAACTTGTTGTTCCCTTGTGCCTGTGCTTGTTAACTCCCTCTCTCTTTCCCTCGCCTCCCCTACGCCCATGTTCTCCAGATCTGTCATCCCGTTGTTCTCTCTTCTGGCTTGTTTATTCCGCCTATCCCTTCCAGGTAGACATGCTATGTACCATCACCAGACTGAGTGCAACGAAGCGACAACAGAAAGTAAAACAATGGCTACAACTACAACATACACACACAGATGCATACATATATAACCATATGAATAGTTCAGGGTCTGTTTGTTTTCCTTCACGTGTGCTTCCCAGTCAAGTCTGGTGGGGAAGCCTGTGGTTTGATCTGTTCATCCAAAGCATGCGCTGCTGTTTGCATCGTGGCTGGTATCTTTCTAGTCACGCATCTTCTCAAGTGTTCTCATGCTCTTTCTGTTTTCCTCTCAAATGCTCTAGTGTTTTGTCTATAATGTGTAGTTAGTATTTATGAACCTACATCCATCTTTTTCTTAAATTCTTTACCTCAGGATGAATTACGCCTCAATAAGCACCAGCAGGATGAAGTTGTCAAGGGTTTTATTTGCCTGGATCCACAATTGATGCTCATGGGAGCAGCAGTCAATAATCCACACGGCGTACTGCAATGGGCAAAGCCACTACAAAAGACCTCTGTGCAGTCTTACAGAGCAAAGATGCCACTTTGAGGGCTAAGATGTGCCTGACAAAAGCCATGGCATTTTCAAACACTTCGTACGCTGTGAAAGCAGGTCGATGCATAAAGAAGACGGAAGAAGTTATGCACTCAAATTATAACAATGGTGAAGAATTTTGAATATACTCTGGACAAGGAACCAGAAGAACAAGGAACCCTGGAGGGTTGGTGGGATGAACATTGGGATGCTAACGTAAGGATGGTAGTTTAAACCTACCAGCCACTCTGAGAGAGGAAGACGAGGCTGTCTGCTTCCCCCACTGTACAACAACACAAGTCAAAATCAACTGGCTAGCAGTGGGTTTAGTACACATTGCCTATCCCTTCTGTGACTTCACGGGGTGTTGGACGCCTTGTGCATTGTATGACATCTCTGATAAACACAAGACACAGCATCATTCATGCATCAGACAGAACAGCCATGACAACAAATCAGCCACAGACAGATATGGTTATCAGAAAATCACCCTCTAGAAACTCCTTAAAATAAGGTTTCACACACACACAAAATAATAATAAGGCTTCAAAATGGCACTTCCATGGACAGCCTGGGCGTGGCTCTTCTTTTGGGTTGGGATTTTTCTTGTGCATGGTAGGAAGTTTAACGGACAGTAGTATCCTTGTCTTCTGCTCGCTAGTTGCCAAACCACCTCCCAGTGAGCCATTGCCCTGTGGGGGCAGCATCACTACTGGTAGAAAACCATGACCTAATATTATGAGCTACACCACACAGGAAGGAGACCTGGTAGCATAATTGTTACACATTGGCCTGCTCACCATAAGGTCGGCAGTCAGGAACCAGCAGGCTCTCTGTGGGAGAAAGATGAGGCTTTCTACCCCTAGAAAGCATTAGTCTCAGACACCCACATGGGTGGTACTAACCTGTTCTATCTCTAGGGTCGCTATGAGCCAGAATTGACTCAATGGTAGTGAGTTTTTAAGAACAATGCAAAAGACTTGAAGTGTTATGTGGTTACTGGAATTTCATAACAATGAAACTCTCCAGTTGAGTGTGGTAAAAATTTGTTCGTTGAAACTTTGAATTTAACTCTGCCTCTACCTCTTCTAACTTCAGATAACCCCTCAAAGCTTGAGCCTTTCCCATCTGAGACGGGAATCATCATCATAAGCCTGAAGGCGATATGGTGCGGATTAAAGGAGATGTCATCAGACGCACTTAGGAAATGCTGGCAATTGTTCTTCTACCCCAGTCATCGTTATCATCCTCATGGGTAGATTTCTCTCTCTGCTGCACTGCTGAATTGTTTAATAGAGTATAGCTTTAAAAATGAATGATTTGGGAGGCTACTTTTTAAGTCCTTTATAGGATTTCAAACTTCAGCCTTTTGAATGAAAGGATCATCATCATATTCACCCCCCCACTTTCCCCCCATTCACTCATTCACTAGTAATCATGGCATTGGACACAGTTAAATATGCATTTCATCCAGCGATGCCCACAGGGAGCCCAATGCCACGTCCACCACCCAAACCAAAGAGTAATGTTAGTGCAAATTAACGCAAGACAAATTATTCCATAGCAGACTAATTAGTTTAAGAACTAAATCACCATGATTTGCACATTCCACAAATAATTACCAAAAATAAAGAATAAAACAAAAATCTCATTAAATTATTTAAACAAAGTCCTGGATTTATAAAACTCCTAGGTTCCACATAAGGGAGCATAAGTATGTTTCCCAGAAGGAGGGATAATGTTACAAAGTTTCCGTTTTTCTGAGATCCTAATTTTATTAGCAGCAAAGTAATTAATTTTTGTGGCAAAAAATTCTTCAAGGAGAAAGAAATATGAAGTCAGAGCAGGGTGCGGAAAGCTCTTAAAGGGCGAGAAAGGAAATTCATCCAGCAAGCCTTCAGAGCAATTTTTATCCCCTAGCATGGGCTATGTCCTTAAAATCGGCTTCATTTTCTGAAGGGTCTCTAAACAAATCTCTACTACTCTAAGGTAGAAAGGGTCTCGGTGAGCTTGCAGATAAGTCAACTGGGCAAGAAAATGGAAGGCACTTGTTTTCAGGTGCTGAAAGGTGCTGTGTAAGGTGAAGGAAGGAAGAGGTGCCTATGTATAAGGGAGAGAGACAGACACAGATACACGAGGGCTTTGTAAAAGCATGTCGTCTCCCAAATGCCTAGTTAGTATGATACTAATCATCATTTCATCATTGTTATGAAATATAGGAAATACTATATAGTTACGTTCAGCACATTTAATTTTCTTGTTACCATGTGCAATTATAGGGGCAGCAATGATTCCGTGATGGACTATTTGTCTTCCATGGGGATGACCTGGATTTGAGTCCCCATCGATGCAGCTCATGTGCACAGACCACCCGGCTACGACATGGAACAGGTCTCAGCAGGGTTTCCAATGAAAAGAAACTAGGAAGAAGGTCTGATGAGCAACTTCCCACCACCAGCCAGTGAAAGCGCTGTGGGTCCCAAGCGTCCAGGGCACAGACAGTCCTGGGGGTGGAACAAGAAAGGCCTAGACATCGTTCTGTTCCATGGTGCATGGGGCTGCCCGAGTTGGAGGATGACTGGCCACAGCCAATAAGAATGTGGAGTTACCAAGATTTAGGTTGTAAAACCAGTAGTAATGCACTGATCTTCCTTAAGTAATTTTTTTCTCTCTAAATCTCCATTTCTCCATCTGCATAGTCAATCAAAGTATGTTTTAATCTTACAAAGAATGAGATGATTGCATGTGATAAAGCACACGGAAGCCTTCACACGACACATGGCACTCAGAAATGAATCTGATGGCATGGATCCCCAAGTCATCAAAAGAACACACTTTTATGTGAAACCTCGTTAGATGTTTTTTATAATAAAAATTTTAATTAAAAATACAAAGAAACCGGTGGCACTTTCCAAAAGAAAATAAAAATGCATGAACTTCAATATATGACAAATAGCAATCTTAGTCCCTTGGCTCACGTCTGATCCACTCTCTGATTTATGTGCAGGTCTGCATTTTATATCTATATCAATCACTTTTATAAGATGGCAGAATTACATTCTTGGAGTCAGGGAAAATCCGTATTAAAGGGTGTTCACTTGATTGTCAAAGCTTGGTCATTGTATCCCATATATTAGAAGCTATATATTTCAAATATTAAGACATCTCTGGAAGTAGTGAATATTCCCACCTAATAAAAAGTTAAGTTGTTTGGGTGATGCTAAGATGTATTTCTCTTATAAAGAGTTTCATAGAAAACTTGGTCTGGGAAGTTTTCCCAATTCTTGAAAGTAGAATAGTGCAAGGTATTGCATGGCCGTATTGAAAATACTAAAAGGTAAAGAAAAGCAAACCAACATCTTATCACTGGGGAGAAATCTCAGTGGTTTCATATGTGGATTCTCATATCAACCACACAACAAACCTAGCCGTTTTGATCCCTGTTTTTAATAGATAAACTGATGCATTTGAATTGCGGTGCTGGCGAAGAATCTTGAAAGTACCATGGACTGCTAAAAGGACAAACAAATCTGTCTTGGGAGAAGTCCAGCCAGAGTGCTCCTTAGAGACAAGGATGGCGAGATTTCAACTAACAGTCTTTGGACATGCTGTCAAGAGAGACCAGTCCCTGGAGAAGGACATCATGGTAGGTAAAGTAGAGGGGCGGTGGGAAAAAAGGAAGGTCTTCAACGAGACGGATTGACACCAGGGCAGCAACAATGGGATCAAGCTCTGAATGAGGAGGACGGCTCAGGACCTAGCAGTGCTTTGTTCTGTTGTGCACCGGGTCACTGTGGGTAATTCCATATAACCCACTGGTTAGCTCATCACAGTAGCAACAACGCTGATAGATGAAGTCACTGATGTTCCAAGAACTACTTATCTCAGACTCCTAATGAGTACTGACCAAGTGGACACTTAAAAAAATGTCCCTTGGGGAGCACTCGATAACCCGAGCTTTGCCTACCAGCCCACACTGATTTCGTCATGGTGAAGTATCTTCAGCTCACATTGAGCCCATGTGGTGTAGAGGAGGCAGCCCGACAGGGTTTGCTTGGCTGTGATCTTTAGGGGAACAGATTGCCAGATCTTTGTCTCAGAATGCCCCTCAACAAAGCAAACTCTCTTGGCATTGATTGCTGTTGAGTGGATCCGGACGCCTCATGACCCTGTAGAACAGAGTACAATGGCCCCACGTATGCTGGACTTGACGGCAACGGTGAGAGGGTTTCCCAGGCTGCCATCTTTCTGGAGACAGATTGCCACGTTCTTCCTCCCAGGACTGGCTGGGTTCCAACTGCAGGGCTTTGGGTGAGCAAATGAGCACTAACCACTGTGCCACCAGGGCTCTTTGGGTCATTGATAAATATGCCGGAGTCACTAGCTCATAATTTTCATGAGAAATGAGATTTCTATTTTATAGATGAACCAATGATGACTAAATCAAGTAGAAAATGTTTGCCAGTCATCAGAGAGTTCCATCACCACTCTCAACGCAGGCTTTCCGAGTCCTTCAATTCCTCCCCTGAGTCATTGGTCTTTGATGACAGCCTTCTCTCAGGTGGGCCTAAAAAATGTTTAATGAAGGTCGGTGCACAAAAATACTCAGGAGGTAAAATCTTCATCAATGAGATAAATTTTCTAAAAATCTGGAGAACTGTCCCCATTAGCAGTTCCATGATTTTATGATTTGGAGCTGTTTAAAATTAATTCTTTCAAACTTGAATTAACGTTGAATTCAAATCACTTCATTTTCTAACTTTGCCTTCTGACAAAAATCAACACCCTCAGTATGTAAGAAGAACAACTATTGATTCCATATATCCGATCTGGGAGCTTACTTTTTTAAGGGTTCAGTGAGCTGGAGAGCTTGTCTCAAGACTGGGGAGTGACTGGGGACACACCAAGTCACTGCAGTTGACAAAGGACTTCATCCATGTGTGGCCAGGCTGTGCTTGCATAATGAACAACCAGAACATTTATTAAATTGAATTCTGTTCAAGAGATTCAATTTGCATGACAAACGACCTGGCTTCCATTTAATCTGTTCTCCTCCACATTCTTAGTTTAGGATGGGGTGAGAAGCAGGCAGGATAGCAGGTAGAACATTTTGGCCCAGTGCCAAAGGAAAGGAGAAACCCAGAGGCAGATTGTAAGGGTGATGCCTTATAGAACACCCAGCAACCTCGTGGTACAGGGGAGAAGTACCCTGCGGCTTTCCAAGGTGGTAACAGTTTAGGGGAGTAGAAAGCCTCAGATTTCTCTCTCGGAGCGGCTGGTGGTTTCAAACTGCTGGCCTTGTAGTTAGCAACCAAATGCATAACCACTACACTACCCCTACCCCTTGGAATTGACTCGATGGCAGTGAGTTATTGCTGTTGTTTGGGCCTTATGGAAAAAGGGTCCTTCTGTTCGTAATTGGGTCAAACATGTTCCTCCCTGCAAGCCTTGCCCATATTGCCTCCTCTGGTTGTCTCTACCCATCTGTCTTTCTACTCTTAGTATTTTTCTCAGCTCCTTCTTATTCATCCTTCAGGTTGGGAAATAAATACCCACATGTCAAAGGGGCATGAGTTCCCTGGCTTAGTATCCACTACCAACCTGTGATTCTCTATCATTGCCCCCTTCACAGAAGCTATATTATGTAAATATTTATTAACTCATTTGTTTGCTTACCACTGCCTGACCGCCCCTCCCCAACCAGATGGCAAGTTTCTTAAAGGCAGGGACGAAGGCTGTTTCATTCACCAATGTATGCTTATCACTTCGCTCAATCCGTGGTTCGTAGCAATGGTTCGCTATAGAATGAATGAACAGAAGATTGAATAAATGAGTGGGGAAAAATTGGCCAACCCCAACTTGAATCTCATACATTTACTCAAGAATTAAGAAAAGACAAAACACCAACAATAAATTGCCTGTGGTCTTTGTGCTGACGGCATTCACAGCAATCTCATGGGTATCAGAGCAGACCATGCCCCATCAGGCTTAGAAAGACTGATTTGGAGGGAAGAAAGTCACCACATCTGGTGATCTTCTGAGGCACCTCTGGTGGGTTGGAGTCTCCCATCTTTCTGTTACAGACAGTGTGTTAAGCATGCACTACTCAGGGACTCCAAGGAATTACTCATACGCGATAACATGAGATGGCGGGGGGGGGGATGTGTTTTCGCAGCTAGAATATTCCAAACACTTCCAAATGGATTTAGAATATCTGTCAGAGTGAGTCCTGTGTCTTGAGTTCTCATATTTTTCTAAAAATGTTTTCACTTTTGGCAATATGAATAATATCATCTTATTAATTTAAAAATACGTATCACTGACTAGACCGTTTGGGGCTCTCTCGTAGGGAAGGATTGACATTGGAAAATATGATGGCCGCCTGTTCCCTGTGGACGTTTACAAAGGGGGCTAATGCTCTCGTTCTGATCCTGCCACTGCTTTACTCGACTCCACGGTGCACAGACAGAGAGAAGTGAGATTCAAGGCAGGTCTAGCATATAGCTGGTCTTCCCAATTAAGATGGAAGGAGCATGGTTATGCATGGAACCTCCCAGGGGCACCACAACCCCTCTCCTGTGGTTTTTCATGGGCTCTCTGCTTCATTGTACAGATTGTAGATGGTGAAGAATCGCCACCCAGACTAAACGCATGCTGAGGCTTGATGCACAGTGCTCGGGAAGCATTCTGAACGTGAACAAACGTGCTGCTATTTATCAGTTTGTTCCTTTGCACAATACATGTTGAATGCCTGCCGTGTCCTTGACATAATACTGGGTGCTGGAGATACAACAGAAAATGAGATCGAAGAGGTGTGTTCTTCCTGGAACTTAGAATCCAGTCCAGAGGAAAGAGAGACTATATAAACCAGCAGAATGGTGATCCTTTCAGGACCAGGAGGGCCATGAGAGAAATCAGATGGGGTGCTGTGTGGAGGGTCTCAGGGGAGCCACCCTGAGCTGAGCTGAGATGTAAGCCATGTGACAGGGATGCGCTTGAGTTGGGCCTGGAAAGAGGGTTCCTGAAACAGGGAGGAGCGACGGGGACAGAGTGAGAGCTGGGAAAGGGAACGAAGTGCAATATGGCTGAAGGACGGTGGCCAAGGATAGGTGTGATGAGAGAGGGAGGCAGGCCAGGCCAGGGATGTGGGTTTTCCATTCAGTGGAAAACACTGACACTTGTAAAGGGTCAGTGACAGGATCAGATGTATCGTTTACAGATGATTACGTGTGGAGCGGGAGCCCTGGTGGTGTAGTGGTGACACAAGGTCAGCAGCTTGAAACCCCGGCTACTCCGTGGGAGAAAATGATGCTTTCTGCTCCTGTCATCTCAAAACCCCACAGGGGCAGCTCTATGCCGCCTTCCTATAGGGTGTGGCTGCGTTAGAATGGGCTTGATGGCAGTGAGCGAGTGAGTGAATGAGTGAGAGTGAGAGAGTGAGTGAGTGAATGAGTGAGAGTGAGTGTGAGCGAATGAATAAGTGAATGAGTGAATGAGTGAGCGTGAGAGTAAGTGAATGAGTGAGAGTGAATGTGAGTGAATGAATGAGTGAGTGAATGAGTGAGTGAGTGAATGAGTGAGTAAGTGAGTGAATGAGTGAGTGAGTGAATGAGTGAGTGAGTGAGTGAATGAATGAGCGAGTGAATGAATGAGTGAGAGTGAGTGGGTGAATGAGTGAG
>NW_022111373.1:120319649-120353377 GCF_000313985.2 Echinops telfairi
AGTGAGTGGGTGAATGAGTGAGTGAGTGAATGAGCGAGTGAATGAATGAGTAAGTGAGTGAGTGAGTGAGTGAGTGAATGAGTTAGTGAGTGAATGAGCGAGTGAATGAATGAGTGAGTGAGTGAATGAGTGAGTGAGTGAATGAGTGAATGAGAGAGTGAATGAATGAGTGAGTAAGTGAGTGAGTGAGTGAGTGAATGAGTTAGTGAGTGAATGAGCGAGTGAATGAATGAGTGAGGGAGGGAGGAAGTGAGTGATATGTGTGGGGCCTGGTGTGCTGAGGGGAGGAAGGGAAGGAGAGAATGGGAGAAGGAAGGCAGGAGAGAAGCAACAACAGAGAGGTTAGTGTGCCCGTAACTATTTCCAGTCTTGGAAGCACGATCTAAGGTCTTGTGTAAGTTGGAATAGGCTTCATGGTAGTGGGTTGTTGTTGTTTATGGTAGTTTGGGCAAGTGGACATGGTGGTTTGGACTTATCAGGACAGAAGCTAGAGGAAAAGCAATGGATTCTGGGAATTCTGGGCTGACCTTGAGGACTGAAGGCTGAGGGGCTACAGGAAGGGGCTCTGGCGCACTAATTTCGGAACCTTGGCTAAGAGTGGGGAGGAACACATTTAAGAATTTTCTAAAAATAAATGGGAGTGGGTATAATTTCTCTAAGAACAAAAAGACCCTGTGGTTTCGCATAGCTACCATTTACACCAGTAAATGGGCTCTTTGTGAAATGGATGAAATGGCAGTGTATTTGGAATTGGCTCCCATGCTTTATTTTAATGAACTGTAAATCTTTAGGACAGGTGAGATAAACCTCTTTCAGGTAGAGTTTTCATTTGGCTATAATTTTAAATAAAACAATTGGATATTGTGTCCTTATTTGTCTTTGTGAGTTTCTCTGCTTATAATATGCTTAATTGCTTCACTGGATAATGTGTTATAATTAAGTTCAAAACCGTAATGGTTACAGAAAAATATTGCCAGTATATTTCAAGTTAGGTTTTTTTTACACGGTTACAAACGCTGTGCAATCTCAAATAATTATTATTAGTACTTGGTCATTAAAATGAATGTAAAAGATGTTATTGACAGTGGAAGAAATAAATGCCATCTCTATTTAAACCAAGCAAACTTCTCAAGACGTATATTCTGCTTCAGCTCCACTTGCTCTACAAGTGTGTAGTCCATTCAGCTCGACAGTTCTTCACGTTCTCTCTATTATCAAAAACAGATTTAAAGTGTTGGAGGCGATTTGATCTACCTAAACAGAAAAACATGAAGCCGTGTCCTAAATCCAGAGTTAATTAAAATGTTAGTTAAAGAGGGGCAAAGGTGGGCTTGCGACCGGGGTATCTTGACTCGCTGCAGGAATTGGAGACTGAAACCTGGGTCCAGCCCTGCCTAGCAGTGTCCACCCTCCTCATCACTAGCTGTTTACCTGTTGCCTCCCAGCGAAACACACGGCCCTGGGAAGACAGCACGGGGGTCTGGCGGATCACAGCAGCCCAGCATTCTCCAGACACAAAGCCAACTCTGACTCACATGAGCCCCCTGTGCACGTCCTAGCAGACCTGAGCCCCACAGGCTTTCCAATGGCTGGTTTTTCGTGGAAGTAGATGAGCAGGCCTTTCCTCTAAGTTACCTCTGGATGAACGCAAACTCCCAGTCTTTTGGTGAACATCCAAATACGTTAACCATTTCTGTTACCCAAGTACACCGCTTAGCTCATAATGCCCCACAAATAACCGATAGTATCAATTAATTTGCAAGTATTTGGCTATGCATTTCAAAATACTGTACCCCTGGTTGTTCAAATGGTGGATTGTAACCCCCTAGGGGGCCAAGAAACCAATTTGGTATGTCTGGGAATGTACAAACAATGAAATGGTGCTGATGATAATAGAACAGATAGCTGGCATGTGTAAAGCAAGCACCTCTTTTGGGGGGGTGAAACTTTGGGTTTTGTCATAAATACACAAAGTCTTCAGATATTCATATCCTGAAAAAATGTGTATGGATTTCAAAAAAATTTTGCACACAGAGAAACCCCCGTTAAGTTGTTAGAACATGTCAGCCCAGGAACTAGTTTGAAGCAGTCAGAAGGTTAAGGCATCAGCTTGCAAAAAGCCCCCATGAGAGCAACATGAATTCTGTAAAATCAAAGTAAAAGCAAACATCAAATTGATGGTGAAGGTTGGGCCCCAAACGGTGCAATCACCGATGCTTTTCAAGAAGTTTATGGTTACAATGACCTCACAAAAGCAGCAGTTTACAAATGGGCCATTCGTTTCAAGAACAGACAAGATGATGTTGAAGATGAAGCCCGAAGGGGTAGACTGTCCACATCAATTCGCAAGGAAGCAATCTTGTTTGCGCCCTAACGGAAGAGGAATTACAATTAACAGCAGGAGCAAGACGGACACAAGAGACGTCTCAAATGGTTCCATTTACACAACTCTGATGGAAAATCGAACTTGAGCAAACTTTCTGCTTAATAGGTGCCCAAACTGTGCACCCACATCAGCTGCAGACAAGAGCAGAGCTTTCAGCAGAAACTTTAAACCAGTGGGAAGGATTTCTTGGAAGAATTATAACAGATGAAACGTGGCACTATTGGTACCATTCCCCTGGCGGAGTAGTGGTTGTGGGTTGATCTTGAAAGTACCAAGTGCTCCCTGGAAGAAAGACCAGGCTTTCTTCTCCCTTAAAGAGTTACAGTCTCAGAAACTCAGAGGGGGCAGTTCCACCCTGCCCTGTAGGGTCACTACGGAATTGATTTGTTGGCAGTGAGTTTGGTTTTATTAATATTGGCCTGAGGACAAAGGGACCTCATGGTGTTGACAGGTAAGTGTTGGAATGCTGACAGCACGGTAGGTGATCCAATCCCAAGAGAGGTTCGGTGGGAGGACGATGAGGTTACCTTCTCATGTAAAGGTTTAGTCTCAGGAAACCTATACAGGGTCGCTGTGCGTCAGATGGACTCTCCAGCGGTAGGGGATGAAGACAAAGCACAGAGCCATGGCTGGAAGTGGTCCAGTCAAAGCACAAGCAATCCAGTAGCAATCAAAGGTCCGAGGCATTTTGCTTGTTGACTTTCTAGGACGGTAATGAATGAGAACATCCGCATATTTGGAGATGGAAAGCTTGACCAGAAAAATGCCCAGGAATAGCCCACCAGGGAATCCTTCTCCACCGTCACAAGGCACCTGCTCACTCTACTCTCACTTGGGCGATTTCAGGGGTTTCCATAGGGAATCATGGACATCCATTGTTCTAGTCCTGATTTGGCTCCTTCTGATTTCTTTTTTATTTTAATCTTACCCAATCCACATTTCTGCAGTTAATAATGTGAAAGACACTGCATTGACCTGGTGAAATTGCCAGGACCCCCAGTTCTTTAGGGAAGGGCTGGAATCATTGCTTTCAAAGGTGCCTTGAACTTGATGGAGTTTATGTTGAGAAATAAAATTTATACTTTTATTTTTATTGTTTAATTTTATTTTCCATGAACTTTTTTCATCTATGTGGAGGTATGCTTTGGGTGTTGATGTAAAATGTTTCTTACTGTGACTTTGTAAAAAAAAAAAGAAAAAGTGGAAAACTGCTTGTCTAGATTTTGTGGTTCACAGCCTAGTACAAAGACCCCTACAACATCAGTTCTCTTACTTGTCTAGAATTTAAAGTTAAAATGACCATAAAAAAGAAAGAAACTCCATCGAGTCAATGCTGACTCATAACGACACTGAACGACAGGGTGGAGCTGCCCCTGTGCGTTTCCAAGATGGTAACTCTAAGAGAGTAGAAAGCCTAGTCTTTCTCCCTCAGAGCTGCTGTGGTTTTGAACAGCTGACCTTGCGATTGCAGTCCTAACGGGTAACTGGCATGCCAGCAGGGCTACCTATATGACAGAGTTAATAATCAGTCCCAAGGGGTTGCCAAAGCTGCAATCCTCAAGAAAACACACCACCACATCTTTCCTCCAACGATCAGCTGAGTTCCAACGGCCAAAGTTTTGGCTAGCAACTGAGCAATGCAATCACTGTGCCCCGGCTCTTTGTGTAATTGATTCCTATGCCTAATTCCTTGAGCTCATAATTTTCATGAGAATGAAATATCTCTTTTACAAGTGAGCAAACGATGAGTAAAAAAAATCAAGTACAAAATGTCACACGGTCATTATAAAGTTCTATCACGACTCCCACCACGCCTGTGCTGACATTAAAAAAAATGTTTAGGTTTATGAACATTTTGTTTAATAAGAAGAAGAGACAGACTGGGACTATGTAGGGAAATTGAGGTCATATTGACCATTCAACACACATAGCATAAAAACAAGCTTTATTTAACAACTGTCCTCCACGACCACACAGTGGGAAATATTAAAAGGTGTGCTATCAGATCCTTCTGCGGAAAGCACACAGGAGGGCTGGGCAGGAGGGCTCTAGGGCACATTTATCTAGCGAGAGCTTTTCAACCAGGACACTGTTACAGAAATCTTTTTCTCATCTCTGCAACTTACGGTCACCTATTTTCGAGGCTCCTAACTCAGGGTCTCAGTTCTATAGTCCAACTGAACTATAAGTCAATCAGTATTTGTACGCTAGCCCAGGAATCAAACTGCCATTCATTATTTCGTTTCCATGGGCAAGTAACTTCCAACTGAATTTTTAAATAAAACTTGTTTCCAAGTTGAATGCTGGTTGTACAATTGTCTCTGTTCTCTTCCTCCCTCCCCCTTTCCCCCTCTTTCTCCTCCCTTTCTTCCTCCTTCCCTTGATGCCCCCCCCCTTTCTCTTTCTTTTTGTAGTAGGTCTTACGATATGAAAGCGAGGTTGTCAAAGTTTTTCTAGAGTGAACCAGAGAGTGAAGGTTTTATTTTGTGGGCCAGACATGTCTCTGTTGCACCACCGAACGCCACCTTATTAGTGTGAAAGTGACCACAGACAACATTTGTTCCATTAAAGCTTGATTTATGAATATTCAAATTCGAATTTGATATGATTTTCCGGAAATAGCATTATTCTTTGACCTCCAACCACTGTGGAATGTAGAAACCATTCATTGTTTATTGGTCAAACAAAAGCAGACCTTAACTGGATTTGACCAGACGCCATAGCTATCTGACACCTGTATTAGAGTAACATGGCAGTTCTGGTGGCATTGTGGTTACGCCTTAGACTGATGATCATGAGGTCAGTGGTTCAAAACCATCAGTGGCCCCTCAAGGGAAAAGAGGAAGCTTCCCACTCCTGTAAAGAGGTATAGTCTCAGAAACCCTCAGGGGCAGTTCCACCCTGCTCTGCAGGGGCAGCATGAGTCAGAATTGACTCAATGACAGTTCATTTGTGTTTTGGATTCTTAGAGTAGCAACACACACACACATACACATACATTTTTTAAAATTTCAGATGTGCTATAAGTTCTGAAAATGTATTGCATGATGGAACAAATTAATAATTTCAATAATGTAATAGACTATCTGAAAAAAGCTGAAAAAATATAAGTCCTTTTCATTTCGTATCAGGAAACACAGTGATCTGTCTCCCGGTTTCTCAGTGGAGCTTTTCTACCAAGGTAAAATGTGCAAAATCCAAGTTGGATAATATGAGGGGAGCTGACTGATTCTCGTGTGCGTGTGTGTGCGTGTGTGTGTGTGTGTGTGTAAGGGAGAGAGAAATGTGGGGCAGAGAGACAGGATTTAAAAGCCATGTTTTTTATCTGCAGAGATTTTTAAGCCTGAGAAAGATCATCAAAATGGCCAAGATGAATTAATTGAGCATCTACTATCAGCCAAGAACTGTGTCAGGGATTTACAGTGCATTTAATAATCCCATTCACTTCTGATAATAACTTAAAGAGGTGGAAGCCTGAGGAGCCCAGAGGATTGGAGATTGCTTTTAAAAGCAATCACAACCTTTAAAAAAGTCATTGGAGCTCCACCCTGCACACGTGGGGTCACCCGAAGTCAAGGTGGACTTGAAAGCAGCCAACAGCAAGGGTAACGGTCACAGACCAGGGAGATCTATCGATTTCCTCCGTATCTAGGACTCTGACTCCTAAATTGAACCCCGACTCTCCATCTAGGCAGTGACCTTTTTGAGTCTAAATGTGGAAAGATTAAAACGGTTGTTTTGCCACAAACAGGAAGTCTTCTGTACCCTAACATAGTCCATTGACCTGATAGTATCTTGTTGGCATTCTGTTCGGTTCTATCTTTAAAGCTGTGCTTTGTCCTAATCCAATGATGATTTTATATGGTAGAAATAAACTTGCCCCCCAACTCACTGATCTTTACAATTCTACTACCACTTGTCTGTCCCTTTGTCCTAGTGTTCCTGAGACGCCAGAAGCTAGGTCACTAGTATTTTGAAGGCCAACAGGGTCACCCAAAGTGAGCAGGTTTCAGTGGAGCTTCTGGACGAAGAACAGACAAAGAAGAAAGAGTCAGCTGCCCTCTTCGGAGGGGACATCTGCTGAAAACCGCATCAGAGCGTCAAAACATGACCAGACACTGAAGGCCGAAGGAATGGCAGCAGAGCATGTTGGAGATAGTGCCGGAGGACGGCCCGCTGGGTCTGTACGCACTTGAACTGTGACTGAGAAGGGGCTGTCTTATCGGGTGGCTATGAGATGGAACAGACTTGCCGGCAGTGGTTTTTTAGTGGGTTAAGTATTGATGATACCGCCGTCTCTTGCCTTCACAACATTCTTAAAGACAGGGTTAGAAAAACAGGAAATGAAAGGTTGAAATTATTTCAGGCATCCTCATGTTGTAAGGAAACATGAGTTGAAGAATTTTCATTCCCATAGTGGTTTATTAGGGACCAATAAATGTAGCCTCTAATTCCATGTGACATTGTTTTCAAGGGATTTAAAAATACATGGAATATTTTCCATAGAAAGGCAAAGTGCCTTATAAGGCATCACTGACTAGTTGATTGATGCTCCCTAAAGGTCTTTGCTGGGAATTAGTTGAAAATATCTTAGAGTTACTGATAAGACATCATTGAAGAGACTATTCAGAGAGAATTATACTCAAAAGGAGTTCCCAGTTCCCACATTTACCAATCTACCCCAAATTGGTAAAATAGCTCCTCAGCAGGACTACAATTTTCATGGTAGGAAGTAGATGGAAAATAATGAAATCTAATAATTCATGATTAATAGACGCATGGCTTGATTCATTTCTATTGGATTTCATGACCCAGCAAATAAATGTGAATTGCAAAGTGCCAACTTCATCGAAGTCAGATTCTTTGAAAGTACAAAAAAAGGACAGTCTCTGTGCAAAATCATTCTGAGCTAGCAGTTTCTATGAGCTCCCCAAACTTTACGAGGACAAGCTCCCATTTTTCCCCATGAATTTCAGATCAAGATGTATCTGCAATCAGTAAATAAAGGCCTTACAGAAATGTACTTCTGTTGCCAACCGCCTCGGCTTCAAATGTGATTTCCTCCCAGTGTGATTTCCTTTAGGTAAAACACAAGTTCTTCCTGATCCTGAACATATGGGCCTATGCTAATATGAGACGGTGTCTTGGAAAGGTTATTTTTGTTTTCTGCGGGGAGCCGTAATCCCGTGACCTATATTCAATATGTGACACAGATCTGATTGTGCAGCAGCCATTAGCCTCATCAGAAATTCCTGGCTGGAGGTCGGGTCTCAGGTCAGGACCCATTACTCTCGGGTGTCAGAACTAAACTTAATTAATGCTTTTAAACACATTGAGAGATGGTCTTTTCTTCCCCTTAGGATGGATGGAAATGGCCTGCAGGAACAAATCCTAGAAAATGCTGAAAGCGTTAAAAAACAAAAGGACACGTATTCCAGGATCGCACTTCTGTGAAAGGACAAGACTAGGCCAATGGAGGGGCACGTTTATTAGTGTTCTTAGGGGTGGAGGGTCGGGAGGAAGGAGATGTCCCTGTCATGGACTCATGAGTCTCTGGATATGGTGATGAAAAATTTGGCCGTGACATTGTATTTAAGGGATTTAAAAACTCATTGACTATTTTCCATAAAAAGGCAAAGCGCCTTATAAAGCATAAAGCATCACCGACGTCTGGCGTCTGTACATGATGATTAAGGTCAGTGATTTCACTGAAGAGTAAATCATACAAAGGTGAAACTGCAAATGTCGCGTGATTATAGATTTCCCCAACAATTTCAAAAAAGGGCTGAGCTGCTTGACATTAAAACAAAGAAAACAAACACAAACTCTCATCGACATCCAGTCCGGGCTTGGCAAACGTGAGAGAGAGGAGCCAACCCTCTCCCTCGCGACCATTTAAAAATTCTTGGAGAGCCATATATATTTTTGCAAACAAATTAAATCACCATAATCAGAATGTAATTTTAATTTCCTTTTCAATTTTCCTTCAGAGCCACATGTACATACCGAAAAAGTTGCATATGGCCCGGGAGCCGCAGTTTGCTGACCCCCGTTCCCTGCCCTTCCCATTCATAGCGAGCCTCATAGGACAGGGTGGAACTGCCCCGGTGGGTTTCCAAGACAGTAACTCTTTATGGGAGTAGAAAGCCTCAGCTCTCTCTCACAGAACGGGCTGGTGGTTTTGAACTGCTGATGTTTGGGTAAGCAGCCTAACTCAAAAGCACGACGCCACCAGGGTTCGTTTGCTTGACATTGACCCTGAGTTTTTAAGGCACAGATTCTTTCGAAGCCAGGGCACCTGGCTGGTCCTGAGGGCTTTTTATGTGAAGCCAGGTCACCCCTGAGCTCATGGTGTCCCAGACCCACGGAGGCCACTGGGGTGGAGGTAACCAGGCAGACCAGCGGGGCTGCAAGACCGTCAGGAACCACGGCGGTTATTACTCTGGGACCCAGGGTCAGACGAGCAGAACTCTTCCTGGGATTGGTGCTGCCATCCGTTTAGCAATCACTTTCCAATGAGAGCTGGCAGTTGCCTGCCAGGGCGGGATGTTGTGTCAGCACAGGTGTCAGAGAACCAGGGAGGTTTCTGAAGGGCATAATTGGCAACTGGGGTAGGTCTAGGGAGAAAGACCGGGTGTGGGGGTGGCGTGAGCAAGAGGGTCATGTGCTATTCAGCGAACAGCTTTAAAAGTCATTTTTAACCCCTGTTCTTGGAGAGCCTTT
Source organism: Echinops telfairi (assembly GCF_000313985.2). Lineage (NCBI taxonomy): Eukaryota > Metazoa > Chordata > Mammalia > Afrosoricida > Tenrecidae > Echinops > Echinops telfairi. Next base: position 120,328,759 of record NW_022111373.1, read on the forward strand.
GGGAAAGCAAAGCTCCCTTTCCCCGAAGCAGCTGCCAACTGACACTACTGCAGGAAACGAGGAAACTACTTCCGAAAAGGCTTTTAAAAAAAGACTTTTAGAGCCTGTTAAAAAGACATGCAATTACATTCCATGTGAACCTGTGTCAAGCAGCAGTTTTCGGGCTCTGGCTGGCCTCCTGTCTTCACTTACCACCGTGTCGTTGCCCTTCCTCCCTCAGCCCCCAGTCCCCTCTGCTCCCCTGTCCCTTGGCCAAGCTTCCCTCTGAGAGTGGCAGTGGTGGGTGTGGTCTGGCGCTGTGGTTTGAATGGGAGCCTTTTCATCCTTTGCAGTTGAGCACACCCTCCCACCCATTTGAGTGTCTGCCACTTGTGTTGTTGGGGAGTTGCTGAGGTGGGTGCGGCCGCCCTCATTGGCCCTGGCATTTTCTGTCTGGGTTTCAATGTCCTTTTATGCCCGCCGGCGTGCAAATCCACTGCACAAGATCTCTTCAGAGTGTTGCAAAGTAGTAGGGAGGTTTCTGGGAGGACCAAGGTGAGCCTGACCTCAAGCCATGGCATATTCAGTCTCCTCCTCCGTATGTGAAACTTGGACATTGAATAAGAAAGACCCCAGATGAAGGGATGTATTTGAATGCTCGTCCTGGCGGAGAATATTGAGAAGTACCATGGACCAGCGAAAGGAAAACCACATCTGTCTTGGAAGAATTATGGCCGGAGCGCCCCTTAAAGGCAAGGATGTGAGGCTTCGTGGGAAGTACTTTGGACATGTTGGGAGAGACGAGTCCCTGTCAAAGGACATCGTGCTGGGTAAAGTAGAGGTAAAGTGGAAAAGAGGGCAGCCCTTGACGAGCTGGATTGAAGAAGTGGCTGCCCCAACAGGCCCCGGCATAGGAGTGGTCATCAGGATGGCACAGGGCCGATTGCTGGGGGGTCAGAACCCACCCATGGCACCCAGCAGCAGCATGTGTGTAGCCACAGTGGTAGCAGGCTGGCATCTGCTTTTTCCGATTTGAGGAGAATGCATCCAAAGTCCTCTCTACCAGGCCCCCATTATGGGGGGGTATGGTAGAGATTAGTATTCTTTTCAGTCTTCCTTGAGAATGTACCTGGGGACATAAAAGTCTCAATGATGGAAAGAGGATTATCTTCGGATGTGCAATCACTTGCACGGAGTCGGCACTCTGGCACTACTGGCTGGAAATAAGAATGAATGAAATGAACGACTGGCTATTGGTGAAATAAAGCACTGGTCCTGCAGTGGATTCAGACACACAGTGACCATGGGTGCCCCAGTGGAGTGTGGCAGTGTGCTCTGCGGGAATCTCAACGGCTGGTTTGGGGGACAGGAGATGCTAAGAACAGGGGATGCAAGAAAGAAGAAAATGTTCCCAAACAGATTGTGACAATGATCACACAACTCTTTTTGCTATCCTTGAACCACTGATTTAAATGATATGTGAACTATATGCCAATAAGATGGTTTAAAAAATAAAGGAAATTAAAAAATTAAGTTTTAAAGGGCTAAGATGTCCCTTTGAGGTCTAAGGTGAGCCTAAACCTAAGCCATTGTGTTTTCAATTGCCTCCTATGGGAATGAAAGCTAGAACATAAATAAAGGAAAATAGGAGAAGGATGTTTAGATTATTGAATGTGCATGGACTGTCAGATCTGTCTCAGAAGTATGCCTCAAGTACTCTGTAGAAGCAAGGGTGGCAAGGCTTTGCCTCACACAATTTGGTCATGTTCATCAGGAGAGGCAGGCCCTGGACACTGGCATTATGCCTTGGTCAGCAAAAAACCAGGAAGACCCTCCACGTGTACTGGCCTCATGGCTGTCCTCCGGGCTGAAATGTAACAGCAATTGTGAGCATGATACAAGACTGGGCAGTGCTTCATTGTGCTGCACATCGGGTTTCTCTGAATCAGATCTAACTAGACGTTACCCAACACTGTCATTAGAGGATCACGTGGTCCCGAGCACGGAGTAACTGATGCAGGATAGCACCGCTCTTTTTATTCTTCCAATAACCACAACTGAGTAGATCACCAGGCCTTTCTAGAGAGGTGCCACTTGGTGTGTTTGAACTTCTTTCAGCTAGCAGCCAAGTGCGAGTTGGCACCGTCCAGGAACTCTAATAGACGAACCGGAGTTGGGAATCACAGAGGGAGGGAAACCAGAGTCGGGCTAGAAAAACTTCAATCGGAAGAGAGCCTTGGTTTTTAAAACTGTAACTCATTTCCCTTGTTCTACTCGAGGTGTTGTTGGTAAGGAAGTGTGTGTGTGTGTGTGTGTGTGTGTTCACTGGCTCAATTGGACACTGAGTGCTGAAGTCCCCATTGTGATCCCTTGCTCTCTCGCGGGCATGCCTGCTCGGGAGAGGGCAGGCTGGCAAACAGGCTAGAGTAATCCCCACAGGCCAAGACCATCCGCTGACCAGAATCCATGTCTATCTTGGTCACTTCCTTTTGGCTGTCTTCAGCGTTTCACAGCTTCGCAAGCCCCAACACGGAGCCCAGCTTGGGCTGCAGATTTTTCTGGGGAAAGAGTGCTGAAGAGGCTCTGAGGGAAATCTGAAAGGGAGCCACATTGGCGAAGCCCCTGCGCCAGCCACCACACCTTTCTCTGTCTGAGGAGACCTGTGGTCAGACTGCCCCCAGCGGCACAGGACCTTTGTAACATAAAAAATGGCGGTGGCTTGTTCCAGTTGGTGGAATTAGAAACAACAGCAGCAGTTTGCAGCACGCTACACATACTCCCGATCCCTGAGCTGACCTACAGTGTGATAAGAAATCAGCAACAGCAGCAGTTGCAGACACAACATCTCTTCTTTTGGGGGGTTCCTATGGTGGGCTTGATAAGGAGGCCTGGTGGCATCATGGCTATGAGTTATTTGGGCTGCGATCCACACGGTTGGCAGTGCAAACCCACTAGTTTCTCCAAGAGAAAGACAGGGCCTTTCTACTCCCACCAAGAATCAACCATCTGAGAAAACTCACAGGGACATGCTACCCAGCCCTATAGACTTGCAACGAGTCAGCATCCACTCTGGCGGGACGTTTGAGTCTTTTGGATTTACTATGAGTTTGTTAGAAGTCAAGATCGACTCAACAGCTTCTAAGCACAGCAACTGTGTTGTGCGCCTGCCACATGGACCGATCTAGTTCTTCTGAGCGCTGTCTTGGCTATTCTTCACAGCACCCGTATGAGGCGAAATTGCCATTATCCTCTTTAGGTGAGGGAATATGGAGCTGAGAGAAACAGCCATCAGGGCCAGTCTCATTAGGAAGTCCTGACACCTATCCAGTCCACCTGGGTGCCCCTGTGCCGTGCAAAAAGTGGGGCTCATTTTAAGAGATGAATGATAAATATGCCCCCCACCCCTCTGCCGTACTCTTCAAAATGTCACATTGCAATTGATATGCTAATCCCACGTGAGAGTTGGTGGTCTTGGTAACGTCATTCTGACTCCACATTGCTAGACAAAAAAGAAAGCGGTTTTGGGGTTGGCTGTGAGAGGCGACTGTATGCTGTGACAGAATCATCCCTAAAAGAATACAAATAACATTGAAAAACCAACTTCATGGCCACTGAGTCAAAACTGACTCCTGGCAGGCGACCCCTGTGGGTGTCCGAGATGGTAACTGATGATGGGGGTAGCAAGCCCAGTCTCTCTCCCTCGAAGCTGCTGATGGTTTCCAACGGTCCCCAAGGATTGCAGCCCAACACATAACCATGATGCCATCAGGGCCCCTCAACAAATAAGACCAGGAAAGAAGAAGGAAAAAATCAGTAGATTTAAACTTCATTCCATTTCCGGAGCATCCTGTTGTGTGGCACACGTCACAGGTGCATAAATGCGATTGTTAAAAACAGCAACCCCAGTAACTCATTTTTTTAAAAAAAAATCTAAAATTACCCACATAATAGGGGCAGAACTCCAGTGGTTTTTCATTTTATGTTTTCTAATTACCTCTCATCCTATTCTGACTCGGATTTAGATGCAATCTACATTTCAGTTTATTTGCCTTTAAAAGAAAACCGAAAAGAAAGGAAACTAAGAAAAAAAAATTTTAAGCCTTAACCATCTCTCTTAAAGAAGGACAGGGGATAATTTTAGTAATAAAGGAGGAAAAAAAGAAAATTGTTTTGTGATGCTATTTTTAAAGAACACCTTTTTTTTTTTTTTGGCGATTTTTAAAGCTCCAGTGATTAGGCCTGAGCTAAAGGCAAGAAGGTTGCTTAAGAAAACCCTTCAGAACATGGTAGAAAAATGAAAGCCAAGCCAAGCCCCCATGAGAGCGAGAACAGGGCTCACTTGGCACGGTGTCCTTTGAATCCTTTAAGGTTATTTTCTAAATGAGACTCTGAGAACAAAAAAAATCATATTTTCCTTCAAGCTAGTTAAGCTTCAAATCCCTAGATTAAAAAAAATGTTGTGTGTGGTTTTTTTCCCTTTTTCCTTTTAGGACAGTGATGTATTTCTAATCAGTCTGTTCCCCAAACAAATATACCAAAACCCCATCTTGGGCAGGGAGCGAAATAAAAGCTGTGAACAGGGGTCATTCAAACAGTGACATCTCAGGCTAGTTCCCATTTTGCCAGGAACCCTTACTTGGTGCACTGGCCTGGGTCTTGGGATCTAGTGCTGTTACCTCTAAAGCTATAGTTATTCCCATCTCACGGAATCCTTTCCTTATATCACTTTTAGGTAGCGCAGCCAGGTCAGCAATTCGCAACCACCAGCTACTCTGTAGGAGGAAGATGAGGTTTTCTGTTGTCCGAAAGAGTTACAGTCTTGGAAGTCCACAGGGTTAAGTCTACCCTGCTTGATATGAGTTAGGATGGGCTCGATGACAGTGAGCTTGGCTTTGGGGAGACAGGTTCCAACCCGCAAGCCACTGTGTGTTCTCCTAAAGAATTGGCACCCTCAGAAACCCTATCTAGAGACACCATGACTTGAAATCAACTCAATGGTAGTGGGCTTATTGACGTTATTTGATTTGGGGACTTATGATAGTTTTATTCACTTAGACCAGTGGTTCTCAACTTTCCTAATGCCATGACTCTTTAATACAGCTCCTCATGTTGTGGTGACCCCCAACCATAATATTATTTTTGTTGCTACTTCATAACTGTAATTTTGCTACTGTTATGAATCGTAATATAAATATCTGATTTGCAGGATGTATTTACATAGTTATACATTGAACGTAATTAAACATAATTAAAGCATAGTGATTAACTACAAAACAACATGTAATTATATATTGTGAAATATATTGTGAAATATCTATGTGTTTTCTGATGGTCTTTGGCGACCCCTGTGAAAAGGTAATTCGACCCCCAAAAGGGTCGAGACCTATAGGTTGAGAACTGCTGGCTTAGACCAATACTGATTCTATGTGGCCAAATTATAGTGAACAGTGTTGGAAACCTTTCTTATCCTCTTCTTTCCTCCAACCAGTTGTTCAGGTGTCCTTTCTTACTCCAAACGCGCGTGCGTACACACACACACACACACACACACACACACACACACACACACACGTTACTCAAAGGATGCTGACCCCAAGAATGCATCTTGATGTGTCTAGCAAACTAATCAGCACATGGCATTTCCCAGAAATTAATGTGGTGAGTGTGGTCGCAGGACCTGCGCTAGCTCCAGTAGACGGATCCTGGGTTGAGTGGTTCTGGATTCTGACTCATAGTTACCTTTTCTACAACCGAAGGAAACAGGGCCTGGTCCTGCGCCAACCTCACAATTCATCTAATGTCTTTCCTGCGAGGCAAGAATGAGGAAGCGTGTACCCTCCACTGCCCCCGGCAACTACTTTAAGCCACAAAGGAAAGCCTTGCTTGAGTGGCCGTGTTGCCGAGGAAGGCAGCGTGAGCACCCAGAGAGGCTGGGTTTTCCATGCCTCCACTGATCTGGTGGTCACTTAGACGCTGTTTCCCTGTGGACCGCCTCTTCTATAAAATAGTGAACTATTGTTACCCAGCGTCCAAAGCAATCTAAGGAATACAAAAGTAGAAAACTCTTAGGGAGGAAGAGTAAAATATAATCCGCTATATAAAATTCCCACTAACCCCACTGTTGTCAAGTCAATTCTAAGTCTACAGAGCAGAACGAGAACTGAGCCCATAGCTTTTCGGAGGGGGAAGCTCTTTAGGGGCAGACTGCCACCTTTTTCTCCCTTGGAGCCACTGGTGAGTTTGAACTGCCAACTTCTTGGTTAGCAGTCAACTTGCTTTAGCTACTGAGTCATCAGATTGCTGATCGTTAGAATGCTTCATATTAATTACTATGGCTCGCTTCTTTTTTGACTTCCTTTCTCTGGTCCATTGGCTTTCCCCTTTCCCCTCTCCCTTAATCACTCCTGGAAATCCTTTCATTGTCTAACTCTCATTCTAGGACTGGGGCGTGTCAGGTGGAAGAGGGCAGACATTGTGCAGCTTAAATTGCTGGTGTAGTAAGAGGCCTTATGGATTGGAAGGTGTGATCAAGGAGTGGTGCAGACGCAGAGAGATAAGGTCAGGAGTCACTATTCTAATTATTCTGAACTCATTGGTTCTATTCCTTTTCCTTAGAAATTACCATTTCCCACAGCGGTGAGATAGATGCCACAGCAAAATTTACCGGCAGGCACTATGGTATCTTCTCTATTCTAGAGAACACACTTACGTAAAGCAAATGAACTCCTACACTATTGATTAAGAAGTTTAAAGTTCTCTGTATACTTTTGAATTCAGGCTGATGAATATCACATTAAACGGAGGCAGTCTAAGGAACATCGTCCAAACCTCTCCTACTGTAGGTCACAACCTTACAAAACATTTGGCATGCTCAGATAGAGCTGGGCTGAGCAGCATCATTCCCTGCCAAGCAATATTCATGAAGACCCCATTCCACGCATTGACTGCCACTTAAGGAATGAAGCAGGACTACAGAATCAGTCCAACGAATTCGATCTATCTTGTGCAGCCATGTTCAAGGTTACAACAAGGCACACAAAATCTCATCTTAGATTTCCCGTAGAACCGCTCCCCAAAAGAACCAACCAACCAACAAAAGCAAGCAAATGAGCAACAAAACCAGTCCAGGGTTGGAACTGAGGGCAAAGTGATTTTGGTAATAAAACACAAACCTAAGAATGTTTTATTATAGGTCTTCCACATATTGTTTTGATGATCCCCTTTGATATACTACTATGGGTGGATAATAAACTATAGCAAAGTGTTATCATACTAGCCTACACCAGAGAGAAACTATCCAGTCACAGCTCGTACCTCCAACACACAAATAAAAGTTGTAAACAATTCTATGCCTGGAAGTAGAGTGATCAAATAAATCCCGGCTTCCTGCGGAGAAACACATTCCAAATAAGCACGCCTGCTATTCCACTAGGAGACCCACCTGTTACAGGGCGTGTCACTCTCTCTCAGCTATCGGGGCAACGGCACCGAAGGGTTCCTAGAACTTGCTGGAGGCACCTTTAAGATCTGGACTCTCCATAAAACGGGAACTAACCATCTTGCGTCCAACCAAGCCATGTGTCCAGAGGCAATTAGATGACAGGAACAGAAAATGAATATCCAACATGAATAATGTAAAAGCATACACATGGAGTCCATCGTTGTATAATGAACACTCTCCGTTTTTACTGTCAGCCTCGATTGAAGGCGTCCTTACCCTTTGCCAACAACAATTGCTAGGCCTTAGTGGTTAAAAATAAAACCCGGGGACCTGGTTCTTTAGATGCATACCTAGCGATTGTGCGGCCCATCGCCATGAGGTGGAGATCTTTGAAAGGGTTTACAGTTACAATGAAGATGATTAGGCAGTCAGAAATCTAAGCCCCCAGCAGGGTGGGAGAGCGGGGCTCAGGTTAAGCTTTCTGGAAGCAGATATTTAATATTGACTGGATCTGAGAAGATCTGGCCAGGTAAAGCTGAGTGGCAAAGAGTTAGTGGTAGAGGGAAGGGTGTCACACATTTGGGGAACTACTGGTGAGTTGGTACTTTGAGCTGAGGCACAGATTGTGTATATCATGTCCCAGAGGCAGGCACACACGCGACAGATCAAGGGGAGTCCTGGAGCCCTGGTTGAGGAGTATGAACACCTTTTTTGCAGGAGGGGGTGTTAAATGGTTGGCTATCTTGATCAGCATTGTACTATTCCAACAGTGGTAGAAATAGATCAGAAAGAAACAAATCCAGGTCAAGAGTGATAATCTAACTGGGAGAAGACAAGAGCCTAACCTGAGGTTGAAAACTGCAGAGCGAGATTAAAAATGGCTCGGCTCCCCAGAGTTCGATGGCGCCATCCAGGGAGGTCAAAGGCACCAGGGAAGGAGCGGTTTGGGGGCGGGAATTCCAGGTTCAAGTGCTTAGGAAGCAACGAGACCTCTCAGTCCGGATCTCAGGGCAGAGATGTAGGCTGTGGTTCAGACTTGGACATCCCCAGAGGGTATACGCGAATCCTTGGGTACGGATGTGCTGACTCGCAGAGATCTACAGCGCGGAGGCAAGAACAGAGATGAGAGAAGGGAGCCCCAGCAGGGTGAGGAGGTGAGAGAGGAGAGCCCCCAAAGAGCTTCACCAGAGAGAAGAGACAGCCGGTGTGTGGGGTTAGAGAAGCCAAGTGAGAAGGGAGGAACTGCTACAGTCCAGAATCTCATCTGACTCCAGGAGAAAGGCATTTCCATATAGGGCTGGGCAGGGACCTGCAGGTAGACTAGAAGGCTTAGCATTGACCAGGCCAGCACCTGGGCCAGTGCAGCAGTTGCACCCCACCCAGCAGCATGGTCCCCGGTCCTCAGCCCCTGCTCACTGCTCCCTTCCTATCGAGATAGTCAAATTCCCCTGCTATTGTCAAGTTGCTCTCTTGTCTTTGTTTATTCTTCCTGCTTTGAGGCCCCTTTAGTTTCTTGCAGAGAAGCGTAGGAACTCGCTCTGAGTTTGAACGGGACTTGTGGCTGTTGCCAAAATCTTGATCCTTTTAAGACAAAGCTGCCAAATCCGGGCATGTTTCCTTTTTAGGCTCTGCTGCACGCCTGCTTCTCTCTACCAGACCTAAATGAATATGACTAGATAAAGCTCTGATTATTTAAACACACACACACACACACACACACACACACACAATCAATCCTTTCTTTAAGATGTATGCCTATCCACTAATAGAAAGGTTACACCTGAAGTCACACCCAACCCGAGCCTTCTTTCGTATCTCTTCAAAAGGAACAGGACGTCTGCATCCTCCACTTCTAGTGCTGCGAGGGGCTCCGATGTCCCTCACACTCCACCCACGGCCGTCAAATGGATTCTGACTTGTAGCCACTCTAGAGCCTACAGAGCAGACCTGCCCCCTGGGGGTTTCCAAGGCGTCTGTAAATCAGCAGAACGCTCCATCTTTTTCCCGGGGAGCCACTGGAGGGTTTGAACTGCTGACCCTGCATTGAGTAGTAACCTCCTGTGCCAGAGCTTAGGTTCCTCAAATTAGGTGCCTTTCATCTACCTTAAGGTGGCAAGAACTTTCAACCTGCCCATTTCTCTTCCTTCTCGTTAGCCATTCATTAAAAATCCATCTGTCGGCTGACAGGCTCTCCACTGCCACAGGCAGCACACCAAGTGCCACGCCTGGATGCAGCCAGCTAGAATGAGAACTGGGGATATTACCAATCTTACCACATTCCGTGGCCCAAGCCAAAGCCGCGTCTTCAGGGGAACGCTGTAGGTCAGAGCGGAGATGCCCTGTCCGGTTCTTGAGGCAGCAGATCTCAAGGCTGTAAAGCAGGGGTCCTCAAACTCTTTAAACAGGGGGCCAGTTCACTGTCCCTCAGACCCATTGGAGGGCCAGACTACAGTTTAAAAAAAATATATGGACAAATTCCTATGCACACTGCACATATCTTATTTTGAAGTGAAAAAACAAATGGGGCAAACACACCCCGTGGGCCAGATAAATGTCCTTGGCGGGCCGCATGTAGGCTGCTATAAAGCTCTATGGAAACTACCGCTGGGTTCTAACCATCGGTGTCTCGGGTGGCATCCCACACCATAGCCCACGGCACCAGCTGGGCTTGTAAGTGTGGCCCAGGCACCAGTTCATCTGAGCAGATGCTGAAGGTAAGCAGCCTGGGGTAGGGTGGGGGTGGGCTGGGGAAGCGGGGATGGGTGGCGACACTGCACTGGTGCACATCAGAGGAATCTCAGTAATAGGTTTGGGTGTCCACACCTTAAACCTTACATTTCAGAATGAAGGATAGTGATCTATTTTGTAACTGGAACACTCGATCATCAAAGGATATCATCTACTTTTCTGAAATGATAGTTTCTAAGAGTTGGAAAACAAAAGCAAGCCTCTTGTTGTCCACCCATTGATTCTTCATGGTGACCCTATAGGACAGTTTCAAAGGAAGTAAATATTTATGGAGGGGGATTGCCACATCTTTCTGCTACCGAGCCGTGGGTGGGTTTCAACTACAGCACACAGCAAGCTGAGTGCTCAGCCTGTGTCCTCGGGGCCCTTTCTAGTAAGTGAATCTGCAGACATCATTGATTCTGACTCATGGTGACCTGGGATCAGTTGCTGAGACTGAAATCTTTCTGAGAGCAGAGGGCTTCATCTTTCCTTACAGAGCAGCTGGTGGGCTTGAACTGCCAACCTTTTGGGTAGGGGGCCAACACTGAGTTCATAGTACCAACCAGAGCTTCTTCAATAGTAAGGACACGTGTCACCAAATTGAGGTCAGGACATTGAATTATGCACAATGACCAACACAATGTTTCGTGCCAAAATGTTCATTGTGCCAAATGGTTATTGGATTGCATGAAAAGTCCATCACCTAAATCCTAAATTCCAGCTGGTCGCCTCTGTCTTCTGTACTTTGGACACATGGTCAGATGAGCCCCATCCCTGGACGAGCTGGTCATGCTTGGTAAAGCAGAGAGGCGGTGGAAAAGAGAAGACCCTTGACAAGACGGAGTGACACAGTGACTGCGGTCATTTGCTGGGGCATGACACCTGTTGTCAGCACGGCCCAGGACCAGGCAGTGTTCCCTTCTGTTGTCACACGGGGTCGCAGTGCAGTGGCACCCAGCCACCGCCACCGCCGGGTGTAAAATGGTTTCTTGCTCAAATGCATTTTTATCGACAAGCATATCCATCTGTGGCTTTGGCTCTCTGGCAAGCTCGTTGGGAGAAATGTAAGGGTTATTGAAAGAAAAAGGTGTCCTAGTGGCAAAACAGTTAAAGCTCAAGGCTGGCCCAGGAGTTAGCAGTTCAAATCCACCAACTGCTCTGCAGGACAAGGACTTTTCAATCTGTTCCATAAAGATGATAGTTTATGAAACCCTAGTTGGCAGTTCTACTGTCACATGCAGTCGCTTTGAGTTGAAATCCACGTGATGGCACTTAAAAACAGTGAGAGAAATCCCAGGCAACTAGTCTAAGGGATACCACCAACAATACTAAAGTGCTCAAAGCTTTCGGTCGTGTACAGGAATGTGCCCTAAGCTGTTACAGGAGGTCCAAAACAAACCTGAACAGAGATTCTACAAATCATAATGTCACTGGAGCATAATGACGAATTTCTGTATTCATCTAAGTCATAAATGTGGGGAGTACCACAATCTAATCTGTTCTGAATGTTCTAAGTATCCTATACACACAGCTGGTACTTTGGGCCTGTTATTAATAAAGCATGCCTCTAATGATGCCTGCGTCATGGCCTTTGTTTTCAAGTTCTGGCTTCATGTGTAGGAAGTTCATTTCTATCCCGAGATTATAATGGATCTATCTAATTGTCGACTAGTCAAGCTATAATTTTGTTTTGCACCCATCCATCTTTAACATATAAGGGGTTTATCTTGTGCAGTCTGTGGAAGGAAGCTAACTCTCTTGTCCAAATTGTTAGTGTACATCTGTTTTATCACTCAGAGTCTCCCCAACACTGGGCACAGGAGGCCCTTGGTAAATATTATTGAATGCATAAATTAATGCATGATGAATCTGATCCTTCCAAACCCTCTTTATCAGATTCCCTTGGGACTTGTAAGTGATTTCAAAACTGACTCAAATTAAAGTGAAGAGGCAGGCCTACAGCAAAAGGCCTTTGTGAAGCTTATATCTGCAGCTTTGGGCTATACGTAATTGATTTAACTTGTTGTGAGAATATACTGATATATTCATTGAGGGATGAAAAGGAAAGATGATTTTTTTCCAACTGTATTTTTGAGTTCTGAGAAATGTGTATATATTTATGTGCATATCTATGCTTCTACTACATCTTTGATTTTTTGGTTCGTATTTGAGAGACACATACTTTGTTCCTTCTTTCCCTCCTCATTCCCTATCATATTTATTTTATCTGTCTATCGATCCATCCACCTCAGAGTGCTACAAATAGTTAAGTGCTCTATTCTTAGCCTAAAGATTGGTGGTTCAAACCCACCCAGGGACATCTTGGATGACAGGCCTAGCTGATCTGCTTTTGAAATGTCACAACCTTGAAGACTCTACGGAGCAATTCCTTTTTTTGTACACAAGAGGTCGCCATGAGTAAGAAAGGACTGGATGGCAAGGAACACCAGCAACATCTATCTATCACCTATCCATCTACCTTTCCTTTCTCCGCGCGCACGCATGCGCGCGCACACAGACACACACAGATATCCATGTAAATATATTCAGACTGGAACGGCCCAGGAGTGGAATGAATCAGAAGGTGAGCTCTCAAGATAACCAACCATGGTTTTCCTTTTACTGTTGGCGTGTACTAATTGATTGACCTTGGACACATTTCTTAGCTGCTCTTTTCCATAGTTGTATCTTTAAAATTGGGAGTGTTGCAGCATTTATCTCAGACTCCGATGAGAAGATTAAACTCCCAGAATGCACTGAGAACAACGTCTGTTATGAATGCTCTCTGCTTGTTAGCTTATATTATGATTCTCCTCCCTGTTTTCTCAGCCACCTTTCTTGCGTTCCTTAAGTAGAATTCAAAATATTTTTTAAAAAGAACCTGTAGGATTATTTGAGCGAGAAGTGAAATAAGAAAGTCACTCCTTTAACAGCAACAACAACAAAGCAATTGCTTTATGCATCACAGGGAATACACAGCAACTCACACAGATGCTACACCTGTCAAGCAACACAAATGTCTTGCCAAGCATCATGTTTCCTTCAGGTTTGACTTCTGAGAAGATAACCACATGAGAAACATAAACTCCAAGATACATCCTGTTTGCACACACAAATTAAGAGTTAAAAAGTCAAGATGACAGACCTTCTCATCTGTTTAGGAATGCATACATCGTTAGTCAGGCCCCCGGGCACCACTGTTGTTTAATACCAAGTTTAATAAAAAGTCTGCCTGCAGGAAGGAGCGGGCTGGGAGCCTGGTTTGGAAAGTTGGGCAGCCCTATAACAGGCATAGGCCCTCTGGCTCTCAGAACACCACTGGTAGGGTTTCCTTTGAAATAAGCTCCTTTTAAAGGAGTCTGAATTATTAAGATTTACGTTATTAGCAAGGGATTGAAAAGTCACGTTTTCACTGGCGTGATTGAACCCGAAAAGGAAATAAGTTGGACAAAAATGTTTGCTGCTTGCATGGAAGGACTTCCACCCAGTACACAGGTATCGATGCTGCACTCTGGGCGTGTTTGCCTGTGATGCCCTGCCCTGGAAACGGTGATCCTGAGATGCAGAATTGATACTTTCAAGCCATTTAAGCACCCCCTCTCCCCCAGTAGGATTTATCTCTTCCAGTAAGGATCTTATATTTGTATCAGATGGGTTTTTACTGTGCGGTGGAATCAAATAATGACTTTTCCAGAACTCTGGGCTGAATATCAGTCTTTGGAGCACTTGTCAGTCAGGTAAAGCCTACACTGGAAAGTATTTGAGAAGCACAGCAGCCTCTTAGTGTTCAAAACCTTGTGGCTGCCTCCTGCAGCTGCATGGTGGAGTTTAACACACAGCCCGTTCTTCCATCTACCTTTACCTCGTCCCGGGGACACCTCCCTTCATTACCAAACAGGGCAGGCAATCGGGAGGGCTTTCGCTTTCTGTGACACACTTCACTGACCAGCTATGATCAAAGATGGTCAGACACAAAGGGGAAAAAAAAGAAAGGAACAGAAGAAGAAGAAAAGAGAAGCCATTAAAAAATCTATTTTAACTTAACGACAAATTGGGAAGCAGAGATATGCTCTATTCATATTCAGACTACCCAGGGCACAAACCAAATTTGCTGTTGTTGTTAAGCGTCATCGAGTTGGTTCCGACCCGACCCAAGGTGACCCTCTGCATCACCCTCACAATTGTCCCTGGGCCTGGGCCCGCTGGTCTGGCTCCTTAGTGCCCAACTCATCCATACTAGTTTCAATAATTCCTCCTTTCTTTGTCATCTATACAGAAGCCAGTCACCCACGAGCTTTGGACACCTATGTAGCCTTTAACTTCATATTTTACATCAACGGGTGTTCCATTTGGTGAGAACCTGGTCTTTCCGATGGTCACTGGGAGTTTTGCAACTGCCCTCCTCCCTGCAGGGGTCATCTCTTTAGCCATGTGTGGCAACCAAGGGCATATCCTTTTAGATCCAGGGAGAGAAAGTTCTTGAATAAAAATAAACAAGGTGCAACTTAGAAAGCTATTCTGGAATGTGGCGTCTCGGGAGTAGAAGCGTGCAGGGGGAAGAAAAAGAAGTGTCATGAAAGCCCAGTTTTAAAAAATGGGACTCAACAAAGTACGTGGCACGCCTGTCCTCTAGCTCAAAGGCAGAAAGAGCCTCTGGGGCGAGGTGTGGTTTTATGTGCAGGTTTATAGACTTCGCCACTGGCCCTCCAGGCAGCCCCGGCTCATGGTGGCCCCTTAGAACTGTGCTCCACAGAACTGTGCTCCACAGGGGCTTTCAACAGGGGTTCTCATCCTGGGTGAGCAGGGTCGATGGTTCAAATCTACCTGAATGCACCCTGAAGAACTCCAAGCCCAGAGAGGACGCGCCTCCTCAGAGACATCTGGGACCAAAGCGAGTCCGAATCCACGTGCCTGTGGCCGGTTTGGACTGATTTTGCTGTATACCCATTCTGTGGTGCACAAGTGATGGCAGGGCTGGCTGGCATATTGGAAGGTCAGTGCCACCTTCTCCTGAGGACAGTCCACAAGAAGTGACCCCCTTCTTTCCTCTGTCTTCCTCGGGAACTGTCCCAAGCCTCTCTTTTTGATAACAAAACAAAACAAAAACTAAGGTGGATGTGGCTCAGAAAGAGAGCGAAACGGTGATGCTATATGATTTATCAAAAGGCCTCGCTCAGAGAATTAACGCCTTGTGAAACACCGACAAAATCCCAACTAGATACTTTTAAACAAGCAGTTTAATATGAAACTAATTGCTGAGACGCCACAGTTCGATTTGGAGCAAATGAGGAATCGGCAGTCGGCTGGCGGCCGTGGCCCAGGCGGCCATGTGGCATTAGTGATTGCTTAGTCTGTCCACACCGTTTTGATCTGAGTTAATTTGGAACCTGTTGCCAAGGAGAGCTTAGAATATTTTAGTTCAATGTGAAGTTGAGCTGCTTTCGAACATTTTACAAAAATGGATGATTGCACATTAATGACGCTTCTTTCAAAACGCTAAGGAGGAAGCTCAGGTTTTGAAATGAAAGAACAAGTTCTTTTTTATGGCTCAAATCGATACTAGATGCTGGAAGACAATTGGTGTTTGTGGTAAAAAACGCATACTTTACGATGCAAATGAACACCCCAGAAAATTCATGTTGCCTATCGTCTACAAAGTTTTTTGAAAACTAGGCACCCCTTTTGTTCTGCTAGGAATCCTGGTGGCATAGTGATTATGCATTGGGCTGTGATCACAAGGTCAGCAGTTCGAAACCACCAGCAGCTCCTTGGGAGAAAGACAGGGCTTCCTACTCCCTTAAAGAGTTATGGCCTGGAGAGTCCACAGGGCGGTTCGACCCTGCCCTCTAGGCTCGCTGTGCGTTGGCACTGACTGGATGGTGGTGAGAGCTTTGTTATGTGGATGAAAGGGTACATGTCAGGTCTAATTAATCGTTAGCTGCACATTTAAAACTCTTCTTCCACAGAATACTCTGCTATGTAGTACAAGAGGCACATTCATGGTGCATGACACATTCACGCCATTAGTTTGGGGAAGCACATTCTTAGAGGGCCTGTGAATACGGTCTAAGATTTCACAATTGTCCACAGAGTAGTATCAATCTTAATTAATCCAAATTTTAATTAAGGGGCTGAAAGATAATGTTTGGGGTTAGCTCAACCCTTTGGCTCTGTGGACTATCAACAATCTCTCCTTCACTCTTTAGCCATCCAAAGAAGAAGGACGCCAGCTAACACCCGTCATTTCTCCACATGCTGAGATCCAGTAGCTAGCCTAGACTTAGATTCCATGCAACACAACAGTTTGAAAAATGGGAGTGGAGGGTTAATATTAAGTTGTTTCCCAGATTTTTATTTTGCCGAGGAAGAGCAAAAAAGCCCCCCAATATAATACATCCCTTTCGTCTATTTTCATGAAAGAATCGACATTTCAGCTACTGAGTCAATATTTTTACTCTTTAAATTGGATAAATAGAGATTTATGGAAAAGCTCAATAGGTTGTCCTCATTATTCAGACCAATAACCTTTTTTTTTTTTTTCAAAGACGAGCACTTGACATTGGGTAACCTAGGGAATCCTGGATTTCGAGGAAGCTTCCTACGTCTCAGGGTAGCACAAAATGTTGATGTGCTGAGGGTGCAGCTGTTCAAGGCCCCTGGGAGGTGCCTCAGAAGAGCATGGGAAGCGCTCCTCCTGAAGACGTCAGCCGCCCGTGGAGAGCAGTCCCATTGTGACGCGCGTGGCATTGCTGGGAGGTGGAAGGGATGCCACAGCAGCTGATTCCCAGACTCCAAACCATCACCAACCTTTTGCGCATGCGTGGCAAATAAAACCCCAGCTCCGTCCAGTGCCTTCCCAGGGAATTTTAAATTCTCCTTTGCCATATGGAGCTATACATGAAGCTACCCATGCAATTCCTAGAGAGGCTGAAATCTTTATGGTCTTGTTGAAGTTTCCATGTTCTCCCCTTCATATGATACATATTTTTAAAAAATTGGAGAGTTAAATTGCCTCTTTAATTTTTAATGCCAGCAGTAAGTGGAAATGATAAAATGCAATGACATTCAACAAATAAAAGTCAAGTTGCATAGACAGTGATGGAGGTAAAAGGACAAAATACATTTAGTAGATCTACCGGCGAGGCCCTTCATCTCTCGGATCATCAATTGTCTCAAATGGAAAACGACGAGATTCAAATCATCTCTAAGATCCTTCCGTGTATCACCTACCCCATTGTATTTACAGTTTACAAACTGCCCTGAAAGGCTGCACTAACAATAAAACTTTTCAAGTGAAGGCGAGGGAAAGAATAAAATATAATGAACCTGGGTCATCCGTGGCAACTATATCGCTAAGTGGGTTTCCTTTGGGGGGGCCGACAGTGAGAACTGTTGAAATCATACTTAGTAAAGAAACCATTTAGAACCAATACTGCATCATGATGTTAATGAGGGAAAAAATGAGTAAGAAAAGGGCAGGGAATCAATACAATTGTAATCACTGCGACCCACCGGCCCAAATACTATCTATGCAGTGGTGAACATGCAGGAGTCCTTGGGTGACTCGCATGGTTACGTGCTGGGCTTGTAACCCAAATATTGGCAGTTCAAACCTACCCACAGGCATCCTGTTTGGTAAAGGACACACAGCCTGGAAAACCCTGTGAAGCGGTCCTCTGCACCCAGGGGGCTTGGCCCCCAGTCAGAAGGGACTGGATGTGCCCACTAACAAGAAGTGACTAGGCGGATGTACTAGGAAAGAGAGGGGTCATGACTCAGGGATATGCGCGATTCGGATTTTTAGCTGCCCTTATGAACTGCCCCTCCAACGTGAGGATCTGCGGGCTGGAGAAGTTCACTGATGCCCTTACGGAGAGTGTCGGCGTTATGACCAGTCACTGATCTGAGTCACCAGCATGATGATCAGGCATGGCCCCATAATCGTTTTTTAACAACTGTGACCACAGACTCATACTTGTAAATGGTTTTTCCAGAACGAAAAACCAACAAAGTTAGGTTACGCCTTACTTAGCCTCAAAATCTTCTTTGCTCAATTTATTTATTTAAAAAAAATTTTTTTGAGGGGCTCTTACAGCTCCTATCACGATCCATACATACATACATTGTGTCAAACACATCTGTACATATGTTGTTATCCTCTCTTTCAAAATATTTTTCTTTCCACTTGAGCCCTTGGTATCAGTTCCTCCTTTTTTTTTGCTCCCTCCCCCACCCTCCCTCCCCCATGAACCCTTGATAATTTATGAATTCTTTTTTAATAAGTCTTACACCGACCCATGTCTCCCTTCTCTATCCTCCGCCACTCCCCTGGGTCTTCCTCTGAAAGAGTCACACTTTCGCTTCTCAGACTTCACAAGTATTTGTTAACAGCACATTTATAAGGTACTTTGCTCAAACAGAGATTCCCTGGAAATCCAAACCAATTTCAAATTTAAAAAGAAGAGTATAACATACTCCTTTTGATACACTGTGTCACTATGCCCTGGTGGTGTATTATTTATTGTTGGGCTGCTAACCTCAAGATCAGCAATTTGAAACCACCTGCTGGTGCGTGGGAGAAAGACCAGGCTTTCCATAGAGTTAGTCTCAGGAACCCTCAGTGGCAGTTCTACCCTGTCCTATAGGGTCATTATGAGTGGGAATCGACTCAATGACTATGAGTTCTAGTGTCATTACTGCTATGGAAATCCTTACACAATACTAAGAATAGGGTAAGTGGCATGCAGAATATATCAGCAAAAGTCAGTGTCTTATTATTCCAATTAACATCATGATTATTTGGCTTTATAAAATCCCTGAGTGTATTGGTTAGTATGTTTTCTACTGAGCAGTGTATATTCTTTATGAGGTATGTGCTTGGTGGTGGGTTGGAGGGGCTAGGCATGGGCTGTCTAGCGATTTATCTTTCATCTTATGCCACCTGGCAGAAATATACATATTTGGTTGATGTCTTTATTGCACACTTTGGGTTGCAGGCTTCAACGTACTCTAGTGTGCAGAACCATGAAGGGCAAGAGTAGAAGCCTTCAAAGCACTGAGAGATTTCAAGCTACTTGCCAAAAACCACACCTCCTGTGGGTAAATGAGGACTCATCCCGACACATCTCTTAGGTGGTGATTTTTTGGGGATCGTTTTTGAAATCTGCATCCCATGGTTCAAAAAAAAGCAGTGTTTATATATATGCTAACAATGGGGTAACACTGATACGCGTGCGTCTATATTAGTAGCACTATTTGTAAAGAGAAAATTCATGCTGTGCCAAAATAACAATCTTGGCTCTATTTCAATTCTCCTGCTTCCTTCGTAGGTGACAATTACTTCGTAGGTGACAATTACACTGCTCATTCCTTTTTCCTATAACTAACTTGTGTACTTCCTCCATCAAATCTACCATTTATTAGGTCTCTGGACCATTTTTTGGATGGGTCCTGTTGGGATAGTCGGTTATACTGGAGGGTTTTAGTGGAGAGCAATTGGGCTGCAAGTCACAAGGTCAGCAGTTTGAAACCACCCAGCCATGCCCTGCGCTGGCTTTGTTGTTGAGGCTTTCTACTCCTGGAAAGAACTTGAGGCTTTCTACTCCTGGAAAGAAGCTTCGGAAACCACAGGGGCAGTTCTACTCTGCCCTATAGGGTTGCTATGGGTCAGAATTGACTCGATGGCAGTGAGTTTGGTTTTTTGTATCCTGAAGGTCAGCAGTTTGAACTCAGGAGTCGTTCCACAGGATATATAGCCTAGGAAACCCAAAGGGGGCAATTCTGCTCTGTCGTCTGGGGTCTCTGAGTTGGATTCATGATGGCAAGGAGGTTATTTTCCTTTTTTTTAAAACCAATTTAGGAAATTATGGAAGAAACAGAAACAAAACAAAACCAATAGACTTCCTAAAAGCGATCAAGCTAGGACAGACCATATACTGTCTAATGTCACATTATCTTCTCCATAAGCTCTCCTGCTCCCCATTTCATACTCCAATCCAATTTAAAGGTAACTTTTTGGCTGTAATTAAGCTCATCTTACAGAGCTCAGCAAGGTGATCTGATTAGTCCAGGAAATGAGCACCCAACAGGGTCCACGTAAGGAGATTAAACTAATGAAACAAGGTGGGCTAATCTCTAAATCTGCGGGGATGAGTTACGTAGTGCCCTCTGCCCATGCTTCTAATGTAAGGTGTGTGTGTCTGTGTATGCGTGTGCGTGTGTTCGAGTGGCCATGGTTCGGTAAGTGTCCTTTGTTGGAAGAGGTGGACCATCCTGGATAGTTCAAACCAACCTATCTGGCCAACTCTGGCCAGCTGGACTGGCGGCTGCATTTAACTTCTTCTTATTCAACTATTTTGGTGTAAAGGACCCAAGTTCAGTTAGTTTTTGGAGTTTGCTTCCACTCCCTTTCTGAAGGATTATTTTTGGCAATGTCCCATTAGATTACCTTCCCTTACCTCACGCTCCACTTCTCGGTTGATCAAGACTGTCCACTTTGGGGGCAATGACCATAGCAATCTGAGAACTGAGCTTTCTCTAAGACGGAATCCAAACCCACTGTCTTGGAGTCAACCCTGACTGTTAGCCACCCTAGTGGACAGAGAACTGCCCTTTGGGGGGGGGGTGCCTGGTATTTTATATCTTTAGGGAAGCAAACAGTCATTATTACCCCTCAGAACAGAACCACTGACCTTGTGGTTCACCGGTCACTATGCCACCAGGGTTCCTCTGTTAAGGGTAAGACTTTCATTGTTTTCTGGTACATTCTGACGCAGAGCACCCTATAAGGTTAGGCGGGGGGGAAAATTCACTACCATCGAGTCATTCCAACTCCTAGCCACCCTAGAGGGCAGGGTAGAACTGCCCCTGTGAGTTCCTGAGACCAACTCTTGACAGGAGGAGAAAGCCCTATCTTTCTCTCTCCGTGCAGGGGCTGATGGTTTCCAAGTGCTGCCTTTGCAGTTGGTAACAGCCCAATTTGCTACCACTTAGGCTTAGACTAGAACGTTTTCTAATGCGCACATCAGCTGATCATCAGAAAAAGTAAAGTTCCACCAAAATATAGTTTAGAACCAGGAATGTGCCTCAACTTCTCACTCACCTGCAAAAGAAAAATCCTAGCAAAGAAAAACAAGGGTGAACATTTGAAAATGGAAAAGACTAGAAACCTAACCGAGCCCTGCGTTTCTGTAGTTGATCTCGAAGTGGAAAGACAGAAGCACAGGCAGCACAAGCGAAGACTTTCCCTTGGTGTGTGTGTGTATGAAAGAGGCAGAGTTTTAACTTTTTTATTTTTGCAGTCTCCCTGTTAGCCTAATACTCTCCAGTCTTGTGTTTAGAATGAATATTCAGAAAAATATCTTAAAGCAGAGAAGGATGATGGTCACTGTTTTTACCTTTTTGGGTGAAGCGCTCAGTAGACTGTCGCGGGGCTGCAAACACTGTTAGAAAAGGCAATTCCGACTGAGTCACGAGCAGACCCTAATTCTGAGCGACCCCAAAGAAAGCGGCGCCGTGACTAAGCAAGCGCGCTGGCAGCTGCCTTCTGTTGGATGTTATCTTGTTTGGAACACATTTCAAACTTTAGAACAGATTTTTAAATTGGAGGTTGAAACCTGCAGACTGTCAGCAAAAGAGGCTGATTCACCACACAGAACTTATCTTATTCCAAGTTCCAGGCAGACTTTTTTTTTAACAGAGTAAGTTACCTAAAATGTGTTGTGATCCAAAGAGGGGGGAGGGGGGAGGGAAAAAAGACCTCACAGAATCAGGGTGGTACATGCATCCAAGCATCTTTTGGGCTTTTTAACACGTGTGCAGGTGAACAGGAACTTCTTTCAAGAGCAATGGTTCACCATTATTTACTAGATTCCATGGCTCTTTGGAAAGGAAGTCAAAATTCTCTCTCCAAATATTGCTGCCTTGCTGGGGGTCCTCCACGTGGGACCTTCTGAGTCCCCACTAGACTGTTACCATGTTCATGAGTGAATTAGTGTGGAGGAAGTCCAGTCTGGGCAAGGTTGGGGATCAGAAAAGCTTATTTTATGGTAAGGGTGGTAAGTTTTTTGTTTTTAAATGGCCATTGCTTTTGTGGGGACTTATGGACAAGTTACCAACAGTCTAGACACTGAGAAAACCATGCAGATGTCAATAATAACACCTGCACAAACAGTAACAATGATCGTGATAATGGCCTAGCACAAAGGTCAGCATTTGCTCTGAGAACATCAACTGTCTACAGAGAAAAGCTGCCAAACTCATGCTGTCACAGATAAAGACAAGAAAAACCCAGGATGCAACTGCCCTACTGGGCAAAATGCAGAAAGCAAACCACTAGAAGTCCCTCCCAACTTAAAAAACAAAAAGTTTAGAGAGCTCACAGCATGAACCTTCATAAATTAGCATTCAGGACTTGCAAAACAACCAGGGGCCACAAGGCAAGGCTGGACCACACACTTCAGTGCCTCTTTGGGGGCAGAATACCGATGGTGGTATTCAGAATATTGGGTCACATTTTATCTCTTCAAATCAAGAGGTGGGACCATTACTCCCTTATAGCTCTAATCAGATCTTCAGAACGTGTTGTTTAAAGGTATAGGTTTGCTATAGAGTTGTCATTGGGTGCTCTGTGCCTGTAGTTGGACTTATTTTTTCCAGAAAATTTTGCCTGTTTCAACTGTTGTAGAGCAGTCATGTGCCAGCTGTCCCCCCCCCCCAACTTCCTTAAAGTTGTAACTTGTAAAAGCTGATCGAAGAGGCTGGGAGGTGAGGAGGGGTACACAATTTTTTATCATAGACAACTTGTTCCTATAGATTAAAGGGCAGTTAATATTGTGAAATTTAATTGCAATAAATGAGTGCCAAAACTAGGGACTCAGGGGACCTAGGGAGACACCAACATGTCATTTCCCTACAATGGCAGCCCACCATCCCTGTGGACAAGTACAGAACCAAGCCAGTGCCACTGCCCTTGCACAGTGCGCTGCTGCCTCTCAGGTCTGCCTGGGAGCCTGCTCAAAACCATCGACATAGGTGGCCAAGCCCGGCTGCCTTTCACTCCCTCCCCACCCCCTACAGCTTCTTAGTCAGCTCACCAGGGAGGGCACACAGGGACAAGATCCAATCCTATGGGGTGTGGAGGTAGGGAGGGGGGTTAGTCCCCAGGGAATGGTTGGATTTCTTTGAAGTTTCGGAGCTGGGCATTGAAAATGTGTCCTCAGGAATAAACTTTATCCTCTCAGCTAAGGCTAATGAAGACATCGGCTCATCAAATTCCCTTGTCTCCCACCACTTGGTGTCCAGCTTTCTAAACCAGCAAACTCAGAGCCATGTGACTGTTATTACACAAGCTACATCTGAATAGATTTTTTTTTTTCACCTCCCAAAGCAGAAGCGTAAAGGTTTCCCTTTGCAGGTAAAGCCAGCAGCTGGAGAAGTGGCCTAAGTCGCCGTTGGCCCCATTTACATAACGGTATTATGCTTCTGTTCAAGAGCATGAACGTTTTTAATTCTGAGTGCCAGGTTTATCCCGGTTTTCTTTTCTAACACGCCAGGGGATGTATACCCCCTCCATAATCAACAGCCCGAAAGCCCCCCGCCATAGGCGGGTGCCGCGCCCTACGGGTGGCCTGGTATGTACTATGGACACCCCAGCCGCCCCAGCGACACACTCTTGCAGGGAAGCCTCCTCTTCCCCACAAGAAGGGCTTCAAGCTTCACTCAATGACCGGAACTCCAGCCCGGCCTGGACGTGGGGTTGTAGTCTTAGCATGCGGATACACCCCTGAATGGAAATGCCTTGTGAAAATGAGAGCGGCGGAGGGAGCGCGCACGCGAGAGGGAATGAATGATGGCCCTTCCAGATGATTAAACTTCTTGGTTCCTGAAAGTTCTCAGTAGTTAACTCAGGTGAACAATGCCCCTGGCATCGACAAAGACCTATATTTAACTCCCCATCAAATATGGATTTTTATTGCCGCAGCGACAACACTTCCCAGGCACCAAGCTGACCTGGCCAGTACCTCCCACCTCCTCTGTCAACTCGGCGCCCAGGCGCATCTCAGCGACTGAAGTCAATCCCAGCCCTGCTGCAGTACACACCGTGGCAGCGTCCGCTGGGATGGAATGCTGGGATTAGCACGGCCCGGGTACCACCTTCGCCTGCATCTGACCCTGAAACCGGGGCGCCGGGGGTCTGTCCTCGTGGGCGACCTCCCTCAGCCCCAGGCCAGGCCCGCCGGGAGAAGCGCGACCCGGCTCAGGCTTCCGTGTGACTTTTCCCTGGACAGTGGGCTCCATTTTTTTCGGAGCCCCATAGCTGGACTTTCCTTGCAACCTAAGCCATTCTGCCCCGTAGGAGCCGGCGGTCGCTGCCCCAAACGTGCCGGCGAATAGTTAGTTCTCTTGAGCATCTTCTCTGGGCCACACCATCTCTCTGACTTGAGTTTTCCATGTTGGGTGCATGCAAGA
>NW_022111373.1:120353918-120363052 GCF_000313985.2 Echinops telfairi
GCCGCCCGCGGAGACCGAACCCACCTCGGCTCGCTCGCTTGCCTGCGCCCGGGAGCCCCCGCGACCCGCCCAGGCTGCTCGCGCCGCCGCCGCGGTGGCCGCCGGCTCCGCTGCTGCAGCTCCGGGCTGGGAAGGTGACGGGCTCGGGAGAGCTGGCTCGGGTGGGCACACACTGATTTGCAAGTGAATGAAGTGGGAGGGCGCAGAGAGAGGAGGACTTTGTTCAAGAGGCCCAGTGCCTGCCCCCGCCCGCCCCTTCCCCTTGACAGAATGACTCCCTGTGTTTGAAGTCCCGAGCGATTCGCTCCCGGGAACACTCGCTCGGCCCCAGGCTGCTCCTGCTGGCTGATTTCTTTAAAAATCCCCCCCCCTCCCCTCTTTCTCCCCGGGGGCGTTGAAGTCGTACTCTGAACTTGGGTGCCCGGCTCGGCCGGCTCCTGCCTGGAGACTCTCACGGTGCACCTTGGGCTATTCTCGGCAGCGCTCCGCGGTTCCTTTTCCACCGACCAAGCCGTGACGATACCCAGGGATGCAGCAACTCGCCCCGCGCGCCCGGCTCGCCGGGGGAGGACGCGCGTCTAGAGAACCCGGACCTGGCCTCCGGAGAAGAACTGTCCCGGTGGCTCGGCTTTGACCGCGGCCACGGGCGCGCTCCGGGCGCGAGCAGACGCAGACGCCCGGCCGTCGCTCCGGCTCCCCTTCCGAGAAGACAAGCTTGCGCGTGTCCTCGAGATCCCCGTTACTCTTTCGGAGTCACCCCAGGATGGAGGCGCGCCGAGCCATGCTGCCCAGGGCTGGCGGAAACCCCCAGCACCCCAACCCTCCCACCTACGGCCGATTGCGTCTTTCTAAACGAGTTCGAGCGAGAAGGCGAGGGGGGTTGCGCCCCGCAGACAGAGGGGAGGGTTGGAGGGGTATGGTGGTAGTCATGGTCTGGCTGCCCGTTTTAAGCTCTTTCAGCAAAGTTACTCTAGTAGGATCACTACCCAATTCAACTCTTTGGCACCCACAGCCCTTTCCGTGGCTGGCTTTAAAGTAGCAAAGAAGTCATTTCTCATGTGAGGGAGTTGAGACACGACAATCTCGGACATGGCCAAGGGGCGTTAAATCAGAGGAATGATTTTCTACATGGGCGCTGTCGACATGACGGAGCCAGGCAGTGCGAGTTTAGGAGAATGGAATCGCATTACAGCCGCAATTGCACCCGGGGTCAGGAGCGTCCTAAAGCGGTTGGCTGGCGCAGCAAGTTCTCAGGGGAGGTGCCCGTGGCATCTCCGCAGTGCTTTAGGGAAATTCCAGTCTACTGGGCATCTGAATGGATAAGCTCCACATTCCCTTGTTGGAGGTTGGTGTCGTTTCCAACGGAGCTTTTGTTTCCCCAGTAGCAGGCACGGAAATAAAGCCCAAATCAAAGGGTCAGTGCTTCAAAGAAGTGCGCGTGGATATGTCTTAGCACAGATGTTCCACACACGGAAAAACGGAAAGACTTGGAGTTTCTTTCCCGAGAAGACCTTCCCCTCATGAAAAATTGCCACCAGTTTTTTTTCTTTAAAAAGGCTGAACATTTTCTCTTCATACAGCGATTCCAACGCATATGGAGAGAGCACAGAGAAGCTGCTTCAGATTCCATAGTCTGTTCCTCAGGTTATGATTTCCTGAATTCGCATTAGTCCGTCCTTACTTGCAAAGCACTTGCGTGGACTAGTCTATTGAATTCCTCTTTCAACAGGTCCTGTGGTTTCCCCCCACATGGGGACAAGGAAAGCAGATTGAGGAAAAGACCCCAGAGTTGTTAAGTCACATGGCTAAGGAAATATAGCTGGTAAGGAGAAGGGATGGGGGGAGGTCTCATAAAACTGTTCATGCTTCTATGCTACGCTTACACACAGACCCACACATTGGATATATGTGCATATTCTGTTATGCATATATCAATAAATTAACAAATCCATGCACACATCATATAAAAGCATGCCAATAAACAGAAGTAGTGTATGAAGACTACTTATATCAGAAAGATCTGCAAATAAGCTAACTTCTGTGGTAAAAGGAAGATGATAGTGAAATTGATGTCTACCAACTGAACCAGTTAACACCATGCAAAAGAAATCTCTGATTGTATGCAATGTTTTATTCTTCAGACCTCATTAACACATGTATCAAAGATGGTTAGCTCAACTGCTTTTTAGTGCCAGTGGCAGCATTAAATTATGTAAAGAATAGCCTTTTGCTATGAGGGTCCCTGGGTGATGCATATGGGCATATGGTGATGCAAATGGCTGCTAATGGAAAGGTTGGGAGTTCGAATTTACCTCCAAACAAAAGACTTGGAACTTCCTGGGGGTGGGGGGGAGCAGGGAAAGCATCCAGTTAAAACACCAATGAGCTAAGTGCAGAAAGATGACCCAATCATAAAACGAGCAAAGGACTTGGATTGATAGGGTACCAGAATGGACTTTCAAATAGCCGTCAGAACCTCTAAAGATGTGCAGCACCAGTAGCCATCAGACATGAAAATCAAATCCACAGTCAGAAACAGCTTCCCTCTGACTGGGGTGGCGAAGATTAAAAACAGAGAGAAAATAACAAATGTTGGTAAGGATGTGGGGCAATTGGAGTCCTTACCCATTTCTCCTGGGAATACAAAATCTTATTGTGGAAAATAGTAAGGCAATTCCTGCAAAACTAAAAATAGGATGGCCATATGACTCAGCAATTCTGCCCCTGGGCATATACCCCAGAGACCTGAAAGCAGAGACCCAAAGAGAGACGTGTACACCAATGTTTATTGTAGCGCTATCACGATGGCCAAAAGGTGGGACCGACCTAAATGCCCACCAGCAGATCAATCGAAAAACAAAATGAGGTACAGCTGCAAAGTGGAATGCTATTCAGCCTGTAGAAGAAATGAAGTCTTGACATAGGCTACACTATGAATAGATGGCAGGTGACGGAGTGAAAAACGTCAATCCCACACACACACACACAAGACTGTATGACCCCACTTTTATAAAAAACACAAGGAAAGACAAATATATAAAGAACAAAGTGTATGAGTGATCCCCAAGGTTGGGGTGTGTGTGTGAGTAGTGATGTGAAAATTACATAGACTGAGGATAGGGCTCTGCACAGTGGATTGTTAAAATTGATGTCCATAAAGTATACATATGTAAAGAGCTGAGTTGGCGTACTTTATGTGATGTATATAACAACAAAAGAGCAGTTAGCAAGGTTGCTTATGCATACCATCAATCTCATGGGATTTGGTTTCTTAGCTTGGAGATTTAGTATCATGGTTTCTTGGGATATCCTAGTTAATTGGCCCTAATAATGTGTTTAGTGCTTTTGTTCTACCTCCTACTTTGTTGAATAGTGCCTGAGGTCTTCAAAGTTTGCAAGCAGCCATAGAAGGCCCTGCTCTCGATCTCTGTTTATCAGGAGCCCTAGTGGTCTGGTGGTTAAGCACTAAGGCTCTCTGTTGCACTAAGCACTACCTGTTGCTCAGTAGGAAGACTAGACTTTCTATTCCTGTAAACAGTTACAGACTGGGAAACTCACAGGGGCAGTTCTACCCTGTCCTATAGAGCTGCTGCAAGTTGGCCCTGACTCTATCACAGGCAGTTTCGGGGTTTGTTGTTGTTGTTGTTGTTGTTTTTCTTACCTGGAGCAACAGAAGAAGAAGAAACATCAGAAACCCAGGAATTGCCTTCATGAACTAGTTTCTTCTTTTCCCTGAGAAGGGAAGCATTGGGTTCATTCCCGAATATTTGATCATGGCAGAACCCTGATCAAAAGAGGGAAAATGCAGAACAGAATTTCAAATCTTACAGACTCCAGGCGTCCTGGAGCCATGAAGGCTGAATCAACCCCTGAAATAATTGCCTTGACATAATCTTTAAACCTTAAAACAAAAATATTCATTAAATTCTTCTTTAAACTCCCCAATAGTTTAGCTTAACCAGTGAAAAATGGCCTGTCTACGGGAATTGCACCCGATCTGACCCCACCACATTGAGGCGAAACACTAAGGGCATGCCACAGAACAGCAAGGGGAAGACGGCAACCAAGTCCCCCAGGGAATACCAAAAATAGGCTTTGGGGCCACGGTGTGGCACCCCATCAGACTCTACCAGAAAACACTCCTAAAGGTCAACAAACAGACCTTTAACTATTTACAAGCTTTTCTCTTTTTTTTTGTCAGTTTGTTGTTGCTGTTTTGTTTTCTTTTGTTCTGTCTTGTTTTTGTGCATATTATTATTTCGGCATATCTAGATAAGATAGGCAGTATAAACAATCTGGAGGAGAAAGCAACAGGACCAAAGTTTCTGCCAGGACATGGGAGATGGGGAGTTGGGGAAAGGAAGTGGGTGTTAACAAAGCCAGGGACAAGGGAACAACAAGTGATCCAAAATCAATGGGAAGAGGGTATAGGAGGCCTGGTAGGGCTTGACCAAAGGCAATGTAGCCGAGAGGAATTACTGAAACCCAAATGAAGGCTGGACACGATAGTGGGACAAGAGGAAAGAAAAAGGAAATAGAGGAAACAACTAGGAGGCAAAGGGCATTTATAGAGGTCTAAATACAGGCATGTACATATGTAAATATATTTATATATGATGATGAGGAAATAGATCTATGTGCCTATATTTATAGGTTTAGTATTACGGTAGCAGATGGACATTGGGCCTTCACTCGAGTGCTCCTTCAATACAAGAACACTTTGTTTTATGATCGCTGAAGACAAAGCAGGTGCATAAGCAAATGTGGCAAAGAAAGCTAATGGTACCCAGCTATCAAAAGATATAGCGTCTGGGTTCTTAAAAGCTTGAAGATAAACAAGCGGCCATCTAGCTCAGAAGCAACAAAACCCACATGGAAGAAGCACAGCAGCCTGTGTGATCACAAGTGTCAAAGGGATCAGGGATCAGGCATCAGGCATCAAAGAACAGAACAACCATATTGTGAATGAGGTTGAGGGGGAGTGTGGGGTGGAAACCCAAAGCCCATCTGTAGGCAACTGGACATCTCCTTACAGAAGGCTCACTGGGAGGAGATGAGCCAGTCAGGGTGCAGTGTAGCAATGATGAAACATACAACTTTCCTCTAGTTCCTAAATGCTTCCTACCTCCCACTATCATGATCCCAATTCTACCTTACAAACCTAGCTAGACCAGAGGATGTACACTGGTACAGATAAGAGCTGAAAACACGGAATCCCGGACAGATAAACTCCTCAGGACTAATAATGAGAGTAGTGATACCAGGGTAAGGGGAAGGTGGGGGAGAAAAGGGAAGTGGATTACAATGATCTACAAATGACCCCCTCCCTGGGGGAGGGACAACAGAAAAGTGGGTGAAGGGAGATGTCAAACAGTGTAAGACATGAAAAATTAAGAATAATTTATAAATTATTAAGGTACGTGAAGGCATGGGGGAGGGGAAAAATGAGGAGCTAGCTGATACCCAGGGCTCAAGTAGAAAGAAACTGTTTTGAAAATGATGATGGCAACAAATGTACAAATGTGCTCGACACAATGGATGTATATGTATGGATTGTGATAAGAGTTGTACATGCCCCCAATAAAAGGATTTAAAAAATGATTTAAAAAAAGAAAAAAGGGCTGTCTTAAACATGGCACATGTTTTTTTAAGAACTATCTATATGGAATGCTGTTGTTGTTGGTAGGTTCTGCCTCATAGTGACTCTCTGTACAACAGAACAGAACATCACCCAGTCCTCCCTGACCCTTAAAACCGTTCTTACGTTTGAGCGCATGCTTGCAGCCCCTGTGTCAAACCGTCTGGTCAAGGGCCTTCCTCTTTTTCGCTGAGAATAGCAAGGTGAAAGATTAGATAAGAGCCTTAGGGGACAGTGATCTTATGTTAGTTCGGGGGGACCCGTTCTGAAAAGCAGGGGGAGCATGGCTGTCCAACTCCAAGTATGGAATCAACATCACTGAAAGTTGGGCTTGTAGAAACTGGGTTGGTGCTAGTTTTGCTGGGCATATTCTCAACCCCAAAACAAAACTTAATTCTACTCTGACACACATGGGCTTGGTTGCCTGGCATCAGATTTGACTCGATGGCAACTGACATTGATACCTGTATGCTCTCACTGCCACTGAGCCCACCCTGGCTCACAATGGGTTTCTCAGACTGACTGTTTGCTTGGGTAGAAAGCCCAGTCTTTGTTGGTTTCGAATTGACCACAATGCAGATTGCAGCTCAACTTGTATCCACTACGGCACATTTATACTACAATGGATTCTATGAGATTTTTGAGGATTTCTAGCAACCTTTGTCACAATAATTATTCGTTTTCAAGTACCCACTTGTGGAAAATATCCATGTATATATTTTTTAATAAATGGTTACCAGGGAGCACATGAGTACTATTTCCAGTTCATTCTCTGGCACACTCAAATAAGTTTGGTGAGTTAGGGCTTGCTGTTTGCAAATAGCAATGGCTAATCAGAGATAGTGTAACGAATGCGAGGGGTCTTTGTTAGGGTATAAAGTCCCCCCCCTTTTTTTTTTACAGTTGTATTGGCACATAATCCACATAGCATACAACTCAATAGTTAAACCCTATCAAGAATTGTACAGTCATTACTCAATCATTTTTGAACATTTTTTCATGGTTAAATCACTTTTAAAATGAGTTGCGTGGTCGCCATCAGTTCTATTGCTCCCTACCCTCTCTCCCCACCCCTTCACCCTCCCTATCTCCTACCCTCCACCCCTAACTCCCCTATAAACCCTTGCATCCATTATTATCTCTATGCATCTACTCATTCTGTGCTTCACAAATTGGAGAACCCAATAGACACAATAAGAAAAAGAAACGAAGTGGTAAGGGTAAAATAATAAAAATACGAAGATTAAAATATAAATAATGGGTAAGAAAGAAAAGACCACTATCAGTTTGGAAAAGGCCAGGGAAGAAACTTGTGTCATGGAAAAAGCAAGAAATACTTGCACCTAGAACCATTTCAGGTTGGGTCAAGAGGGAGGTCAACTGACCACGGCATAAAGTTTTCTCATGAAACTCAGGTATGGAAATTATGCAGGCTTCTGGAAGTCCCGGACATATGCAAAGAGAAGTCACCAGCGCTCTGTCTGTGATGTTGATGTTTCATTTTCACTGTCCTTCTATCTTGTCTCTGGGCATGCTAACTTTCACTGTCTTTCTGTCATAGGGCCGAGAGGGGCAGTGTCCACAATTACAGAGCTTGTGGTTGGTAAGAGAATATATTTCTCTTTTGATTACATTTCCACTTTGTGGGAAAAACAGTCTGTTCGGCCCTAGTTCAGTCAGATGCTTCCCCCACTGGACCTACCACCTGAGGCTGGGCTTGAGAGCCAAGAGGCAGGAGTTAGTGGTGTCGCCAGAAAAAAATGGTGGGGAATAAATGGCAAATGAACTGGGAGATTATTCCAAAGAGTGACCCATTCTATGCAATCTCCTTTAAAAATAATTTTTTAAGGCTACTTCATGATATATTTAAACTTTAAAAATATTAATTCATTTAAAAAAACTTTTTATTGTGAATTGAGCAGAGGTTGTAGAGCAGATCAGTTTTCCATTCCATAATTTATAGAGATTTTGTTTCATGTCATTGATTGCATTCCCCACAATGTAACACCACTTATCCCTCTTCCTCCCGATGTTTTCTATGTTCATTCTTCCTCCTTTCCTAACCTTTCTGAACTTTGACCTTGGAAAAATGTTGCCTCTTTTGATTTTAAATAATTCTTCTAAGGTGTACATATCTCCCTATTGTTATGATTCTTTTTATAGACCTATGGTTTGTTTGACCAAAAACTGAGCCAGGAGGATGAATTCATATTTAGACCTGGAAGGTGACTAAGGGGCACAATCTCTCTTGGGGTCCCACCAGTCTTTATATGAACAACGAACCTGGTCTTTTATGATTTTGAATTTTTCCATGTTTTCTCCCACTCTAGGCAGGACTTTCTAATGTGATCCCTTTCAGAGTTGCTGGGCACCACCTAGCTCTTCTGGTCTCAGGGTCATGGAGACTGATGATTTTTGGCCTACGTTTTCGATTTTTCTTTTCTCACGCTTCTTTCCTCTGGACACGAGTGATCAGTGGTTGCACCTGAGATGACAGTTTACAGCCCAGTCACTGCTCAACAAAGCAGACTGTAGAACATTTTCTTTGTGGACCTTGCCATACCAATGGACCCTGGTGTTTGTTCCTCAAGGCTGTGGTCCTGTTCCATGGGCCCAGCCACTCATTCCCTCAAGAAATTTGGTTATGTCTAAGATGTTTACACAACTTTACCTCCTGTCTACTCTACCACATTCATGAGTATATTTGCACACAGGTAAATGAATACTTATTTAAAATTTATTTTTTTTAATTATAAACTATATATTCATGGGTACACTCTCATTTTCTCTCCCACATCTATTCAGCCCATTTGTCTATTTATGCATCTACTTGTAAACCACTGATATTGCACGATTGGAGATATAACAGTTTTTACTTTGTGTTCTTTAACTTTTACACCCCACTCAGTGTCATCTCCTGCCACCATCATCGCTTGCTGCCCTCCCTCTTACTGCCCTCCCTCTTACTCTTTTACCCAAGTTTATACATGTCTGCTGTCTAGCTGGTAATTTGTCATCCATTCCCCTGTCATCCCTAGTGACCATCAATGGATATTTCCTTTAGTGTGAAAACCGATTTTTGATGTTTTACAATAGCAGTCTCATGCAATGCTTTTCTGTGTGGGATTGACTAATTTCACGTAGGATCAAATCTCTAGGTTCATCTATGGTAGGAGGTGTTCCACAGATTTCTGTTAGTCTTGAATGAGGTATAGCATTCCATTGTGTCTATGTACCATCCTTATTTCAGTCATTTTTCCACTGATGGAAATTTAGATCTTTTCCCATCTTTTTGCCATTGTGAATGGTGCTGCACTGAACATGGGTGCATATATATCTACAATTATTGTGGTTTTTATTCCTCTAGGATACATACCAAAGAGAAAGAGTGCTCCAACTTTTTAAAAAAATCATTATATTGGTGGATCATACAGCTCTTATCACAATCCATACATACGTCCATTGAGTCAAGCACATTTGTACATTCGTTGCCATC
>NW_022111373.1:120364143-120375634 GCF_000313985.2 Echinops telfairi
TGTACGAGAGTTCCACTCAGAATTACTTGTAAAGAAACTTGAAACCAAGCCTGTTGCTGTTGGGTGGACTCCCACTCATAAGTTTCTTGTATTTCTCTCTTTTTAATGTTTGCAAAATTTCCACTAAAAGAGAAACCCCCCAAAATAAAATTTCTTCATAGACCATTACTGGGAATATTAATTCTGATGGGAGATATTTCAACTTCCACTGCATCGCTCTTCAGATGATTAAGAGTTTGTGTTTTATCTGTATAATGGAGATGCATTTAAATAAATACTTAAATGTTCCCTGACTTTCTTTGCAGTAATATACATCTGGATGTTATGATTATCTGGTAAAAAACAGTTGTATGATCAACAGCCTTTCTTGTTTTTTTTTTCTTGCTTGTTATCTTTTTTTTTTAATTTATTTTTTTAATCAATTTATTGGGGCTCATACAATTCATCACAATACATAGATCAATTGTGTAAAGCAACAGCCCTTCTTGTTTAGAGAAAAAGTCGCTCACTTTTAAGACTATGTTCACTTTTAAGAATCTCGGCATTGGGTGTATAGATGAGGGTTGATTCCATCAATCCAACTCTTCCATCTAAAATTCACCCTTGCTACTGCTGGAAAAAGCTGATATATTGCAATTCTTATCACTTAATAAAGGGGGTACAGTGGGTGAGCTCTCAACTGCTAATCAGAACATCAACAGTTTGAATCCACCAGCTGCTCTGTGGGAGAATGATGGAACATCTGCTTTCGTCAAGATTGACAGTCCCAGAAACCCTGTGGGGCAGTTCTTCATGGGTTGGTATGAGTCACAATCAACTCAATGGCTGTTGGTTTATTATTTAATCATCAGTGTACTTAAGTGAACAGATTTCATCAAAGGAGGAAGGCCCATCTCCCACCTCTGCCCTGATGTGTGTCCCTGAGAAGAAAAACTACTGGACACACACTCACACACACACACACACACACACACACACACACACACACACACCAAGAGCTTTAACCCCTCTGGGTGTTACTGAACTGAAACAAAGGAGACAGGAAACCTCAACGGCTTCTCCTTTTGTGAGTTCTGTAGACATCTCAATAGAAGCGATGATAAATTCACACTAACTTCCTGTGCTTATCCAGGTTGTCTAACCCTGGGAGAAATTCCAATACTTTATTTAAAGTGGGTTCTTGGTTCCCAGGATGCATTAAGACATTTCCCTCTTGATCATTATATTTGACTCATCGCTATAGGAAGATTGCATTGGCCAAAGATTTCCAAATGAGATAAATGCACACCAGCAAAATCCTTTCTACCTGCACAGGGTTTCTTAGCACTCTGGGCATTTCAGAGTAGAGAGAGGGAACTGCAATTCTTCTAGCTTCTGTTCACATTTTTCTTTCACTGCCTGTGCTAGAATAGAACTTTGCTATGATCAGATATATAATCAAGTAAAATTTGATTAGACTGATAATCAAAATTGTAATTTGGCCATGAAGAGTTATGGCCTATTTACAAGAAATAGGTTACCCCACGCAACCTCCCCACCCCCATTAGGGGGATATGTGATATAATAGTATATTTTCCTAAACACCTAATGTGGGCCAAGGCTAAGCAGAAAATCCTCTACTTGCATTCAGGAGTAAAAATAGTCCTCCTCTCTTACCAACCTTACTTTTAATTTGGATGAACTTGAACAGAATAGTGGCAGGTTAGATGGGAAAGACAATAGGATAACAACTGTTCAAAAATATTTTTGGATTTTATAGATTGTAAGGACATAAAAAATTCACAGTTTATCATGGCTGCCAAAAAGGAAATAAAGACAAAGAGAAAGTGAAGAAGAGTGTTCTGCTACCCTGAATGGGCAACCGTTTGCTCATTAGAATAGGCTGGGCCTCTCCCTCATGCCATTGTGCCTCCTGGGTACTAGCTGTTAACGATCCTTTGCTCTTTTTGCTCCTTTTCTTGTGTTTCCATTTATGAAACACCCACTGCATGTTAAGTACTTACACTGATATTATAATGTTTACATTCCTAGTCACTTGTATTTGACTGTATAGCCATTGAAAGAGTAAATGCAGAGCATGTGTTTGTTTGGATTGTCATTTTATGTTTGGTCCTTAAAGAGCACTTGGTGCTTGCATGTGAATCTAAGTGGTGATTCTGAAACATTAGAATGAATGCAGAAGGCAGAAGAAACTGGATAAGGATGGGAAAGAGATGATTCAAGTTGGTCAGGCCCACTCTAAATATTTGATCCATCCTATAGAAGAAAATAAATCTGGTTTTTCATAGGGTAGATGCTTCAATTAGGGTCAAGCAGTGAAGACATTAGATCAGAGGTTCTCAACCTGTGGGTCGCAACGCCTTTGGAGGTCGAGCTACCTGTTCACAGGGGTCGTCCAATTCATAACAGTAGCAAAATTACAGTGATGAAGTAGCAATGAAAATAATTTTATGGTTGTTGGGGGAGGGGTGTCACCACAACATGAGGAACTGTATTAAAAGATCACAGCATGAGGAAGGTCAAGAACCAGTGCATTAGATGATCTAACATTCTGTTGACTTGAAAGCATCCAGGGATTTCTGTATTACAACATCTCTGAAGTCATAGTATCTCTTATAATTGATTGATCAGGAAGCATTGTACCACAATTTAATTGGCAATATCTGACCCTGAGGGCTAAACATTGGGCTGCTCCCCTAAATGTCAGCAGTTCAAACTCACCAGCTGCTCCGCGGGAGATTTGACAATCTGCTTCTTGGCCGCTTTACAACCTCAGAAAGCTTATGTCCTATCCGTTGCCGTGAGTAGAAACCAGCTCAACATCAGTGGGTTCGATTTGCTTTGGTCTTCGTTCGTAGTGACACATAGAATGATGGGGTAGCTTCCTACGGGCCACATCTCAGACGTGATGACACACGGAGGGCAATGCCAGCTCCACGTGCAAAAGGATTTTTAAGCGATGAGAGCTGCTCAAGATGAAAGGGGCTAGCAGCTTCAGGATAGAAGTGAGTCCCATCCCTGAATGCATTCCCTCACACACTGGACAGACATTCCATAAACGAGCCTGAACAGCAGATTGGGGCGGAATGACCTTTTTACATCTTCACTAGACATGAGGTGCTTGAATGCTGTCTCATTTCTGCAGACTAGAAAACAAGCCTCCCATAGGTTAAGTCTTTAAGGCCCGAATGAGAGGGAGATATTCATGCCTTCTGCTTCCAGGCACAATTTACTCTTTTTCCTTTCACTTCTGCCTCACATTTGGAGATGAGGGGAATGGATACACCCTGTCTTTTTATAAGAACGATGTTGTTGTGGGAAGGTGCCATGGGGTTGCTTCTGACTCGGTGTACGACAGAGTGAAGCACAGCCAGGCCTTCACCATGCTGACCGGCCTGGCCATGTCTGAGCTCTTTGTGACCACTGGGCCAATCCATCTCCTTGAGGAGCATCTACTGCTACCGACACCTCACTTCCTCTCCTACTGGTTAGTCTTTCCCAATGGATGTTGTGTCCAAAGTAAGTGAGCTTACTCTTGCCATCCTTGTTGTGTAGTAAAACCAGTGAAATCTGGACCTTGTATAAAGTGGAAGCTTGTCAGAGAAGGAAAACACAAACATTTTCCATTAAAACCAGCAGTAGGAAAATGGAAAGGGTGAGATCAGAATGGTTGTCACTGGTCATTTTACCCACCAGGACTCCCCACCATGAGCACAATTTTACTCAAGATCCTGGTGATCTAAGCCAAGGTGGCTCAAACTCAAAGTAAGACCACAGCATTCCACCTGAGTTTGAGGCTCACTTGTTCAGCTTCACAGAGAGCTCAAAGGTGGGTGATCATAGGCCGGAAGAAAGTTTTGATGTAGCCAAGATAATTGATAGTGAAATTGGATTGATGGGGTTTCCGTTTGTGGGAAGTCAACACTACTCTTTAACCTTGTAAGGACATATTATGAGGTGGCAGCCTCAAAACAAACCAAGTTCATGGCCATCAAGTCAATGCTGACTCATAGCAACCCCCGCTGTAGGTTTCCGAGAATGTAACTGGAAATAGAAAGTCCAGTCTTTCTCCCTTGGAGCTGCTGATGACTTTGAACCATCAGGATCACAGCCCAGCTGAAGAGTTCAACTCTGACCAAGGTACATGGTGTTATGAGAGATAAACCTGCCAAAATCCAGCTTCTGGACCTCCCAGGTATCACTGAGGGTGCCAAGTTGGCAAAAGTAGAGGCTGCCAAGTCATTGCAGTAGCCCGAACCTGTAGCTTGATTGCAATTGTTCTGGATATGCTGATCCTTTGAGACATGAGAAGACCATCCGAAATGAGAGGGGGGGTGGGGGGGGTTTTGGCATTCTCATAGCCCTTGCCCTCTGAGCAAGCTGGACACACTATTTATAATGCCAATGTGCATCTGCATAGGCATGCCACCGCTCATTAGCCTCATTGACATGGCAGAAGGAAATAAGAGTTTATATCCCCTGGATCAATGCATTAAATAAAGTTGATCAGCTCTCCATTGAGAAATGGAGTATCATTCATAAGGTGCCTTACAGTGTACCCGTCTCTGCCCACCACCAACCACTGGCAATTTGCTGACCTACTGATGCAGACCTGGGACTCTGAAACTAGGGAGAATGTATACCAACCCCCAAGGCAAGTTACCAGACTATCCTTCCTGACCTGCTGCTGGACCCCAGAGCCTTGATGGGTGATTCATGAAGATTCACAGAAAAGCTTCTGTCAAAGAGTTTAAATGCGCTCTGGTGTGAGGTCTTTCTGAGAAACACCATCCTCAGAAAGCGGGCAAAGCTCACATGGTCGAGAACCAGGACGTCATCCAGCATCAAACCTCTTTTATTCACCGCAGGGCCAGCGCGGCTGCAGCATCGCCTGGAGCAAGCATGCTGTTTCAGAGCCCTTCTCTGCTCTGGTGGCCACGGGCTCAGGATTCAGGGGACAGAGATGGAAACCCCCAAACTGGAACTTCACTTACCTTGATGTCGCCTTGTTTGCTGAACGGCAGGAAGGACCTGGCCTTCCATGATGAATGAATGAATAGATAGATCGATAAATAAATGATGGGAGTCCCACCAGGTCCGACTAATTTCCCCTAAGAAAGGCTTCTTTGTTCTGGCAGTTTGCAGCATGCAAATATTCCTTGCCAACAGCACGGTTTGTTGGGAAATGCATACGGCAGTCACACTCTGTGCCAGGTGCTGTGTTAAAAGTGTTTGCTTATACGCGATGATTTTTGTTTGTTTGTTTGTTTGTTTTGATTCTCTGAACCATTCTTGGAAAGATTCTCTCTTAAGAACCCACTTCCACAGTTGAAGCAATGGGGAGTTAGAGGCTCAGCACTGGGTCCCCCTTGCCCTGCAGGCCAGAGGCAGAGAGGACCTATGAAGCCACACACCGGCCCACACGTGGGAGAGGCACATACTCTGCACCTTGCTAGGAATCTAGTTTAGACAACCCTTCGTGGTTTATAAAATACCGTGTGTGCCTTACTGCTTGTGTCTGTACCTCACTTCCCCACAGCAGAGGGAGTGAATATTCCTGTCATTCCTGTTTTCAGGCCGGGGAGGCAGCTCAGAGCAGGGAGGAGTCCTGAGCAAGGATCGACAGGCTGAAGTTTGACAGGATGTATTTTAGAAACGCGAGTGTTCTAACTTTAACTTTCAGAATCAGGGGATGGCATGGGAGTTTTCACTTCTTGAGCTCTTGGTTTGAGAAGCTTATCGTGAAAGTCTAGTTATCTGAAAAACTGGACCCCCAAACTCTCAGAAAACTTGACATCTGAACCTTTTTTTAAAAAAAAACATTTTATTAGGGGCTCATACAACTCTTATCACAATCCATACACACATCAATTGTGTAAATTGCATTTGTACATCATTCTCAAAACATTTTCTCTCCACTTAAACCCCCGACATTAGGTCCTCATTTTTCCCCTCCCTCCCCACTCCCCCCTCCCTCATGAGCCCTTGATAGTTTATAAATTGGTATTTTGTCATATCTTGCCCTGTCCGACGTCTCCCTTCACCCACTTTTCAGTTGTCTGTCCCCCAGGGAGGAGGTCACATATAGTTCCTTGTAATCGGTTCCCTCTTTCCTACCCACTCTCCCGTTACCCTCCCTGTTTCGCCACTCACACCACTGGTCCTGTAGGGCTCATCAGCCCTGGATTCCCTGTATTTTCAGTTCCTATCTGTACATCTGAAACTTTTGAAGAACAACCAATCACACCATTCTGTCCTTCTGTAGAAAGAACCAGCCACTAGACACACCAAAGAAGACTACAGGGTGCAGAACTGCACACTAACATTTCCTTGGCTCTCATCTTTATGGAAGCAGATTGCCAGGCCTTTCCTCCGTGTCTCTTCTAGGTGGGTTCGAACCACTAACCTTTAGGTGAGTAGCCAAGAGCAACCTTTCTGTGCCACCGAGGGACCTAATACACCATTCGTCGAGTGGCTGCCACATGTCAATGCTTTTGTACGTCACCTAGTTTGAGTCCTCTGACCATTTTCCCAAGTCAATATCCCCTTATTTTACAGCTGAGCAGTGTGTACTTAGAGAGATTGAATAACTCGCCCAGAGTCACATAGACATCAAGAGGATGAGCTCAAACCCCAGCCTGGAATAGGATTTGAGCTCAGGTACTTAACCTATAAATACATGATAACTCACTGCCATTCAGTCAATGCAGACCCATAGTGACCCTATGCCCGGATTGAACTGCCCTCATCAGTTTCCTAGACCGCAACTCTTTATGGGAGTAGAAATGCCCGCTTTTTCTTCTGGTGAAGATACTTATGGTACTTTAAAAAAAAGGGATACGGACTGAGGTTCAAAGTGCCACATTTGTTTGAAATGAGTTTAAGCTTTATTTATGTATTTTAAATCATTTTATTGGGGCTCATACAATTCATCACAATACATAGAGCAATTGTGTAAAGCACACTTACACATTTGTTACGCTCATCATTCTCAGAGTTCGCTTTTTTAAAAAAAATAACCTAACTATAACTTTTTAGATTTTAATATGCCCCACATTGCGATTAGCAAGGTGAGAAGGCTGTGATATCACATGACAGCGAGGAATGTGTGCAGTGGGACAGGGTTTCACTGCTACTTATTTGGCCAGCATGTGATGTCTCAGTGCAGAAGCAGGACAGAGCAGGAGTCCGTAGGTGGTGCAAACCGTTAATGCCTTCAGCTACTTCCTTTCTGTTGGCAGTTTGAGACCATCTAGAGGTACTGAGGAAGCAAGGTCTGGTGACCTAGATGCAAAACCCGCCCACTGAAAGCCCCATGGAGGGCTGTTCCATTCTAATACGCCCAGGGTCATCTGTGTCAGAATGGACTCACTGCCCACTGATTAAGGACAGAGGATCATAAACCACCACTGTCACTGGTCCATTCTGACTCCTATGAGCCCCATCAGACAGAGTAGAATGGCCCCTTTGGGTTTCTGTAAAGTTTTATGGAAGTCAACAGCCTCATCTTTCTC
Organism: Echinops telfairi; assembly: GCF_000313985.2. Taxonomy (NCBI): domain Eukaryota; kingdom Metazoa; phylum Chordata; class Mammalia; order Afrosoricida; family Tenrecidae; genus Echinops; species Echinops telfairi. Next base: position 120,371,658 of record NW_022111373.1, read on the forward strand.
ACTGAGCAGCTGGTGGGTTTGAACCACCGACCTTGCTGTTCGCAGCCCAACAAGTTATCCACGATGTCAACAAGCTTCCTAGAGTTAGCCCTATGGAACCACAAAAGAGGCCAGTTGCTCTGCGCTACCCATGAGAAGTGCCCCATCTGTCTGCGAGTATTCCCTTCACCAGCTGTGGATGGACCCTTTGACCTCTGACTTGTCCCCCTCAATTTAGCCCTTTATTTCTGAAAATTCACCCTCCTTTTTGTTAGCTTTAATATAGTCTTATTTATGTAATAATGGGAGGAAGAAGAATCAACCCAAACCTGCCTTTCTTCAGTCCCCTTCATCCCTTTGAGAAGTCTTTAGAACTAAAACAAAACCAAAACCCAAAACCAGGGCGGTGTCCTGAGAAACCTGTGTGGTAGTTCAAAATCAAACTGGCGAGTCTTTTCCAAAGTGTTCCTTTAGTGAAAAAATGGGGGATGATTCGCATAACATTAGACTCAGGAAGAGTGCGAAGCCACCTGCCCCAGCATTGGCGACTTTCCCCTTCTTTTACGTTTTATCTCTAGCAGTATGTTCAGGAACACTGGATTAGGGCCCGCAAACCAAGAGTCATTTCTTTCATTGATTTTCTGTATGCCTTTATTCAGGAACGTATGTGGCCTTGATGTGAGCGTTCTTGAACAAAACATGATTCTTTGTTCACTGAGTCTGAGTTGATTCTTGAAGTGTGTTTGTTTCCTGCATCTGTATAGCAGATACGCCTGTCTCCTCCACATCCCTCATCATAGGCCACCCTCAGTTTCGGCCCCCGTTCATTCATTGCCCGCGAGTTGACTTAGATTCACAGCGACTCCAGGGCAGCAGAGACGGCTCTTTTGGATTTCTGAGATTTCAACTTAAAAAAAAAATCATTTTATCGGGGGCTCATACAGCTCTTATCACAATACATACATGCATCCGTTCTGCCAAGCACATTTGTTGCCATCATTTTTAAAACATTTTCTTTCTACTTGGGCCCTTGGTATCAGCTCCTCATTCCCCCCCCCTCTCCTTCCCTCACCATCCCTCCGTCCTGAATCCCTGATAATTTATAAATCATTATTTTTTCATGTCTTACACTGACCAATGTCTCCCTTCAACTACTTTTCTGTTGTCCGTCCCCCAGGGAAGGCATTATATGTAGGCGTTTTATATATATAGTTATATATATAGTTCCTCCTTTCTCCCTCTCCCATCTCACCCTAGCCCTCCTGCTATTGCTACTCTCAATATTGGTCCTGAGGGGTTTATCTGTCCTGGATTCCCTGTGTTTCCAGCTCTTATCTGTATGTGAGTACATGCTCTGGTCTAGCCGGATGTGTGAGGTAGAGTTGGGATCATGATGGTGGAGGAGGGGGGAGGAAGCATTAAAGAACTAGAGGAAAACCATACGTTTCATCGGTGCTATACTGCACCTGGACTTGCTCGTCTCTTCCTTGTGCCCCTTCTGTAAGGGGGTGTCCAATTGCCTACCGATGGGCTTTGGGTCTCCACTCCGCACCCCGCCTCGTTCACATCGATAGGATCGTTTGTTCTGGGTCTGAGACTTCAACTTCTTCCACAGGAGGAGACAGCCTGATCTTTCTCCACAGAGTGGCTGGTGGATCGGAACCACTGACTTTGCAGTCAGCAGTCACTGTGTAGTTTACCATGCCAGCAGGGCTCTAGTCTGCAGCAGGTCTTCCCATCAAATTCCACATGAGACAGAGTTGTTGGGTGGGATTTGCGTTATCGGCATATGGATTGGAGACTCCATGGGGCGATGGCATTCGGGTTTCACCCTGCATTTGGTCGTCCTTCATCCCCCTCTTTCCTCCAACCTGCTAGGGGCATCTGAGAGGAACAGCTGCCACGAGTCCGTTCCAACTCCGGGACCCCTCTGTGCCTGGGCGGAACTGCGTGTGCAATGGCTGATCTTTTTTTCCTCCTGGAAGTGTACTGCCAGGCCCTTCTGAGGCGGCGTGGTGAGTTCCAGGTCCAACCTTTCCACGAGGTGAGCGATTGAGCGCATTAATGATTCTCACTATCCAGGGCCTCCTGCAATGGTGATGCGATTATGATGTCAGAGAGAGGTAGTTAGGGGAGCTAGGAATATGTTTTAGCAAACGCCACGTGAAAGCTGGACGTTAACTAAGGAAGACCGAAGAAGAAAGGACGCGTTTGAACGATGGTGCTGGCCAAGGCTATTGAAAGTTCCACGGCCTGCCAAAAGAGCAAACACATCTGTCTGGGAAGGTGCAAAGGCACACTGCTCCTTAAAAGCCAGGGCAGCGAGACTTCATCTCAGAGACTCTGGACATGTTGCCGGGAGAGACCAGACCCTGCAGCAGGACATCCTGCTTGGTAAAGGGGGGAAATAAAAGAAGACCCTTGACAAGATGGATTGACAGCGTGGCTGCCCCAATGGGCTTCAGCAGAAGAATAATTGTAGGGTCACTATGGGATGGAACAGACTGAATGGCATCTAATAACAGCAACGACATCTTATTCTGCTACCATGCCTATGGCCCGTGATCACAAAGATGGAGAGCTCTTGAAGAGTGACCGGACAGGAAAAACCCAGCATGCTTTTGCACTTCTAAATGCGCATCGGGTGGAGTAGGCTGTTAAAGATGGCAAGAGAGGACACCGTCTGTCAGAGAAGACGTACAAAATTTGCAATTTCCCCCCCGCGGAACAAGTTATTATGGTGGAAACCCTGTGAGAATTTCTTACTTAGTTCACCCCTCTTCTGAAAAGGGGTGCATGTTGCTAACTCTGTGCAGGTTTTGTTTTTTAAACTGAGAAGTTAACAGCGCCTTCAGCCAGTTTTGTGATAAGCAGAGCTCCTCCCGGCGTGAGCCCTCCCTGACTTTGTCGTGGAAACCACTGTTGTCACGTGGGGCACAGGTTGCTAGCTACTCGGCCTGACCTGGCATTCCACCCAAATGCCTCCTGTTTTTTCCTTGCTGCCTGGTGACTCTAATTGCCCATCTGATGCAGGGCTCTGGATACAGAAGGGGGTGGTGGTATTTGGGGGTTCAACACCCCAAAACAGAGCTTGACACTGTGGATTCTCCTCGAGAGAAGCTCAGATACTCTGCGGTCTGCTCTCTGGAGGTGAAAACAATTCAGAGATGTGGATGGGTTGGAGAGGCTGGCCTCTTGGGATGAGGCAGCGTGCCACAGTGCCATCAGTTTAGACTAATGATTGCACATGATTCTCATGAAGCAGATGGCTACTCACCACAATATTAATATTATTTTACTTTGTAAGTTTAGGGAAGGAAAAAATAATTCCCCCAGTTGCAAGGGAAAACCTCGTCTGGATTCTGTGAAGAATGATCTGCAACAGAAATAACATGCTGTCAGGACCCGTTTTATATGCTTTCATTATCAATGACAAATTGTGATATTAATTCTATAGCAAATTTGTGCTGGGGATTTTAGCATTGCTCTCAGCCATTTCCTCTCCCTGCATAGCTAGTTCTAGAATAAAATGCTATGAATTTTACCTCAGAGGGGTCGACAGCTGGATTTAAATGTTACCTCAGTCATTTGCTTGTTGATATATTGTTTACGAATTTGAAGAGTGGCTCTTCTCTGACAGGATTGGGAATGGAGTGGAGGTTTGAGGTAATCGGTTAGATAATCCAGGTAGCCCAGATACTTCTGCCTGGAGTCTTTCAATAATACAGCCGAACCCATGGAAATTTATTTCTGTTTGAATTAGCCAGGTCATTACTTCTGTGCTCAGCTCTGTTTTGCTGATGGCACCCTGGTTGGACGCGTTGGGAGAGAGGATGGTTACGGTCAGGTTGGCGCTGATGGAGTGGCTGGTCTGTGGTCTGTATGATTCCGGCATGCAGACACCAGTCATTGTTCTGTTTTGATCAGTGTCCAGGACCTGCTATAATGCTATTTTCAGGCAGCTCACAAAGGAAGGCAACTCAGGAATGAGTAATATT
>NW_022111373.1:120377152-120378180 GCF_000313985.2 Echinops telfairi
TCAGGACCAGTGGTGAGGGTGGTGATACGGGGAGGTGAAGGTGGGGTAGAAAGGGGGAACTGATCACAATGATCTACATATAACCCCCTGTCTGGGGGATGAACAACAGAAAAGTGGGTCAAGGGAGACATCGGACAGTGTAAGATGTGAAAAAAATTTTATAAATTGAGAAGGGTTCATGAGGGAGAGATGAAGGGTGGGAGAGGGAGGGGAAAAATGAGCTGATACCAAGGGTTCAAGTAGAAAGAAAATGTTTTGAGAACGATGATGGCAACAAATGTACAAATGTGCTTGACACAATGGATGTAAGTATGGATTGTGATAAGAGTTGTACGAGTCTCGAATAAAATGATTAAAAAAAAGAAAAAAAATCTTTCGGGATAAACACCTCTTCTCGTTGCAGCCTTCTCCCCAATAGACAAGGGCGGGGAGACCACTGAAGTGCTCCACAACGGATGGATGAATAAACAAAATGGGATACATACACACCCAATGGGTTTCTACATAGTCATAAAGAAGGATGAGTTCTTGGAATATCGTGGAATGCAGATGAACCTGGAGGACATTCTGCCAAGCAAGCTAGGCCAACACAAAAGGACAGCTATTGTAGGATCTTACTTTATTCCGTGATCAGGACAGCCATAGTATAGAGTCCAACATGCATTCGTGGTTGCCAGAGGTATGATGTGTGTGTGTGAGATTTATTTCCTAGACAGTTTTTAAAAATCCAAATTCCTTGCCATGTAGCTGATTCTGATTCATGGTGGCTCTGGAGGAGAGAGTAGAACTCAGAGGCATATCTAGGGTAGGGCATGTAGGCATGTATGACACATGCCATGGTTGGCCCTTGGAGTCAGTCGTCATTGAGCAGTTTCTATGAACTGCCCCACATTCCCCTACAGAGTGGCCAGTGAGTCTGAACTACCAAGCTTTCAGCGAGCAGCGAAGTGCTTCTCTGCTCTGCAACAGACAGTAATCACCTTTTTTCTGTGGTGTTAGAAATGGTAGCATCAAATGTGCACCTAACA
>NW_022111373.1:120381061-120389938 GCF_000313985.2 Echinops telfairi
GAAAATATTTGATTTACAAATAAGGAATCCTACTTCGTGGAATTTCATTTATCACGGTAGGGTCTAGAACCGATTAACCGCAATAAACGAGGGTTCACTGTATAACTCTATCCATGCTTTTGAGATGGAGGAACATATTTTGAAGGCAGACTCACTCATCTATCTTTCATTCTAGGAAGCAGGTCACAACTTTCACATTCCGCCTTTCCAGGGAGTAGACATCTTCTAAAGTTGATGCAGAGTTACTGGTGGTGAAAATGGCTAAGGTACTCATTGAAAGGCTGCAGGCTTGATTCCACCCAGAGGTGCCCCAGAAGAAAAGCCTGATGATCTCCATTGGAAGAAAAACATCAGCCACTGAAAACACGATGGAGCACCATCCTACTCCATACACACGAGGTCACCGCCAGTCAGAAGGGCTTGATGGAAATGGAAAACTTGACCTGGAAACTTTGATCCACAATGCTAGTTGCCGCTGGTGATGAATTGTTGATCCATCATTTTGATACTATGACAAGCTTGCTGAGTTAATAATACTACTATTTCAAAATAGCCACTGGAACCAGATGACTTTTAGTTTTATGCAAGAGGAGCTCAAGGATGATTCTCAGTGTCGTATAATTTAGCCAGGGAAATGATATATACACTCAATGCTTGCTATATAGGTAACCATGATTTTGGTTAGTAATATGAAGACAGAGAAAAACGGGTTACTAGAAGGAAGAAGGAAAGCTCTAGCTATAGAAAGCATAGCAATTAAATAAAACACTGACCACAAAGCCCACCCTGTTTGTACAGAGCAGCGATGATGTTACTGTTGTCAGGTACCATTGACAGACTCCAACTCACTGTGGCCATGTGTCAACAGAGCAATTCTCAATCCAGCCTGATCATGCACTGCCCTTACAATTATTGTTATGCATGAAAGCACTGTTGCAGTCATTGTGTCAATCAATCTTATTGAGGGCCCCTCTCTTTGTCTGTCACCTTCTTTACCAAGCATGATGTCCTTCTCTAGGAACTTGTCCCTTCTGATGAAATGTCCAAAGGATGGGAGATGATGCCAAACAAGCTTCACTTCTGAGGAGCAATCTGACTGTACCTCTTCTAAGACAGAGTTGTTCATTTTTTGGCAGTTTATAGTCAATATTCTTTGCTAATGACATCATGCACAGACATAAATTCATCACTGGTCTTCCTTATCCATCATCCAGCTTTTCCAAGCATGTGAGGCCATGGAAACATGATGGCCTGGGACAGGCACCTCTGAGATTTTAAAAGGACATCTTTGCTCTTTAACACTTTAATGGGGTCTTGAGCAGCCAATTTGCCCAGTGAAACATGTCATGTGATTTCTTGACTGCTGCTTTCAAGGGCATTGATTGAGGGTCCAACTTCCAACTCCTTGACAACTTCAACCTGTTCTCCGGTTTTGTGATGCTACCTATTGGTTAAGTTGTGAGGATTTTTGCTTTCTTTACGTTGAGTTGCACTCCCCATGAGGGCTATAGTCTTGGGTCTTTATCAGCAAGCACATTAAGTATTTTTTTGCTCTCAGCAAGCAAGTTGTATCAAGTGCATATCATGTTTTGTTAATAAACCTTCCAATCCTGATTCTGTGTTCTTCTTCATATAGTCTGGTTCCTCCTATAATTTGCTCAGCACACAAATAAATAATATTGTGAAATAAGTATTACAAAACCTTGACACATACATTTCCTCCTTGTAAACAATGCAGTATCCCTTGTTTTGTTTGGACAGCTGTCTCTTGGTCTGTGTACAGGTTCTACATAAGCACAATGCAGCATTCTAGCATTCCCCTTCTTCTCAATGTTGCCCATAGCTGGTTAAGATCTACACATCACTAAAGTCACTAAAACATAGACAAACATCTTTTTGATGTTCGCTGCTTTGAGCCAAGATCCACCCAACATCAGCAATGATAGCCCTCATTCCCCATCCTCTTCTGAATCTGGCTTGGATTTCTGAAAGCTCTCTGTCAATGTCCAAGTGCAAATTTTACTTGCATGTGATATTAATGATATATGAGTTCTTTAATTGGAGGAGTCTTTGGGTCTCTTTTTTTTTTTTGGAATGGGTCCAAATCTGTTCCGGCTGTATGCCCAGATACTTGCCTTCTGATTTCTTGGCACAGGCTACTGAGGGCTTCCCGCGCTGCATCAGTTTGTTGAAACATTTCAATTGGTCTTCCTTCTGTCAATATCTGGAGCCTTGTTGTTTGCTAATCCTTCCTTGCTTGGACTTCTCCCTTCTTTAGCAATTCCTTTTCCAATAGAAAATAAATTTGTAGGAGACTTTTTAGTTTTAGGGTGGTCACCCAGCTTAGTGTGCCAGGGGTGGGTCCACCATGCTTAGTGTTCTGGTGCAATTATAAATTGTGCCATATTTAACTGTCAAAAATGTTCTGTATGCTGTGATGTCTTACTTTTCTAGAATGGCAGCACTATAAATATCACGAGTGGGTGGTTTTCAAGAAAATAATTTTATTTTCTCATAGTCTAGCAAACTAGAAGTTCATGTTCAAAGGTAAGACTTTATCTCTTTGATGTTCTGGGAAATGATACTTCTCTCCTTTAGGCTCTGTTCCTTGGTTCCTTGGCTGTCTTCATGTGGTGTGGCATCTACTCTTCCATCAGTGAGTGCTGGTGTCTGTACCCAATCAGCCCTTTTCCATTTCTCAAAAGTGATTGGTTTAAGACATACTCTATACTTAAGGGGAATCATTCACATAACACATACAAAACTCTATTCCCAAATGGGATTACATCCACAAACAGAGAGATTATTATTCCAACATGTATCGTTTGAGGCACAAATTCAATCCATAACATTCGGTAAAGGGTCACTGTCTTTAATTTTGAGTGAAACAGAATAGAATACATGAAGTCCATTTTGGAATTTATTATGTAGTGATAACTGCTCTCACACCTCTTATTTCCTTAGAAGTAAACTGTTAACAACACACCTTTGATTTCCATCAGCAATTGCCTCAAGCCCTCATTACTTTCAGCAAATAAAGTGTGTCACCCACATATTTCAGACTGTTGATAAGTCTTCTTTCAATCTTGATGCCCTGCTATTCTTCACCTTCTTGGATTATTTGCTTAGCATACAGATTAAATGAGTAGGATAAGAGGATGTGACCATGACGTACACTTTTCTTGATTTTGAACCAGGGCGTATTCCCTTGTTCTCTTTTAACAACTGCCTCTTGGTCCCTGCACAGGTTCTACATGAGCACAGTGATGTGTTCTGGAGTTCCCATTCTTCTCAACATTTCCCATAGTGTGCTACAATTCACACAGCTGTTGTATCGTCAATAAAGCCTTCAGGGCCTCCATTTGCCAATGCAGCACAAACCGAATGAGAAGAAACAGCTGCAAGCATCTATTCGTAATCCAAACTGGAAACATACAGTGTATGGATGTAACAAAATTGGAAGTAGAACACTGCTAGATCAATATTGGAGGCGTTAGTGAGTTGAAGTGGATGGATATTGGCCATTTCGAATAAGTAGTTACATGGTCCACTATTCCAGGAATGACAAAGTGAATCACAACTGTGTCACATTCATTGTCAAAGACAACATTTCAAGATCTATACTGACATACAAAACTGTCAGTCATGGGACCATATCCATATGTCTACAAGTAAAATCCATTAATACTACTATTCTTCAAATTTACACACCAACAACTGAAGCCAAGTACAAGGAAGAGTTTGACTAACTCCTGTGCTAAAATTGATCAAATATGCAATCAAGATGCAGTGGCAATTACGGGTGGTTAGAATACAAAAGTTGGAAACAAAGAGGGAAAATCAGCAGTAGGAAAACATATCCAGACTTTAATTTTGCTCGGCTCCATGGTCAATGCCCTTGGAAGAAGCAGTCAAGAAATCACATTTAAAATTATATTTGGTAAATCTTCTGCAAATGACCTCTTTAAAGTACGGAAAAGCAAACATATTGCTTTAAGGATTAAGAGATACTTGATCCAAGCCATGGTATTTTCTTCTTCTTTTTCAATCTATTGGGAGCTCTTACGGACATCATAGCATTTCATAGTTCAGTCACACCAAGCAGTACTGTACAGTTACTACCACAATCAATTTCAAAACTTTTTCTTCTTGTACTCCTTGATATCAGCTCCCCTTTATCCCTTCTCTCCCCCAACCAACCCCCTAAGAACCCTTGTTTATTTGTTTGTGTATTTATTTATCTATTTTTGCCATATCTTACACCATCCATGATCTCCTTTCACTCACAATTCTCTTGTTCACTCCCCTTTAGTGGGGTTATAGTCATCCACGTCACCAGCTCCCCAACCCCCCACCTTCCTTATTCTCAGGGCTATAATTCTGATGTTTGGGGTTGGAAGGGGATGCCAGGGCAGGCAGTTTGACCACTTTGCTGCCATCGGCTGAGGACGTCCTCAGAAACGGACTCAGCCCGGTATCCACAGCCAAGGGAAGACAAGAGCTCTGCTCCGCTCTCCAGCTTGCTCCAGGTCCTACCAGCTCCTCAGTCTCTGGCCTGCGCTGGATCTCCAGCTAGCAGCCATATCATCTCGACTTTCAGATCTTCACTTCCACGCTATCTGCCCTCTTGCACCTGCGAGCATGAGCGCACTGAACCTTGCCTCCATACTTTCTTATTTTGATAGACAACTGCTCCTGCTTGTTACCAAGCACCAGGTGGAGAGATTGCCCACAGGTGCCCCGGGCCATGCAGGCACCCCAGAAATGCCATGGTTTAAGCCCTGGTATTTTCTTTGTTTTTAAAATCATTTTGGGGGGGCTTGTACAATTCTTATCATAATCCATACATACATCCATTATGTCAAGCACATTTGTATGTTTGTTGCCATCATCATTTTCAAGACATTTGCCTTGTACTTGAGCCCTTAATATCAGCTCCTCATTTTTCCCTCCCTCCCTCATGAACCCTTCATAATTCATAAATTATTATTTTGTCATATGTTACAATGTCCAACGTCTCCCCTCACCCACTTCTCTGCTGTCCATCCCCCAGGGAGGAGGCCATACATAGATTCTTGTAATTGGTTCCCCCTTTGCACCCCATAATCCCTCCACCCTCCAGGCATTGCCCCTCTCACCACTGGTCCTGAAGGGGTCATCTGTCCTGGATTCCCTATGTTTCCAGTTGCTATCTGTACCAGTGTACGTCCTCTGGTCTAGCCAGATTTGTAAGGTAGAATTGGGATCATGATGGGGGTAGGTGGGTGGGAGGAAGCATTAAAGAACTAGAGGAAAGTTATATGTTTCATTGTTACTACCCTGCACCCTGACTGGCTCATCTCCTCCTCACAACCCTTCAGTAAGGGGGTGTCCAGTTGCCTACCGATGGGCTCTGCGCTCACCCTCATTTACAATGATATGATTTTTTTGTTCTTTGATGCCTGATACCTGATCCTCGTGATCGCACTGGCTGGTGTGTTTCTTCCATGTGGGCTTTGTTGCTTCTGAGCTCGATGGCAAGCCCTGGTATTTTCAATGACCTCTTATGTACGTGAAAGTTGGACAAGAAACAAGGAAGACCATAGACGATTAGATGCCTTTGAATTGGGCTATTGGCAAAGGTTATTGAATGAACTGGCAGAAGACCGACCAAATCTGTCTTGGAAGAAGCATAAGCAGAGGGCTCTTCAGAAAGGATGGCGAGACTTGTCTCACATGATACTCCAGATAATTCATCAGAAGTCACCAACTCCTGGACATAGACATCATCCGGAACAGTGAGAGGACCAGAGCTAGGAATTCTCCAGCTCGTGCAAGTTCGGTAGCTGTAACAATGGCATGTATGTGAGGTGTGGAGTGAAATGACAAGGAAGAACAGTTTGGGGAAATGCAATCCCAAGATCCTCAATAGCATGTAGTAGGCATGAGGAGCTTTGTAGATCTCTGGGAGAGCAGACATTCTAGTAAGCGAAAGCAAGCCCCACCGAAGGCTGACAAAATAAAGGGCAAGGTCACACCCTGGATTCTGGAATATCACAGTTTGCGACCAAATCTCATGCTCCCTCCCTAATATCACCTTTGTCATCTGAACAAGTTTCTTAATCCCTTTCAACCTTAATTTCTGCATCTTAAATGAGAGACATCTGCAGTATTTAGCTAATAGGCTTGATGTGAAGGTTCTATGAATCGATACCTGTAAAGTGCTTTGAAAAGCTGCTGGCACATTCAGAGCGCTCAGTAAATGTTAGCTCTATAAAAACACCCCTAGCTGTTGGTTTTTGGCATAACATTCTCCCTATAGTATTGTCTCCTTTGCTGAGAACATTGCTGAGCCAGGAAGGGCATAGCTAATAAGACACACAGTAACTTAGCCATATAACTTCAGTAGTATTTTTCTGTAACACAGTATGGATTTTCAACCAACTAGCTTGAGTTCTGAATTCCACTCATTGCCAAAGCAGACTAGTAGGCTAAATAGTTACCACATAAATGGTACAATTGGGACTGAAGGCTAAATGTTCATTACAGCCCTAAACCAAAGATTCTCCCTTTGATGGTAAGTGCTAGGGAAACAGAAGATTCCTCATCTCTTCTTGCTTTCTCCACCACTCTGTAAGCGGCTCCTCTAGGGCCAAATTAAGGCATGTGAGGACCCTAAACACTGATAGTCCATAGTGTCCCCTCTTCTGTTTACTCCCATTTTCAAATGGAATATGTGCAAATGTAGCTATCCACTGATGTAACGTCTTTTTAAATATGAATAATATTTGCAATTGAATGCAAACTCTCTGTAAACCATTTTTCTGAAATGTGAAGATCTGAATCATAAAACTTTCAGCGAATGCAGTGTACAACAGTTTTTACTACATTTTGTACAAATGGCACATATTCTACAACAAAGAAAAAATAAGTTAGTGAACATCTCTGCTTCAACTGTCAATGTCCAATTTTGTTGATCTCCCTCAGTGAAAAATCAACTTTCACACATTTTGCTGTCAGTGGCTCACACTTCAATCCTGAAACTTGTTTTGTGTTAGATACTATTATTATAAATGAACAAATGAAAAGATATAAAAAATTTAATGATCAGAAAGCAAATATTACAAGTCACTCTATTTTTAAATAGAGCTTTCATCTCTAACATGTTATAATTAAAAACATTTTTCCTATTCTCTGTTCTTACAAATTCTTCAATTATTTCATCACAATTAAGCTGTTGAAAATATCGATTTCCATAATAAGGATAATGAATTAAGTTTTTCTTGAGGGTTTTTGAGTCTAGGGATGAAAATGATCTATTATGCAGTTTGTGATTATTAAAATTAGGAATATGCATATAAGAACTTCAAAAATGGGAAGCAAAATTGCATTTTATCTTCTATTGTAACTTCATACAGGCATCTGTGGGAAAAATTTGCCTTTCCTGAATCTGTAAACTTCTATCTCTTGTAGAATGAAATTGTCATACTTCTCCATAAAGGCTTGTACTTATGATATTGGAAAAATCCGTCAGTAATTTCTTGGATGTTTTCATTCATTATTCATCAGAAAGTTGTTTAAAAAAGGAAAATTTATTTGAAAAAACTTATCCTTCCCCCCTCTTCTTATGCACGATCTAAGAAGCTCAAAGGTGGGGCAGTATTTGCTGATGTCAATGGGCCTCTGGTACTCAACGCTTTGGGAGCGTTTCTATCCTTTATTCAGTTCTTTCTAAATATTTTTGCAATGCTGAACTTCTCAGCAATAAGTATTTGAAGTGCTTATTTTTTGTGTTGTTAAAGATTTCAAAATCTCTTAAATTTTATAAATTTTAAATATTAAATCATTGAGGCAGTAGCTCAGAAATCAATGTCTTGCACTGGGCGAATCTGCTGCAAATGACCTATGTGAAGTGTTCAAGAACAAAAATGTCACGTTCAGGATTACAGTGTGCCTGACCCAAGTCACATTTTCAATTGCTTCCTATGCACGTGAACGCTAGACAGCGGGTAAAGACCAGAGAAGAATTGATACACTTGAATCATGGTGTTGGTGAAGAACGTTGGAGGTACCATAGACTGCCAACAAACAAACAAATAAACAAACAAGCACACAAACAGCCAGAATATTCCTTACAGGCCAGTATGGCAAGACTCTTTCTCACGTACTTTGTCTCACGTGGTATTAGGAAGGACCAATCTTTGGAAAAGGACGTGGTATTAGGAAGGACCAATCTTTGGAAAAGGACGTAATGCATAGAAAAGAATGGGAGCATCTAAAAAAGGGAAGATCCCTAATGAGATGGATTGACAATGGGCTCCAAGACAACAATGGTTGTGCGATGGCCTGGAATCAGGGGTGTTTCATTTTGTCGTACATCAAGCTCATGAGTCTCATTTAGCACCACCGGGCACTGTGTTGGTTTGGGGTGGATGTTGTCCTGTGTGCTACTCTTAGGTTGTTGTCTGCTGTTGCTTATTCTCGGTTCAAAGAACTCCTTTCTGTACTTGTTCTAAGGTTAATCTGATTCTTGCAAATTGCTTTAATTTTTGTTTATATGGAACTATTCTAAGCTTGCTGTTCGACTTAAGGGATTGGTTTTCCTGCACATCTAATTATTTTGTTGATCAGGATCTGACATAAGCCATCCTATTCTCTTCTTGCCGGCATGGTTTCTGCTGAGGAATCAGAGCTTTGTTTTATATGTACTGTACGTGTATTGTATACTTACTGCCTTGTAGGCAACTTTTAGGTTTTCCCGAGCTCCTTTCAGGATTCTTTTTTTGTCTTTGGTTTGGAAAAGTTTGATTATGATATTTGTTGATGACATTCTTTGGGGGTTTATCGTATTTATGGCTTATTGAATTTTTTCCATTCACATCTTGTCCTTCCTGATAG
>NW_022111373.1:120390302-120394634 GCF_000313985.2 Echinops telfairi
TGTGGCTTCTCCAGCTTCCAGGGCTGCATTAGGGTAGGTCCATGTGGCTTCTCCTGGGGGATGTCTCACAGGGAGTCAGCAGAGAGAGAGAGGTGTCTTTTCTGCCTCCAAGGAGGAAAATCCAGATTTCCCAGAATTCTCAGGAGAAATCCATGCCCACACAGAGGCCTCATTGGCTATGCTATAATTGACAGACTAGACTCCATCCCTTCACTTTTAATCCTCAAACTGACACACGGTTATGTCACTACCACAACCTAGCTGAGGATCTTCTTTTTTCCCCACTTCCCTATTTCTTACCCAAGACGAGTCTCTCCTGATAGCATGTCCAGAGTAGGCGAGACTAAGTCCTGTTGTCCTCCCTTCTAAGGAGTATTTTGGCTATACTTTTTTCCCTAAGTTTATGATATTAATCAAGTTTTTCCCCAATGAATCTACCATTTTCTCAGTACCTTTTAAAAAATCTCTCCATATGGTGGCATGCCCATCACACCTAAAACAATCTGTGTAGTGTCCCACATAACCCATCAATGTTTTGATGGGGTTGTTCTGACTGTCCTGTAACGCACCACCTTTGAGGGAGTTGTCTTCAAGTTTGGAATCTGTCTTCCTCTTACTCAGTTATGCTCCTTTACCCTGCACTTTGTAGTCTAGTTCTGAAATTCTAATATTGCCTTCTCAATTTGCTATTTTTGCTTGGTTTCTATTTTTTTCTTTATTTTATCAGTTTCTTCTTGTATTGTTTTCCTGAATTCTTTCAGCAGTTTGTACTGGGTTTCCTTCATTTCCCTCTTACTCTGTTTAAGGTACCTAAATACACTCCTTTTGAATTCCTTATCAAGTGGCTCAAATATAATTTCTTCTTCAGGAAGATTTTCTGGCTCTGCATTTTGGTCGCATGTTTGAATCACCCTATCTTGTTTCTTTCTATGAACTAAGGTTATCTGCCATCTGTGAGATGTTTGTGATAGTGTTGTGTTTATATTTACTTTCTGATTATGTGTTGGTGGTTTCCCCTCCGGTTTTTAAAAAATCATTTTATTGGGGACTCGTACAACTAATCACAATCCACACATACATCCATTGTGTCAAGCACATTTGTACATTTGTTGCCATCATCATTCTCAAAACATTTGCTTTATACTTGAGCCCTTGGTATCAGCTCCTCCTTTTTCCACCTCCCTCTCTCCTTCCCCTCCCTCATAAACCCTTGATAATTTATGAATTATTATTTTGCCACATTTTACACTGTCTGATGTCTCCCCTCACTTATAGCATGCACTACACCCTTTACAATATTGGATAAATGATGTCCTATACCTGGGGTGTCAAAATTTCTATTTGAAAAAATTCCATTTGTTTAATTTCTTAAATTTAAAATATCATGAACATTGGGTTTTCAAGTATGCCAGATTCTTTATTTCTAATATTGGCACTCAACAAGCTAGGCTTTACTGAGTATACCTCGGACTTTCTTGAGGATAATGGATTTATAATATATGATCTTCAAAGAGCTTATTATCTAGCTGAGAAAATTAAGGGGGGTGGAATTGACCAAGATAGTTATTAAAGGTGACTGAATAAACAAGCTATGATACAGCCACACAATGAAATATTATTCAGTGACAAAAAGGAAATGAGTTATAAAGATACAAAAAAACATAGAGCACAAAACTAGACTGGAGGGCTCAGCATCATAGTCTTGGGGGATACCAAGGTCAATCTATTAGTCTGGGTACTTTAGAGGAACAAATCCATAGAAACACATATGTATAAGAGAGAGTTTTATATAAAGGGTAAGTGCACATCAAGAAAACATCCCAACCCACTGCTGCACAAGCCCACAAGTCCAACATTAACCCATTAACCTGTATGTCCAACACCAATCCACAAAGTCCTCCTCCATCTCACAAAACACACACTATGATGCCAACTGTAAGAGGAAAGCCGAGTCAGTGAATGTGTAATCCTCTCAGCACTGGCAGGGGTCTCTACATGGCTGCTCCAGCATCCAGGGATGCATCGGGGTAGCTCCATGTGGCTTCTCCCTAGGGATGTCTTGCAGGAAGTGAGCCTTGCCAGCTAAAGCAGGGAACTGGCTAAGGCAGCTGCACCCTGGTCTGACCATCAAAAAGCAAGAGACCCAAGACCTTAAAAGGTGAGGCTTACCGAGCTATTTATCCCTCCGCCTATTAATTAACCCCACATGTGTTTATTGGCTAGGTTGGCACAATAAACTTTGACTAACTCAGTCAATTACCAGAATATACTCCACAGAAACTATAGTCTAAATCCCACTTTGGTGAGTGGCAAGTGGGCTCTTAAAAACTTAGGCCATATGAGGCAAAACAATTGGTCTTTCCCCAATCCAGAGCAAAGAAGGATGAAGAAAATTGAAGTTGTATAGAAACACCTAGTCCCATGAACTAATGGGCCATACAGATTTCATCTTGGACCAGAAGAACAATATTATTCCTGACTATGAATACAACTTCTCTAAAAGAAATCACATTAGAAGGTCCCTGGTAGAGTGGGGGGACATGTGGAACCAAACTCAAAATCCTAAGAACGATGAGGCTTACCGGCTGGCTGCAGGTGGTGGAACTCTTGAGACTATGATCTTATTCACACTGTCAGCTGGAAACTGTATTCGTCATCCACTTCCCACCACCACTAAGACTTGAATTTGAACCAAACAATAGATTCTGAGGTGAACAATAACACTAGGCAGATATGCCCTGCTCAGAACAATAAGCATTTGGAGATCAAAGTGGCAACACAAACACAGGGAGGAAGTGGGAAGAGTGATGCTGCATTGTGAGAATTGCAATTAATGACTTGAAGCAAAATGTGTATGAACTGTTGAAAGGAAAACTGATTTTCTCTAAAACCTTCATCCAATTCACAATAAAACAATTTTTATTAAAAGAGAAGACATGGAAGAACTTTTGATGCATATTTTAAAGGGGGAATGCAGCTTTATAAGGCTACATACTATACAGTTCAAAGGATATAGCACTACAGAAAAGATAACACTACAGAGACAGCAAAGAGGTGATCAGGGGCAAGATTAATAGGGAAAACACAGGGGGAATTTTAGGTCAATGGAACTACTCTATATGATATTCAAGTGATCAATTCATGACATTGTGCTTTTGTCAAAACTTGTAGAATTGCATAACACAAGGATTGCACCAAAATTAGAAATTTAGTTAATAATAATAGTCCAATATTGGTTAATCAATTTTTAACAAACATGTCATACTAATGTAAGCTGTAAATAATGATGGAAACTGTGAGGAGTGAATTTGGATATATTGGAATATATATGTAGTTCTTGATCAATTTTCTGTTAACCTTAAAAATGAATAACATTTTCTTTTAAATCACATTTTCTTCTCTTTCAAGTGTGCTTTTGAGTACTGATCTTTTGGGTGGCATTTACATGATGGTTAGTAAGAAAGTAAGGAAGGGATGAAGGAAGGAAGGAAGCAAGCAAGAAAAAATTGAATACCCAAACTTTCCTGACTCATTCTTTGTGTTTTGATAGCTTGCCTTCCTCAGCCTTACTTTTTGATTTATTTTGATTTACCATCATCGTAATATGGTGACACTTAATTCAGTGTATTAGTGTGTGTGGATTTAAGTTGCTAATAAATATTTATTACATTAATTACTCTCCAGCTCATTTTTACCTAAAAAAAAAGTGAAGCACTTTTTTATGTGCTCTTGTGACTTGCCTTTGCCACTTGGGAACTGGAATTGATGTTTAAGTTTTAATTTGATCATCTTTTATACTTAAAAACATTCTTTTTAAAACTGAGGCTATCCTCTTTGATACTCACCTTCACAACACCATCTCTGAAGACAAAATGGGAACATAAGTGAATGTGTGGTGAAGAAAGCTGATGGTACCTGGCTATTGAAAGATATAGCATCTGGGATCTTAAAGGCTTGAAGTTAAACAAGCAGCCATCTAGCAGGGAAGCAAATAAGTCTACATGGAAGAAGTACACCAGCCTGTGTGATCATGAGGTGTTGACGGGATCAGGTATCATGTATAAAAAGATCCCAAACAAACAAGTACAGCAATGTAAATGAAGGGGGTTGGAGTGGAGACCCAAAGCCCATCTGTAGACAATTGGACATCCCCCCACAGAAGGGTTATCCGGAAGGGATGATTGAACCAAAGTATAATATTGCACCAACAAATCACACATCACTCCTCTAATCTCCTTCCTAAATGCTTCCTCCTCCCACTGTCATGACCCAGTTCTACCTTACAAATCTGACTGGACTGGAGAACAGGCATTGGTACAGATAAGAGTTCTC
>NW_022111373.1:120395485-120397468 GCF_000313985.2 Echinops telfairi
TTTCCATATAGTATAAATTCTGTGCTCTTTCCTCCAGGCCCTGCTCCTTGTATTGAGCCATGGTTACAATAGCCTATTTTTCACACCCCATGCAATGCATTCCTCTAAGATTTCTTTCACTTAACTTGTCTGCCTCACTCTTTTCATAGCCAGTATTTTAAACCCTCGAAAACTTCAGTATTGTTTATTTGTATAGTCTTCAGAAATATTCTTCCAGCACAGTGGAGCTTTCAGAAATTTCTTTGAATTGAGGTTTATGAAAGTCGAATATGCTTCTGTTGCAATTTCATGATTCTTTCACAGCTCAAACTTGGGCTTTGTGGCTACTCTTCAATGACTTTGCTCTTGGAAAATTAATCACATTACATAAGTCATCTCAGAAGACTCCGTTGGAGATGACCTACGCGAAAGAGAAACAAGAGCCTGCCTTTTAAAGTGGGGATTTGCAGCAAGACAATCATCGTGATGGACAATATGCCACCAACTCCCTTGGGCTTCGTGGCCCTAAGACACACCTGCATCTTGAATGTCCTTGGCACTCTTGGCTGGCGGAGGGAGGAAGAACATGTTCCCCCTTGCTTTGAGGATCAGTCAGCTCTGATTCTGCGCCTCGGAGACGTGGTACAGAAGCAGGCTTTGCACGTCCTACTGCCTCACGATATGTGGATAGCCAATGGATACACAGACTCTTCGAAAAGTTCTCTTCTCAATACAAGGAACACCAGAACTGGTTTTCATTTCATTTAGTCTTTGTACTCAGTGGGGCCATTTCTTTCATTGAACCATGAGAAGAAGTCCAGGTCGAAACACAATAAAACCTGTGAGAGCCGGAGCTAAGTGGGCCTTCTTTGTTTGTCCAGCTTTCTCGAGCTTCCTGACTTGGACAGGGTGCCACTTTGCCCACTTCATTTTAGTGGAAAATAGTCCAGTTTCCTTTCTCTTGCAGGTTTCTCCCTAATATAGCGTCTGGCTTTTGAAGAGTTGATTGTATAATTAATTAGAGGTCATAATGAAGAAGATAGGCCGTGATATTTTCTCCCCACGTGAGGACTTGCTTTCCATTCAAGATGAATGCTGGCTACCAAAAAAACGAGAGGATTTTCATTTTCTTTGATCTCGAGGCCTGGTTTATCTTCATTTGTGCCATTTGGCAATGCAAGCCAATGCCCAGGAAGATGAAACACTGGTAGACATTCCTCAGGAATGGCTCAGCAAATGTATCCCGTTCAGACCTCATATGTTATTTAGCGGGTATAGCCAGTATCCAAAATACACCCTGAGGGAAGTGTATAGCATTGGATGTTCTTCAGGTGTGTACTACCTCCTACAACCACCGTCTTTGACCGTCCCCTCTGGGTGGACACTTAACCATGGCCCTTAACTTGTATCTCAATCTGAAAGAGAGGTCAAAAGATGAATTATGTAAGCTTTTGTAATCTGGACCTTTGGATATTTTAACGATTTGTCTTTGCCAGACAGACATGGCACACTCTTGAACTCTGACTTCTCTCTCTGACCATGCCCTATTTAGGTGAAGTGACTATTATAAGGTCCAAAATAAATTTAAATCAGAGGAAAGGAAAGACTACCTGTGATTTGGTTTCTGAACTGAGTTACCTGCATAGAGTAAATAGTGATGCATTCGACAAATAACCTTAAACAAGGAGGCAACCTATAAAAACACCTGTGCATTTCTTAGGTATAATTCCTTCCATCCCCAAGACGCGGGATTTTGTTTAGAGGAGAACTTATAAATCATCCCGGAGGCGATTGCACGTGTCTTTAATGCAATGTCTGTGTGGTGACTAGTTGGCCCGGCAGTGATAGATGGACTTGCACGACTAGGTCTGGCCGTTCAAATGTAGTCGGTTTGGCAGTGACTAAAAGTCTTTATGATCCAGCGATTGCTCAGCGACCTGGATGAAATGAATTGGTCTCTTTCCCCGTGAATAGCTGTCCGTGTCACCAGACTAGACTATAACT
>NW_022111373.1:120397568-120399869 GCF_000313985.2 Echinops telfairi
AGGAAATGCTCTGTCTTTTCACACCATCGCTCATTTATTGAACTCATTGCACCAGGTCATCCTGCCACCTAGACACGAGGAGGAAGCCATTCATTGTTGCAACCTGAGTTAAAGTGAGCCGATCTGCAATGACACACCTTCGATTCTCTTGTTTTCTCTGTGACCAAACCTTTATCTGGGCCACGTTTAGTACAACACCTTCACCCCGGGGGACAAAAGCACGAAGCAGCCTCAGAAAAGAAGCCTCCACTAAAATGACAGCTGCTTCTCCTCATTGCGAGCAGGGTCCAGTCTGAAAAGACTTCTGGAGTTTCTTTATAATTACATCCTGCTGTGCTAGAGAGTTGACTTAAATTTTACTTTCATCCATTAGAATATTTTCAAACATTTGTCCTATATAAAATAAAATCTGAAAGGCTCTCCCGTGAATGGGAAGAATGAATAATGTAAAGATAGCAATCCTTACTAAATTAATATAAAAATATAATTCAACCCCCATCGAAGAGCCAAGCATTTGCTATTAACGTTCATGTGGAAAAATATAAGGGAATGAATCATATGTATAGACTGGAAGATGTATAGAGATATTGAAAGAGACCACCACTCTTCTGTCAGCTTGCCAACCTGTGGTAGCTTTTGTGTTGCCGAGAAAGCTACGCCACTGGTATTTCAAAGACCAGCAGGGACAACCGGAGTGAATAGGTTTCAGTAGGGCTTCCAGACTAAGAACAGACAAGCAAGAAGGAATAGGCTGACTATTTCTGAAACACTGGTCACTGGAAAACTTACGAATAGCGGCAGATCATCGTCACACATAGTGACGGAAGACAACCCCTCAGGTTGGAAGGGACAAAGTACGACTGGAGAAAAGTGGCATCCAAACAAGAGTTGACCTTAATGATATGGATTGAGTAGAGCTTTTGAGACCTTCATTTGCTGTTGGGGCACTGATCAAAGCGAGAAGACACCGCTGCACACATCCACTAATGGTCAGAATGTACAATAGATGAAGGATGAATCTAGGAAAGTTAGAAGTTGTCAACTAGGAAATGGAACCCATAAAGATTGATATCCTAGGCATTGGTGAGCTGAAATGAACCGGTATTAACCATTTTGAATTAGACAACCATATAGTTTAGCACTATGGAAATGACATCACATTTCTCATTAAAAAGAAAATGTCAAGGTCTATCTTGAAGTACAGTGCTGTTTGTGATAGGGTAATATTTGTATACACACAGGGAAGCTTAGTCAATGTATCTATTATTTAGATTTACTCCTTAGCCATGAAAGCTAGTGATGGGAAAGTGATGGAATATTTTTACCAACTTCTTCCTTCATTGATAATTAATGGGAATGGGAATGAAAAGGCTGAAAACAAGGATTAGTAGTTGAAAAATGCAGTCTTGGTGATAGAAATGAAATTGGAGATTGCATGGCAGAATTTTACATGACAGGTGACTTTTTCAGTGCAGATATCTTTTCCACAATATAAACAGTGACTATACACACGAACCCTGCCAGCTGGAATAGCAAGGAATCAAGTTGACTACGTTTCTGGACAGACAGGGTGGAGACGCTCAATATCATCAGCTAAAACAAGGCTAAGGTAACGTCTATGTAAATTCAGATTGAAGTTAAAGAAAAATGTAAATGCCTAGGAGAATGAAAATATGAGCTGGAGTATATACCACCTGAATTTAGAGACCATTTAAATAACAGATTTGATTAATCGACCACGAATTACCCATAACCTGATGGGTTATGGGATGACATCAAGAAATTTATACATGAAGAAAGTAAAAGACCGTTAATAATGCAGGAAAGAAAGAAAAGACTAGAGTGGATGTCATAAGAGCCTCTGTCACTTGTTTTTGAACACAGAGTAGCTAAAGCCAATGGAAGAAATGATGAAATAATTTAAAAAAGCGAACCGAACATTTAAAAAGGCAGCTTGAAAAGATGTAGCATTCTAATGAAATGGGCAACGATATGGGATTAGAAAACTAAAAAGGAAGAACATGCTCAGCATATTTCAAGCTGAAAGAAATGATGAAAAAATTCAAAGCCTCCAGTTTCAATATTGAAGAGCATTTTCCTTGGAATGGCCACAAAAATGGATCTTTTCCAATCAGTGGGTCTAGTAGTTGTCTCCAAAATTTACTGAGATAAATGAGTGAATAATCCCAGAGTCATTGTACCAAAAAGAGCTGGTCCACATTTAACCATTTTCAACAGGACGTATGTGATTAAGAACCACTGGTTCCTTGGGAGTATGGCAGGGGAGGTTGTCGGGAAAAC
>NW_022111373.1:120401297-120402320 GCF_000313985.2 Echinops telfairi
GGAAAGTCGAAGCGCGAAGTGGCGAGGGTTCACTGTAACTCTTTATGGGAGTAGAAAGGCAGGTCTTTGTCCCACAGAGCAGATGGCAGTTTTGAACTGCTGACCTTGCAGTTAGCAGCCCAATGCATAACCACTATGCCACCACCGTTCTCTCCTGGCTTGAAATCAGGAAAGTTTGAGTCGGATTTGTATCCTCTTACTATACTTATTCCATCTGTCTGCGGAGTAAATCGTTTGACAAGCTAGATTATATGAAGAAGGTAGCAGCAATATTAGAGGAAGCTTTATTAACCACTTGTGATATGCAGCTGAGTCAAATTTGCTTGCTGAACACAAAGAGGACTTGAAGCACTCGCTCATGAAAATCAAAGACAGCAGCATTCATTATAGATTGGGACTCAATGTCAAGATAAGAAAATCCCTCACAACTGCCCTAACGAGAACATCAGGATACTGGGAAAGATGGAAGTTGTCAAGATTTAATTGTACTTGGCTCCACAGTCAATGCTCATGAAAGAAGCAGTGAAGAAATCAAACAATGCCTTGCACTGGGCTGGTCTTCTGCTCAAGATCTTTTTAAAGTGCTGAAGGGCAAAGATACCACCTTCAGGACGAAGGTGGGGCTGACCCAAGCAGTGGTATTTTTCAATCGTTGTGAATGCCTATGGAAAGCTGGACTAAGCAATGAAAGACCGTAGAAGAGTGTCTTTGACTTACAGTGTTGGCAAAGACCATTGACTGTACCACGGGCTGCCGGAAGAACAAACAAATCTGTCTAAGAAAGCTTCTTCGAAGTGAGGTTGGTGAGACTTTGTCTCCAGAACTTTGGACATGTTTCAGGGGAGATCAGTCCATGGAAAAGGACACCAGGTAAGGTGTATTAGTCTAGGTACTTTGGAAAACAAATCCACAGGGACTCATGTATAAGAGACAGTTTTATGTAAAGAAAATGTGCATCACGAAAACATCCCAACCCAATGCTGCCCAAGCCCACAAGTCCAACATTAACCCATTAACCCAACA